>NC_036854.1:35483661-35518187 GCF_002910315.2 Salvelinus sp. IW2-2015
GAGTGAAATGCCACAGTATCATCTTACTGAATGATTGAAACAATCTAAGGTAGCTGGTGAAGAAGCACTTCTAAGGAAACACACTGATGAACTCTCTAGTCGTCTAGATTTTCGTGTCTCATATTTACATACACTGTGTATTGCCCTCCTGTACTTTTTGGTACAACATAATCTGTTTATGGCTTTGAGCGCTTTATGGTACTTTTATGATAGTATGAGTTGTTGGAGTGTCTGGACGCCCTTTGAGCATTTGCAAAGATGGATAGGTAAAACATTGTAATTTCCCGTGCTTAATCGCTAGGCTCATTTATGATTGATTTTATTGTCAAATTAAGCATGGCAAATTAGTCTTGAATGTTTAAATTTGCTCACGTGCACATGGTGCTCGAAGGCGCACTGTCTGCTCGGTTTTGAATCTTACATTTTAATCAGATTCTTAGTTTATAGACTTGACTAACAGTAGCCTAGTGTAGATCTCTGGCAGTCAATTGATATGGAGAATGATTTGCCTTGGAGGAAGGAAAACCAGCATGGCTCAGCCCTCTGAGACACCTGCTTCAAGTGTGTGAAAGAAAAGAAGAATTCATACATGCCAAGAAGTGGTCATATATTGTGTGTGTCTCTCTCTCTCTCTCTCTCTCCTCTCTCTCTCTCTCTACTCTCTCTCTCTCTCTCTCTCTCTCGTCTTCCTTTCCTCTCTCTCCTCCTCTCTCTCTCATTCATTCTCTCCTCTACCCCCACATCTCTCTCTTCTCTCTTCCTCCTCTCTCACCGCCACTCTCCTTCTTTCGTCTTTCTTCCTGTGCAACTTGCCTGTTCTCTCTCCTGCTTAGTCAAGCTAAGTGATAGGCCATGCAAGCCGATCCGTTCAAAAGCGAGCCTCATCATGGAGATCTCAAGAGCAGCTCTCAGAGTCTACTGCCCCAGGAGAAGATGACAGTTCGTCACACCCTCGGGGGTTACCTTCCACACAGAATATGAAATAAAGAAGGCGAACAGAAATATGAATAGAATCAATTAAATTATTTCATACTCTTTTTTGTTACCGATAATTATTATCTGAAAAAGGACGGGCGGACAAAGAAAGAGATGGTGAAAAAAATTATTCCACCATTTTGAACTGATAATGATTCATCATGGTAGTAGAGGCCTAGTGGTTCAAAGTGGAAGCTGTGAGTTTGAGGATTGGCTTGAAAACAATGTAGAAAGGAGGTCGTTCTTGAACTACGATAGCATTTGGCATTCATTTTGGAAAATAGTTTTAATAAATGTATGTGGGTACATCTTCCATTCTAAAACAACTATATGGTAGCTTAATGACTTTTAATCATGTTTGACCATGAAACATTTAATCATGTTACCATGATAAAATTAATCATGTGACTCATAATCACATTCAATCATGTTGACCATGTATAACAATTTAATCATGTACATGATGACATTTAATCATGATGACTCATGATAAACAATCATCATTGTTGACCGATGACACTTACATCAGGTTACCATTACATTAATCATGTTGACATGTACATTTAATCATGTTGACCATACATATTTAATCATGTTGACCATGCTGACATTTAATCATGTTGACATGATAACACTATTCAATCATGTTGACCCATGATAACATTTAATCATGTTGACCATGATGACTTGTGCCATCCAGATACACACAATGTGGTACACATCCAGTGAGAACATTTAGGTATAATTTACGGAATTTATTAAATGGAAGCCACCAAATTGCTCATCGTTGAAGGTAACATATATCCTTATTAAAAAATTGACTAAAGTAATATCGATTAATCATTTTGCCTCACAATGTTATTCCCTTGCATTCAATTGACACAATAGTTACATTTGGATTAGACCACACCCAAAATATCAATGACAACTACCCCCACCATACATTATGATCATAGATGAAAGAGCGTATTACTAACTAATTTTTCTTTAATATGGAAACCCTCTCCAATAACAGGCCACTGAGAGACATGTTCAAGATATATAATATATTATAACATGTATTACATATTCAATCAGTGTTCCAGGCAGTAACATCAATGACAACTGAGGGACAATACATTATACCAGTAGAAAAGGTATTTTAATAGCTAACTCTTGTTTTATAATCTATACAATATATGAAATACTTTTGTTCCTGGTCTAGTTAACATAAAAATTTAAATCATCAAAACATGTCACACACTTCTGCATATCACATTGAGAACAAGCCAATTTGCTATCCCCAAGTATTTTTTACATACTACAAAAGACGTTTGCAGTATAAAAAGACATACAGCGAGTACAGTACAGCCTTATTCTAAAATTGATTAAATCTTTCCCCCCCCTCATACATTACACACAATACCCCATATTGACAAACAAAAAAAAGTTTGTTTTTTTGTTGCTAATTTTAATAATATATATATATATATACTAATATCAAGAAATATTACATTTACATAAGTATTCAGACCCTTTACTCAGTACTTTGTTAAGCACCTTTGGCAGCGATACAACCTCGAGTTCTTGGGGAATGACGCTACAAGCTTGGCACACATATTTGAGGAGTTTCTCCAATTTTCTCTTCAGATTCCTCAATATTGTCAGTTTGGATAGGAGCGTCGCTGCAAGGATCTCTGCTGTACTTTGCTACGTTCATCTTTGCCTCGATCCTGACTAGTCTCCCAGTCCCTGCTGCGGAAAAACATCCTACAGCATTGATGCTACCACCACCATGCTTCACAGTAGGATGGTGCCAGGTTTCCACCAGATGTGACGCTTGGCATCAGGCCAGAGTTCAATCTTGCTTCATCAGACGAGAGATCTTGTTCTCATGGTCTGAGATCTTTAGCTGCGCTTGTTGCAAACTCCAAGGGCGGTCGTGTGCCTTTAACAGAGGAGTGGCTTCTCTGGCCACTCTACCATAAAGGCCTGATTGGTGGATGCTAGTAGAGATGGTTGTCCTTCTGGAAGGTTCTCCCATCTCCACAGAGGAACTCTAGAGGTGACCATCTGGTTCTTGGTCACCTCCCTGACCATGGCCCTTCCCCGATTGCTCAGTTTGGCCGGCGCGGCCACGAGGAAGAGTTTTGTGGTTCCAAACTTCTTCCATTTAAGAATGATGCAGGCCACTGTTTCTTGGAGACTTCAATGCTGCAGACATTTTTGTACCCTTCCCAGATTCTGGCTCGACACAATCCTGTCTCGAAGCTCTATGGACAATTCCTTCAACTCATGGCTTGTTTTGATCTGACATGCACGTGTCAACTGTGGAACCTTATTTAGACAGGTTGGTTGCCTTTCCAAATCATGTCCATCAATTGGATTTACCACAGGTGGACTCCAAGCAAGACAAAGAGATCAAGATCGATGCCGAAGGAGCATGTTAATAAGGTTAAATAACTGAATTTTCATTATGTTTTTCATTTAAAACCTGTTTGGGATAGGTGGCAGCATTTTCACTCTTGCTTGAAATGTGTGCCCAGAGTAAACTGCCTGCTACTCTGTCCCAAGATGCTAATATATATGCATATTATTAGTATTATGGATTAGAAAAACACTCTGAAGTTTCTAAAAACTGTTTGAATGATGTCTGTGAGTATAACAGAACTCATATGGCAGGCGAAATCCTGAGAAAAATCCAACCAGGAATGGGAAATCTGAGGTTTGTAGTTTTTCAAAGCTTGGCCTACCGAATACACAGTGTCTATGCGGTTAAGCTGCACTTCCTAATGCTTCCACTAGATGTCAACCGTCTTTAGAAACTTGTTTCAGGCCTGCAATAAAGGAGGGGAATGGGAGCTGAATGAGTCATGGGTCTGGCAGAGTGTCTCAGGCTCGTGAGTCCCGACAGAGTTAGCTCTCGTTACAATGCTTTGCTGCAGACAATGGAATTCTCCGGTTGGAACATTATGATATTATGTTAAAAACATCCTAAAAATGATTCCATACATCGTTTGATATGTTTCTACGACCTGTAACCGAACTTTTCGAGTTTTTGTCTGGATGCAGTGCTCATGAAGATGGATTACTGGGCTGAACACGCTAACAACTAGTGGCTATTTGGACATAAATGATGGACTTTAGGAACTTTATGGAACAAATCAGTCATTTATTGTCGAACTGGATTCCTGGGAGTGCATTCTGATAAAGATCATCAAAGGTCAGTGAATATTATTATCATATTTCTAACTTCTGTTAACTCCAACATGGCAACTATTTCTTTGGCTGGATTGGGCTGTGAGCGCCGTACTCAGATTATGCTTTTGATTAAGTTTTTTGAAATCTTACACAGCGGTTGCATTAAGGAGAAGTCTATCTTTAATTGTTGAGTAATACTTGTATCTTTATCAATGTTATATGAGTATTTCTGGGATTTCTGTGGCTATCTGCAAAAACACCGATGTTTTGGAATCAAAACATTACTGCACGTAACGCGCCAATGTAAACTGAGATTGATATTATAAATTTGCACATTATCGAACAAAACATACATGTATTGTGTAACATGATGTCCTATGAGTGTCATCTGATGAAGATCATCAAAGGTTAGTGATGAATTTTATCTATATTTCTGCTTTTTGTGACTCCTATCTTTGGCTGGAAAAATGGCTGTGTGTTTTTTTGACTTGGCTCTGAACTAACATAATCATATGTTGTGCTTTCGCTGTAAAGCCTTTYTGAAATCGGGCACGATGGGTATGTGTGAAAGTTACATATTTCCCAAAAATATTTTTGAATTTCCCGCGCTGCGTTTTCAGCGGAATGTTGTCGAGGGGTTCCGGAATGTTGTCGAGGGGTCCCGTTTTACATGGAGCCAAAGTCAAGGGACAGCAGTTACTACCACAATTCAAGAATGACCCTAGAGTAAATGAGGTGAAACAGAATAATAGAGACGCCGATCCCTCCCCTTTAGCAAACTTGTAGGGGTCCTGAAACAGAAACAGACAAACTCAAGGTTGACCAAGCACGACCATGGAAGGCAAAAACATATTGATTATTCCAATCCAGGACTCCAAAATCTAAGAGAATCTAAACGTCTCAGAAAGCAACATTACAGTGGGGAGGTTGGCATTGAAATGACTAAAATCAAATTGAAACTGTGCAGAAATGATAATGTGCCTACATTTATAGTCTTTTCACTCTGTTCAGCTTGCTAATAGTCATCGAAACGAATGTTAGACAGTCAGGGACCATTGAAAATTCCAAAAGCGATGGATAGAGAACCATCGTTGACAAATTTTGATGAGGAAATATAACAGATGCGGCCCTCCAGATCTCAGTAAAGACCGAATTTTTCTTTACTGCAAAATTTGTTTCCCTGTTCTAGATTCTAGAGTCCTGTGTAGAGCGTTGCACAGTTACTCATTGATCCTGTATTCATGCAACATGAGACGGGTGAGAAACTTCACAGCCTATTTGAATATCACTGAACACACCTTTTGATTTGTGGTCTTTGAGGTTTGTCTCAAGTCAGAGTAATTCAGCTCCTTTCTCAAACTCTGTAGTAACTTTGTTCTGTCAGCTAGCACATTGGTTTTAAAGCATAGTTACACCTGTGAAGAGTACAGCAAAGGTATAGCTAGTGCACTGATCTGCTGCTATTTATGCTAGACAAAGGGTCTTTGTCATTGAAATACAGTACCAGTGAGAGTTATGAATGACGGTCTTCTGATAACTTTAGATCACACAGTCTCAGAATCCCTTTGCTATTGTAGAACACCCCACTGTAATTACTCAAAGGACTGACAAGAGATGTATATGCATTTGCATATGATAGGGCTGTGGTGGTCATGAAATTTTGTCAGCCGGTTATTGTCATGCAAAAGGCTGGCTCACGGTAATTTATCGTTAATTAACATAAACGTGTTTAGCATCTCCAGGCATCCACGCAGACAAGCAGCATGCAAGCCCTGATGCGTGCCTTTGGAATGTCTACATTTAAAAAGAGTTGAATAAGTGAATTGAATATACACCATCACAATAAATCCATTAYTTATTTTAAGCATGTCTAAAGRAACATTATGATATCAAGAAAATATATTTCAGAAGATCAGAATATGAGTTGGCCTACTGTATGTTATCTGGCTATGCGCCATGCCATAGGTTGTAGGATTGTTCATTTAGCAGACAAGATATGCTTATAATATAGCCATTGGTTCACTCCAGACTTGACTGCCTTGAYCAGCACAAAAACACCCTGTGGCGTACTGCACTAGCATCGAATAGTCCCCGCGATATGCAACATTTCAGGAAAGTCAGGAACCAATACACACAGTCAGTTAGGAAGCAAAGGCTAGCTTTTTTCAAACAGAAATTGGCATCCTGCAGCACAAATTCCCAAAAGTTTTGGGACACTGTAAAGTCCATGGAGAATAAGAGTAYCTCCTCGCAGCTGCCCACTGCACTGAGACACTGCACTAGGAAACACTGTCACCACTGATAAATCCACGATAATCGAGAATTTCAATAAGCATTTCTCTACGGCTGGCCATGCTTTCCACCTGGCTACCCCAACCCCCCGCCAACAGCTCTGCACCCCCCACAGCAACTGACACAAGCCCACTCACGCTTCTCCTTCACCCAAATCCAGACAGCTGATTTCTGAAAGAGCTGCAAAATCCGGATCCTACGAATCAGGGCTAGACAATCTGGACCCTCTCTTCCTAAAATTATCCTCCGCCATTGTTGCAACCCCTATTACTAGTCTGTTCAACCTCTCTTTCATATTGTCTGAGATTCCTAAAGATTGGATAGCAGCCGCGTCATCCCCCTCTTCAAAGGGGGAAACATCTAGACCCAAACTGTTACAGACCTATATCCATCCTGCCCTGCCTTTCTAAAGTCTTCAAAAGCCAAGTGAACAAACAGATCACCGACCATTTCGAATCCCACTACCTTCTCTGCTATGCAATCGGTTTCTGAGCTGGTCACGGTTGCACCTCACCCACGCTCAAGTCCTAAACAATATCATAACCGCCATCAATAAAAGACAGTACTGTGCAGCCGTCTTCATCAACCTGGCCAAGGCTTCGACTCTGTCAATCACCGTATTCTTATCGGCAGACTCAACAGCCTTGGTTCTCTCATGACTGCCTCGCCTGGTTCACTAACTACTTCTCAGATAAGTTCATGTGTCAAATCGGAGGGCCTGTTGTCTGGAAACTGCATGTCTCTATGGGTGTGCCACAGGGTTCAATTCTCGGGCCGACTTTTTTCTCTGTATATATCAATGAGTCGCTCTTGCTGCGGGTATTCTTTGATCCCCTCTCGCAGATGACACCATTCTGTATACATCTGGCCCTTCTTTGGACATTGTTTTAACAAACCTCCAATCAAACTTCAACGCCATACAACACTCCTTCCGTGGCCTCCAACTGCTCTTAAATGCAGAAAATGAAATGCATGCTCTTCAGCCGATTGCTGCCCGCACCCACCCGCCCGACTAGCATCACTACTCTGGACGGTTCTGACTTAGGATATGTGGAACAACTAATACCTATGTGTCTGCAGACTGTAAATTCTCTTTCCAGACTCATATTAAGCATCTCCAATCCAAATTAATCTAGAATCTGCTACCGTTATTTCACAACAAAGCATCCTTCACTCATGCTGCCAAACATACCCCTGTAAAACTGACTATCCTACCGATCCTTGACTTTGGCAATGTCATTTACAAAATAGCCTCCAACACTCTACTCAGCAATTGGATGCAGTCTATCACAGTGCCATCCGTTTTTTTCACCAAAGCCCCATATACTACCCACCACTGCGACCTGTATGCTCTCGTTGGCTGGTCCTCGCTACATATTCGTCGCCAAACCCACTGGCTCCAGGTCATCTACAAGACCCTGCTAGGTAAAGCTCTACCTTATCTCAGCTCACTGGTCACCATAGCAACACCCACACGCAGCACGCGCTCCAGCAGGTATATTTCACTGGTCATCCCCAAAGCCAACACCTTCTTTGGCTGCCTTTCCTTCTACTTTTCTGCTGCCAATGACTGGAACAAATTGCAAAAATCACTGAAGTTGGAGACTTATATCTCCCTCACTAACTTTAAGCGTCAGCTGTCAGAGCAGCTTACCGATCGCTGCAGCTGTACACAGCCCATCTGTAAATAGCCCATCCATCCAACCAACTCCCTACCTCATCCCCATATTTGTTTTTGTTTTTCTGCTCTTTTGTACACCAGTATTTCTACTTGCACATCCTCATCTGCACATATATCACTCCAGTGTCAGTTGCTAAATTGTAATTACTTCGCCACTATTGGCCTATTTATTGCCTTACCTCCTTACTTAATTTACACACACTGTATACAGATTTTTGTATTGTGCTATTGACTGTACGTTTGTTTATCCCATGTGTAACTGTGTTGTTTTTGTCGCACTGCTTTGCTTTATCTTGGCCAGGTCGCAGTTGTACATGAGATCTTGATCTCAACTGGCCTACCTGGTTAAATAAAGGTGTGTAACGGCCGTCGTCGGGAGAAGGAGAAGAGGACCAAGGTGCAGCGTGGTAAGTGTTCATTTTAATGTTATAAAATAAACTGAACACTGAATGACAAAAACAACAAAGAGAGAGAACGAAACAAAACAGTCCTGTAAGGTATACACACAAAACAGAAAACAACTGCCCACCCAAACTCACGCCCTGACCAACCAAAATAGAGACATAAAAAGGATCTCTAAGGTGAAATAAAAAAATAAGTTCTGTGCCATTATTTTATATTATATGATTTTATAGTAAGAAGTATAACTAAACTTAAAATAGAATAAAATAGAAAATATATTTTTCCCATCCGCGGAGCATGTGCACCTATGAAGTGGCTATGTTGAGCATAAAAGTTCAATTTTTTTTTAAACAAGTCCTATACATTAGATTTATAGATATAAGTCAACTTTAGTTGTGAATGATACAAACCTTAGAATGCCTTCTAAATCAAATGTTATATGGGCTGTATGATGCGACTATAGGCTATTGATGATTTGAGAAAGTCGCAAAAAAAGCTTGCACTCKGTTCCTTGTCTCATGCTGCACACTGTTCTCTCTTCAAGTGATTATATTTTCACCCATCAGACTATTCTCAATTTAATTTTGTCTTTACTGATAGACCGTTTTAACAGCTTTTTTAGGATGTTCGGAAGTGAACCCTGGAACCCCGAAGAACTTCYAGTGCATTTGTAAACAACAGCTGTTCCGTCACGGCTGTAAGCAGCTAGCTAGCTAAGCTAACTTAGTCTTGATGTTTTCTGAAGTTCAAAATGAGCATTTTTGACCATAGTATTCACGGGTGGGATGGTCCTTATGTCCTGTGAAAATGTTAGTTCATGGCTAGATTTCCCAAAGATACATCGCAGCGGGCTGAATTGCCTGCATGGATAGTAACATTAGCAGCAGCAGGAGGTAGCGCACACGTGTAACTTGTTTATCAAGTTAACCATCTATTCTAGGTCATGTCAGGTAGCTAGCTAGCTAGCTACATATGAATAGGATAGACAGCCATCCAATATTCGTTTTTTTAATGACACAATCCTCAGCTTGATCTTCTAAAAATGACAAGTTAGTTATCTAGTTAGTAGCTAAGTTAACAAGCTAATTAACAGATTTCCAGTCCCAAAGAGAGAACTATGACAATACAAAAACAATACAAAAAATATAAAATGTTATACGACTTGAGAATAATGAAACAAGTCCTGGTCTAATTTMCATGTTTCCTAATCTCAGATACTGAGACCTGTGAAAGCTGCTAAACCCTGTCTGTGGATGAAGGTCCCAAAGAAATTCCCAAGTCTTTTAGAGACTGAARGGTATATTGCAAATGTGTTATATATGCTACTGGTTTAMTGTTAGAATAGGTTGTARGACTACAAAAATAATGTTAAAGGTAACAATGCATAGACCTAGAACATGCATGGCGAACCTTGCTCCTAGAGATATAGCTAATGGGTGTGCAGGTTTCTATTCCAGCCCAGCACTGACATTCTGCTTATTTGTATTAGACACTATTCATTTAACTCTTCAATCATCTCTTGTTTTGGAGTAAGATGAATGTCTAAACCCACTAACCATTTACATAGGCGTTCTTTGTATGATATTAAATCATGTGTTGATTCTTTGAATTAAGTATAGTGTGTTTTTATGTCATTGAACATTCTCTGTTTGTTCTCTCATTTTGTCTGATGATATTGCACAGATTTGCAGGTGCAGCTGATGTCCTTGATCATTGGTGGGGGTGTAACAATCCCTGTATGGCTGACCTTGGATGCAACCCCTGTCCACAACAGCCCTTCATACCCACAAAGCAGAGTCCATTATTTTACCAAAACTATGATCTTGGTTGGGCTAGGATAACAGTACTTTAGGTCTCAGGGCGGGTGACATTCCCCCATGATGGCAAATAGGGCTTTCTCACTTAGTCTTTCCTTGATTATTCACATCCTATCTCCTCACCTGTATTGTATTGCAACTGTACTGGATGAGAAGGTACAAGGTCCCTCCCCTCTGACCTTCTTCTCCAATGGGTTTTTAGAAGGAGACGAGGAGAGGAATCGAGGAAGGGTGAATTGAGAAAGAGCCTAGCACTCACCTGTCAAATAGCTCACATGTGCTACAGACTCACCCCTCTGTTACACTCACTGACCTCCTTCTCCTCATCAACCTAAGCAGTCAGTAGAGCAGACTATGTGAACTGAGTCAGCCTAGCACCCACAGAATTAATTTTGTGGGTATTTAATTCTGCTACATTGAGTTATAGTGTCTGTGGCATAGGAGGAGGTGAAAGAGGGGTTACTGTAACAGATGTGAGCTGCAGGTGAGTTCTAGTAGCCCTGTGATGTGATRTCATCCCCCCTGAGACTTGAAGTAGTTTCGCCTCCTGTCTATTATGAATGTATCTATATTTTAATACTGTAAGCATCTCGAGGAGAATCTCCTCCTGCAATTTTGTGCCCCTTTGCTTCATTCTGCTACACTCACTGTCCTCCTTCTCTAGTGGTTGGCATGCTACTCTAGCTACAAGTGTACTTTTATAAGGGTTTGCGTCCTGTGCCGGTCAGACATACAGTACAGGGATGGAACTCATACATTACATAGCTTCTTTGCAGCCCATGTAAAAGTTCCCCTTCACCGTGGTCACTCTCCGGGGGATTTTTCTCTTGCCTCCACTATCCATGCTCTACCCTTTTGGTTACAGTGGATGTGAGATTATTTATGGCATGCCTGCCCAATGCAGACATGATGGGATTAGTATTGGCCTCGTGGGCATGTCCAATGCATTTGTACATGTAACTTGTCATTTCTTTACTGAAACAGGATTTGCAAATCCTCACACATTGTTTACGTTTTCCTGCGATGTTTTCTCCATTTGAAATTCTACTATTAGAAATAGGAAAAGCACTCACACATCTGAGAACTTGTGTCTGTTAATAATTCGCAAATAATTTGAAATAAAATGCTGATTGATACTGGCAAGATCAGTGTGTGGGTTTTTCTTTTTCATTAGACAATTAATGAGTCTAACCATGTTGAAGGATACAAGACTTAACTTCCATAGCTACTGGACAAATATCACTATCAAGACGGTGTAGAAAGGAATAATTTAAGTTTAATTTGATTTAATTTCAAWATACATGTTGCTTGAAATAAAGTTGAAATTTGTTTGGTTCATGTAATGTATCATCCTGGTGTAATTAATATGCAGTTCAACATTACCACCACAAGGTGTCAGCACTAGCATCTGTTTTAATACATGTAAACAAACCACTAGCTTGGCCTCGTAACGTGAGGTCAATAATGCATGCCTAACATAAGCTAGCGATTCATTTAAACTACAGTATGTTTCTTAATTGAAACTAAGTGGGCAATACACCTGGGTAAAATATAGTTGCGTTTTGGAGGAAGCAGCTGAAGAGCTAGGAGAGACAGATTAGTGAGGGGGGAGAGAGAGGTTGATAGTGGGGTAATTACTGCTGCTAGCTGACTTTGATGAAAACAATGTGGCCGTCATTGAACGCGTACGCTAGATACATTTAGTTTAGTTATATTGTTGGCTGTCGTGAAATAAATTAATCTAGCTGGCGAACAAGGTAAGCTGATCTTTCTCTACCTTCACGTTAAGCCACTTCTGTGGTTATTTACTGTGCTAGCCCAATGTAACACCACCAGAGCAAACGGATAATAAACATGAAACAAACATTGTCTGATGATTTTGTTTAGTGCATCTGGTAGCAACAAGTCATTATGTGTAGATAATTAATTTGTTAAATTTTKKGGGTGGATCAAGAAATACGAACTTGTAGTTTTGTGCTAGCTAGCCAACTAACTAGCTAGTTAGTAATTTTGGCACGATGTAGCACTGTATGTTTACCGGGGAACCTCTTAGATGTACGTGTATACAGAACGTGTTATTGTTTTGACAATTGAAAAGGGCTATATGTAAAATTGTTAAGATTTAGAATGGCCCATTGTCATATGGGCAGGAACAGGGCAAGGGGAAAATAGACATGTCATCCATATGCACTCGAATAGCTCCAGTTATTTCACTCCATGCATCAACCATTGTTTGAGGAGCATGCAGCCTCTCGTTGCACGACAGGTGATATTCCGCCCAAACTCTGTGTGGCATGGGCTCGCCAACTCTGTTCCTGCATATGCCYAGTGCTTCATTGGGAAACCAAGTAGTAACATGTTTTCAGAACTAAACATATTTCCTTAAACTGTTGAGAGCCCCTCTCTCTGCTCGCTTAAGAAAGGAATGAAGGAGAGAGGGGCGGAGATGGAAACGAAGGGTAGTCAGATATTCTGTAGCTCAAGGTAATGTGTCAGCCTATTAATTATGGGGGGAAAAGCCCTATTACTAGGCTATTCAAAATCAAATACAAATTCATTATAACTGTAGGCTAACTCTAAAWTTGTTTCATTTATATTAAGTATATTAAATCACCTATTTTTTATGTTTTTCTGCTGTGCATAATATGCATAGGCTATGTATTGTGTAATGGCACAATTATTATTTTAATTCAGGTTTTATTTTGGGCTTGGKCTCATATATAGGCCTATGCATATGCATAAACTGTAATATGCATATGGGTGTTTTGAATGAATCATCACCTTAGAAAGCCCTGACCATTTCATTGTGTTAAGCTTTGAAACAACATCCACAACGACCATGTTTTCCACTCAGTTTCAACCTGTTGTTGAACTTCTTTTTTCAAATTGATCAATCACAGTGAAGTGAGTTTTAAAAGGACGATACTGTTTTGATGATAAGTGTTTGATGTGATTTTCGATTGCATTTTCATTGATCTCAGAGTGGTTAGAGGAATCATAGAGCCCTGAGTACCAGGCTATTGGTGACCTGATCGTCGTTAGCGAGCTGTGTACTACTAATGCATGTCCAGAGTGCATAAGTGGAGATTACCATGACTCAACAGTCACGTCGAATTTTACTGTGGTCATGACTCATGACTTCCGACGTGACGGTAATACGGTCACCGCAACAGCCCTAAAAAAGGTGCATGAACATATGCAGGCTGCCTCACATCCGGCCGTGATTGGGAGTCCCATAGGGCGGCGCACAATAGGCCCAGCATCGTCCGGGTTTGGCCGGGTTAGGTCGTCATTGTAAATAAGAATTTGTTATTACAGTAACTGACTTGCCTAGTTAAATAAAGGTTAAATAAAAAATTACTAAATAAATGCAGCATATGTTCATGCACTTTTTCTCTCTCTCTCTCTCTCTTTCTCTCTCTCTCTCTCCCTTTCATACACAAACACAAATGCACGCAAGCAGACAGTCAGACACATGCACGCACACATGCATGTACGCACGCAGATACGCACACCCTCATTAAGCACCATCCGCATGCAACACAGCACCACTACAAAGGCTGTGGGCATATGGCTACAGCATCAGCACATCCTGCAACACAGTTTCCTCATTTGACACATAATGCAGTGAAACTGTGGGAATAAAGAACTGATGCGATCCATTTTGGCTCCTGAACCGAAATGTGCTACCCGGCCGTGCACTGCCTGCCTATATACTTGGGAGTATTTGACATATTGCCAATACCCCCGCCCCGCAGCCCCGCAGCCCTCCCCATTATCCCTTCCCCTTATCCCTCCCTCTCCACTTTGCGCGATCCTACGAGCCATATGAAGTGGACGTTGTGTCTCAATTCAACTTTGAGTGAGGCGTAGTGTCTTTTCAGCCCTCTAGTTGGCCCTCCGAACGAAGTGAATCGAGTTGCTGACCTCCTACCGAGTGGTACTCAAAACTCCCATGAAGCTCTGCGACCCAAAGCTCAAAAGTTGGTTCCGGAATGATGGCTGATAAAAATACTAGGATGGAAGCAAATGTAAGTAATTGTAACTTCATAATGAATCATGCACAAAATGTACAGTTAAGAAGACTATGTTAGTTAAGGTAGAGACTAACAATTATGTATATTTAATTGTCATAAAGTTATTTCACGAAAATCTATATTTAACGAACTAGCTGACTAGCTAACATTAGCCAACTGGCTATACATTTAAACTTGCTACTTGGCCATTTGACATTTGTATGAATTGTAACCAGCAAACCAGGCTGTCATCTTGTGAAACTCAGTGAATGTAAAGAATCTAGTAAAACYTCTTATGGCTGGGGGCAGTATTGAGTAGCTTGGATGAATAAGGTGCCCAGAGTAAACTACCTGCTACTCAGGCCCAGAAGCTAAGATATGCATATTATTAGTAGATTTGGATAGAAAACACCCTGAATTTCTAAAACTGTTTATTGATGTCTGTCCGTATAACAGAACTCATATGGCAGGAAAAATCCTGAGAAAAAATCCAAACAGGAAGTGGGAAATCTTGAGGTTTGTAGGTTTTCAAGTCTTGCCTATCCAAGATACAGTATCTATGGGGTCATATTGCACTTCCTAAGGCTTCCACTAGATGTCAACAGACTTTAGAACCTTGTTTCAGGCTTCTACTGTGAAAGGGAGAGAATAAGAGCTGTTTGACTAAGGGTCTGGCAGAAGGCCATGAGCTCAGTCAGTACGCGCCCGTGAGAGTTAGCTGCGTTCCTTTTCATTTCTAAAGACAAAGAGATTGTCCGGTTGGAATATTATGAAGATTTATGATAAAAACACCTAAAGATTGATTCTATACATCGTTTGACATGTTTCTGCGAACTGTAATGGAACTTTTTGACTTTTCGTCTGGCCTGCGCCTCGTGAATTTGGATTGTGATGGCAACAAAAAGGAGGTATTTGGACATAAATTATGGACTTTATCGAACAAACAAACATTTATTGTGGAACTGGGATTCCGGGAGTGCATTCTGATGAAGATCATCAAAGGTAAGTAATATTTATAATGCTATTTCTGACTTCGGTTGACTCCACAACATGGCGGGTATCTGTATGGCTTGTTTTGGTCTCTGAGCGCTGTACTCAGATTTTTGCAAGGTGTGCTTTTTCCGTAAAGCTTTTTTAAAATCTGACACAGCGGTTGCATTAAGGAGAAGTTTATCTATAATTCCATGCTTAATACTTGTATCTTTTATCAATGTTTTATATGAGTATTTATTGTAAATTGATCTGTGTAACATTAACTTCTTATGGCTGAGATTCCCGTTACGGATCACTTACAACAGTCAGTGAAAGGCAGGCGCCAAATTCAACAAACAGAAATTCTCATATTAAATTCCTCAACATACAAGTATTATACACATTTTTAAAGATAACACTTGTGTTAATCTCACACATGTCCGATTTCAAAAAGCTTTACGACGAAAGCATACCATGCGATTATTTTAGTCATTATGTGCCTATTTCATCACAAAAGAACTCACCATTTTTTTCCGCCAAATCGAGAGAGTCACAAAAAGCAGAAGGAATAGAGATCAATATTAATCATAACCTTTGTATATCTCATCAGATTTGACACTCATAGACTAAAGCTGACTGAAGTTTCAGTGTCGTGACCGACTGAATGGGCAAATGTCACCTCGCATGCCAATGCACAGAGATACCTTGATGAGATTCTGAGGCCCATTGTCGTGTCATTCATCTGCCGCCATAACCTCATGTTTCAGCATGATAATGCATGGCCCCAGTTGCAAGGATATCTACACAATTTCCTGGAAGCTGAAAATATCCCAGTTCTCCATGGCCTGCATACACACCAGACATGTCACCCAATGAGTAGGTTTGGGATGCCCGGATTGACTTGTAAGACAGCGTGTTCTAGTTCCCAACAATATCCAGCACCTTCGCACAGCAATTGAAGAGGAGTGGACAACATTGCATAGGCCACAATCAAACAGCTTGATCCAACTCTATGCGAAAGAGATGTGTGGCGCTGCATGAGGCAAATGGCGGTCACACCAGATACTGACTGGTTTTCTGATCCAAGCACCTAACTTTTTTCTAAAGGTATCTGCGACCAACAGATGCATATCTTGAAATTCCCAGTCGTGAAATCCATTGATACGGCCATCGTGCATGAAGAAGTGGACCAAAGCGCAGCTGGTAAGTGTTCATGATTTATTAAGAAAACTGAACACTAAGTAACAAAACAACAAAGAGAACGAACAAAACCAAAACAGTTCTGTCTGGTGCAGACACAAAAACAGAAAACATAGAACACATGGGCATCTATCCGCGGTGGCGGCTCTGGTGCGGACGTGGACCCCGCTCCACCTTAGGCTTGGCCCACTTAGGTGGCGCCTCTGGAAGCGGACACTCGCCGCGGCCCCCGGACCAGGAGGCGACGTCTCGGCGGGCTCCGGACAGGAGGGGAACTCGGCGCTCCGGAACAGAGGGAGACTTCTCGGCTGCCGGACAGGAGGGAGGACTCTGGCGTCTGGACAGGGGATCGTCACTGCGGTCCGGACTGGAGAGTCGCAGATGGAGGCTCGCCGACTGGAAAGATCGTCGTGGAGGCTCGGACTAGGGATCGGTCGCTGGAGCCCGGACTGAAGGCGTCGCTGGAGTGGAGAGACACCGACAGGGAGGCTTGCCATGGATCGCATTACTGGAGGCTTCTGCCATGGATCATCACTGGAGGCTCGTGCCATGGATCATACACTGGAGGGTTCTTGCATGGATCATCACTTGGAGGTTCTGCATGGTCATCACTGGAGGCTTCGTGCCATGATCATTACTGGAGGCTTCTGCCATGGATCAATCACTGGAGGCTCTTGCCATGGATCATCACTGGAGGCTTCTCCCATGGATCACACTGGAGTGGAGAGACCACACAGAAGGGCCTGCTCTGGGGCAGGCACAGGACTATCAGCTGGAGACCTACAGAGGCTTTGGTCCTTGACCGAGGCACCGATACACTGGCGTGGAGGCGCACTGAGGTCTCGACTAAGAGCTGCACACCCCGTCCTGCTGGATGGTGACTTTGGCCCGGCACGTGCCGGGCGCAGCACAGGACGCACTGGGCTGTGCAGAACGCACTGGAGACCACAGTGCGCAGAGCCGGTGCAGGATATCCTGGGCCGTAGAGATGTTCCATGGAGTCTGGAGAAGCAGGGCTGCACACTCCGTCCTGGCTTGATGCCCACTCTACTGGAGACACCGTGCGCTCCACCGCATAACATGGTGCCTGACCAGTATGACGCCCGCCACGGTAAGCACAGGGAGTTGGCTCAGGTCTCCAACCTGGCTCAGCCAATCTACCCGTGTGCCCCCCCAAAAGAATTGGGGGAGTGGCCTCCCGGTCTTTAGTGCCAGCCTTGTCCCCGTGTAATCCCTGGCCCTTTTCCTAGCTGCCTCCGCCTTCCTTGCTGCTTCGACCTGCTCCCATGGCAGAAGATCTTTTCCGGCCAGGATCTCCTCCCACGTGTAGGATCCTTTGCCGTCCAGGATGTMCTCCCATGTCCAGTCCTCCTTACCCCGCTGCTTGGTCCTTTGGTGGTGGGTAGTTCTGTAACGGCCATCGCTGCATGAAGAAGTGGACCAGGGAGCAGCGTGCTAAGTGTTCATGATTTATTAAGAAAACTGAACACTAAGTAACAAAACAACAAAGAGAACGAACAAAACCGAAACAGTTCTGTCTGGTGCAGACACAAAAACACAAAACATAGAATGCCCACGCCAACTCACGCCCTGACCAAACCAAAATAGAGACATAAAAAGGATCTCTAAGGTCAGGGCGTGACATCCATAGATTAGTGCCTAATTATATTTTGCAATTGACTGATTTCCTTATATGAATTGTATGAACTGTAACTCAGTAAAATCTTTKAAATTGTTGCATGTTGCATTTATATTTTTGTTCAATGTAGTGGTCTTAATTGTTCTAAAATGCTTCCACTGGTTAATCATGAATCCATAAGACATTGCAGAAAGTGACTGAGTGGAGGAAATGCGACAAACTGTCAAACTGCTAWTATGGAATGAAAGCCCTGCTCCAGTACTACTCCACATTGAACCACAGCCAGAGGCCGGGTACATTACAGGCACATTTTTGTTTTGCTGTTCTTATTTGTGGCTCATATGGAAGTACGTATTTGTTGCATGAGAAATACTGTATAAGGAAAGCTATTACTGCCGCAAGTACATCCCTGTCAAAAACACAAGGCATGTTGTCAATGAATTGCGTGGTAGTCTATCTATTCATTGGCAGGTTCTGAGGTGCACAAGTGATGTAGTGATGTCCCTTTCCCCAGGGTTATTTATCTCCCTACCACTAGTTGCTCCGTTTTCGAGTGCCACTCCCCCACCGAGGGACACTTGAAAGCGAGGGGGAGGGCTAAAAGGGGGTATTGGGATTAAGCCTTTGTCAATGCTAATTGGCCAGACTACTCAGTGAAGTGGAACATTACATCCTGCACACATCACACCTTGTTTGTTAGCAAGTAAATCCTGATGCTAACAACTGGAGCTGTAGAAGTGAAGGTACTGTTGTATTGAGGAGTGGACAGTGGGGGAGAGAGAGAAAGAAAGAGTGAGGAGGGGGAGAGGGACAGAGAGAGAGAGATGGAGAGCGATAGAGGGAGATAGAGAGAGAAACATAGATAGCTACAGAGGGATAGCTAGATGAACCTGTGATATCCTACCAGGGGACCACACAGGAGAGGCAGAAGGGAGGAGTCAGCCCAAGCAGTGGATTAGAGAGGAAAGTATCTGAGGCTGCCTGCCATGCACACACACACACCTCACACCACACACACACCTCACACACACACACACACACACACCAGGGCTATTTCCCTCCAGAGCTAATACAGAAATCTCAATTCTCACTTTCCTTGACATTCCATTAATCTCAATTTCAGCTAAATTGCATGTTGTTTTTCATGAAGAAATGTTTACCCTATTTACTGCTATACCATCTGTACTTGTCTGGTGTACACTGACAATCCACAATTAAACATATACCTTTTTACGTTTTCCTAAGTAAAGTGGGAGTGGATAGGTATTCTCTTCATGGTTGGCGGTAGAGTGCCGAATACCAGATAAATAAGGTAATGTAATGTCGGCTCTGTGTTTGTTGCTCAGAGAGAGAGAGAGAGAGCGCTACCTAATTCCTACAGTTGTTATTGTTTTGGTCCTGTGCTTCATTGGATGTGTGTAAACACCCTCTTTCAGGGTGGGATAACTCATCACTAAACAGCGAGGGTGAATAGCTAACGTCTTTGCGGTTAGATCTATGAGTGCTGCATGGGGTGTGTGTGCTCCCATTAACAGCGTGTTAGAGAGATTGTATTCAGTGGCGTTTTGCCTCCTCTTTCTGTCTCTCCCGTTGTCTCGCTCTTCTTATTAACATGCACTTAAATTCCCTTTGTTCTCTCAAGTGCTCATTAAAGACTACAGTGCCTTCTGATGTCTAAAGCTTTACATAATTAGAACCCAAGAGGTTTTCCACCACACACCAAACTTCTTAGTTTGTTTTATTCCGCATTAGAGGAACAATTTGTTTAATTTCTCAAGAGTTTAACCTCACTGACTGTGATGGACCTGGTTGCATGGAAACTCATTTCATTTAGTTGTTTCCTTACGTTTTTGGGAACTGGGAAGATATCAGTTGTGATTATTACAGTTGGTGTCAGTAAATGTGTTTATATCATGGTCTTTTATGCATTTCTTACACTTCTGAGAAACAATGCTTCTTACATACTGAAGGGTCCATGTCTGATGTTTATTGTTAAATCATTGAGTTTGCATCATCAGTAGGTCACATCATGTACTTTTTTACTTTTTACTTTTTTATTAATTCATATTTAGTATCATTGCTATTAAATCATTGTTGATTTATGCTGTGTGCTTGCAAACAATTTTAACTGGGTCCTAAATGGTTACCACAGTTGGTAACGTGGGCCAGAGTTACCATTTCAAAACCAATGAGACATGTTGTTTGCACACATTCCATCACTCTTGATCTGCTACAAAATTATCTTGGCCCTCTGTGCTCTGACCAACCCCTGTGTACCACTACCACCAACCCATGTCCCTGACAGTGACTGCACTCCCTCCCTCACTTTAAAGTGCAGCGAGACACTCTTCAGTTGCCAGCTCAATCCAGAGCTGAGGGGAGGAACTTGGCAGATTCTTCCCCCAGGGAGCTCTTCCTTGGCTAACATCGCAGCCTTTCTCCCTGGGCACTTTCCATAGCAGGAACAGACAGGGTGGAGTCGTTCCTTCTACTCTCCTCTTATCTGACTCTCCCTTCTTCTTTTCTTTTTGRATCCTCCTGTTCTATTCYTCTCCCCTCSTCTCCGCATCCMATTTGAGCACACCAAAGTGTGTGTGAATGCCGGACAAGGATTTTTAAATKTTATTTAACTAGGCAAGTCAGTTAAGAAACAATTCTTATTTACAATGACGGCCTCCCCCGGCCAAACCCTAACCTGGGCAATGCTGGGCCAATTGTGCGCCGCCCTATGGGACTCCCAATCAACGACCGGTTGTGATACAGCCTGGAATCGAACCAGGGTCTGTAGTGATGCCTCTAGCACTGAGATGCAGTGCCTTAGACCGCTGCGCCACTCGGGAGCCCCGAGTGGATGGTGATCTGTTTTGATACTGCTCCCTCCTCAGTGATTTCCACTCCATGTCCACCTTGTGTTGAGTGTGTCTTCAGTGTTTGAAGCCTAAAACCCCAAATATCTGCTAGCCTGCTTCTCCTTCTTTATCTTACACCACTTTACACCATATTGATAAGGTAAAGGTACTCCTACATAGCTTCGTTCTTGTGTGTTTTATTTCTCATGTCTTTTTTTGTTTGTTGTTTTTTTCTTATTTAACTTTACATCGTTGGGAAAGAGCATTTCATTGTACGGTCTACAACTGTTGTATTCGGTACACGTGACAAGTACAATTTGATTTAATTTGACTCTACGAGTGCAGTCAAGAGTGAAGACAGGGTGTGTGTGAGTTGCGGAAAGGTGTGTATGAGTATATGTGTATGCGTGCGTGCGTGTGTGTGTGTGTGTATGCGCTCACGTGCGTGTGTGTGTGTGTGTGTGTGTGTGTGTGTGTCTCTCTGTGTCTATGAATGTGTTCCAAAATGGAGCGGCCCGCCGAGGAAAACAATAAAGCACAAATGACAGGAACAGATGGTCCTCTTTATGGTGCCCTGAAATGAAAACACTGAATAGCTTTACTGGGTGGCAGTTTTTTTATCCTCTCTCCTCTCCTCTGCCTGGTTATGGGCCGCTAACACCTCACCACCTGGTCGTACAGTAGTCATTAACCACCTCTCCTCTTGGACCGTGGCGAGATGTCGGGCGAGACACCAGAGGAGGATAATAACTGGGTAAAAAAAGGGCAGGGATCCTGACAAACATATCCTATGGTAAGTAATCAAGTGGACGTTGATTAATTCAGTTATGTCATGATTAATGTGCCGTGATACAGTGGAGTGGAGTGTTGCTGACAAGGTCTGGCACTGGAGAGTTCTTAGGAAGACAGGAGACAGGCTAGCATAGAGATGGAGGAGTGTTGAGTGTCCCAAAATATCTGGACATAAAATATCCACAGGCAGTTAATGTCAGGGTGTTTTTTTTTCAAGTGTGTGTTTGCTTGTTCGTTAGCTTGTGTACTTGTCTCTGTGTGTGTGTGTGCGTGTGCGTGTGCGTGTGCATGTGCACGTGCCTCCGTGTATATCAAGCAGCGTGTCTTGTATGGCTTAATATTCTCATCAATATTATTCCCATGGAGCTAGTCATGCTACTTCCCCTTTCTCTGTCATTTATGTTGATAACCAACCACATCTCATAAACACTCTGTCAATTACACCCTGGTTTCATTTAGACAGATTCAAGATTATGGTTTCAATCTCCNACTCTGTCAATTACACCCTGGTTTCATTTAGACAGATTCAAGATTATGGTTTCAATCTCCCCCTTATTGAGTCATATTTAGAGCTAGGCCTACTGCCCAAATCACAGAGCAGATCAATTATAACTAATCTATCAGAGATGGAGAGGGTCCTGCATTGGCTTCGGTTTATAAGAACAATAAAAATGTCTTGTGTTTAGGGATAATCACATCCTAGTATCACTGAGCCATCCACATGTTTGTGTCACACCATTTACACATTTCTCTCTCTCCCTCACCCCCCCTTTCTCGCTCCTCCTCTATCTATCTCAGTCATTCTTTCCCTTCCCACATTCCATCTCTTTCTCCCTCACTCCAATCTCTCTATCTCTGTCTGAATTTCTCCCCTTTCACTGCATCTTCCCACTCCTCCTTCTCTCTGTCCCTCTCTGCCTTTCTCTCCTTCCACCTCTCCTCCCCTCTTCGCGAACCACAACACACACCCCTCCCTCCCCCCTTGTAGCTGAGGACAATCACTCTTCTCTACTCTGATAATCCCCCAGTATTAACTGGCTGTGGAGTTATTACCCCTCATATGAGCAGTCTATGTCGAGGGCTGCTTTATGAGCTAGCTGCTCTCTGTGGATAAGATGATGGAGCCGCCGAGCGCTGTCATCCCCAGCTGGATAATAGCATCAGGAAGACAATAGGGGATATACAGAAAGCCACGGGTTATTGATAGAGCCATATCTGTATCTGCACCCCTCCTGTCTGCCTGCTGACAAATACTAGGGCTGGGTGGAAGGGGCAGCTAATCCTGAAGGATATCAGTAGTAATATGGCCCACCTCTTTCTATGCAATCCCTCTCACTTCCACTGCTTTGGATTGCATTCTCTTTGGATTGCATTCTCTTTGGGTTGCGTTGGTGTTTTTGCCTCCCCTATGACGAATGGTCCCGAGGTTTGTAGTGATTTAAGTCAGAGGGAGGAGATGGATTGCTACAATAGGGGGCTCACATGGTAGATCTAGCTGTGTTACTGATAGCAAACCGAAGCATTGTCTTGGCTTTCTCAATGTGTGCTCTGAAATTGTGGTCTGTATGGCAAGGACTTTACAGTAATGACAAAATATAAAGTGTGATGCAGTATCTCAGGATGTGAATAACACTTAGTCAGAGTTGCAATAATACATCTAAAAATATCTCACACACAAAACCACGTCTCATCAAAGATTCAGAGATCATCTCCACGAGTTAACCACACAGCAAACAACAACAATCTCCTCCCCACAAACAGACCAGTCAAAATCTCCTTACTCTCGTTATGTGGTCCTCTCCCATTCTCTTGTATTGTGTTGTGGAGGGACTGACTGAGGGCTCAGTAGCGTTTACTCTGTGAGGCCACAGGCTGCTCTCTYAGCCACAGCACTCAGATGCCCGGGATTACCAGCCTAATGTCTGTCTGGGGGTGGGGGTGGGGGGGTCACTGATCAAAAACAGACCGTTAACCAAGTCTGTTTGTGTGTGGTGAAGGGATGTCTGAGAGAGGATAACTGATCAAATACAGGCAGTTATCACAAGTCTACCAGGGGATCCACAAGTGTACTGGAATAGCAGAGTGTGTGTGTGTGTTGCTCTAGCCTTGCTTTACATCAGAATGATCCACTCCTAGCACCAATCAACCCATGTAGCCATCTTGCTTTTTCAGGGAATATAAAATAACATTCAGGGAAATCAAAGTATTGTTGGCTGCAGTCCTCTGGGCTGCATTGTGTAGTATTGCTTTGGAAACTGGCCTAATGGTTTGTGTGGGCCAAAGTCCCTCCAATGCCCACATCTCGCTGGCTGCATTTTCACAACAATTGGATTTTAAATAGCTGGCCTAGATTGGTTATATTCCAGGACTTGAGAGAACCTCTTGTAAATGTTAAGAGCATTGTTTCTTAGGTTAAATAACTCAACAAACTTTATCCACCAAAATTAAATTTTAAATAAGGAAGAACTTGAAGGCTTTATAGAGCATTCTTAAAGGCTTCGAAGGCACTGCATCGATGCTTTTAAAGCAAAGTACTACCATTTAAAGGAAAAGTGGGACTGTGGTCTACAAAGAGGATAAAGAGGGAAGCTGAACCATTATGAGTGACTAACATACACTCAAATGTTAAAGCATGTGGACACCTTTAAATGAGTGGATTCTCCTATTTCAGCCACACCCGTTGCTGACAGGTGTATAAAATCGAGCACACAGCCATGCAATCGCCATAGAAAAGTATAGGTAGTAGAATGGCCCATACTGAAGAGCTCAGTGTCTTTCAACGTGTCCATCATCACAGGATGCAACCTTTCCAACAAGTCAGTTCGTCAGATTTCCCCTGCTAGAGCTGCCCGGTCAACTGTAAGTGCTGTTGTTGTGAAATGGAAACGTCTAGGAGCAACACCGGCTAAGCCGCGAAGAGGTAGGCCACACAAGCTCACAAAACGGGATGCCAAGTGCTGAAGCGAGTATCGCGTACAAATCATCTGTCATCGGTAACAACACTCACTACTAAGTTCCAAACTGCCTCTGGAAGCATCGTCAGCACAATAGCTGTTCATCGGGAGCTTCGTGAACTGGGTTTCCATGGCCGAGTAGCCAAAGCGATCACGGCTGGCAAGTGGGTGTAAAAAGCTCTCCGCCATAGGACTCTGGAGCAGTAAAACGTGTTTCTCTAGATGATGAATCTATGTTTCACCATCTGTTAGTCCACGGACGAATCTTGGCTTCCCTCAACATTTTTACAATAAAAAAGAAACTAACGTATTAAATTATTTCTCATTCTCGTCTGTCCGTGTTTAAATTGTCCTTCAATTTGCAAGAGGTTGAATCTATTCACCATCCGAGAGAGACAAACAGCCCCCTCTGTCTTAGTATCTGTAGCCCATGTATCTAATGCTGTCTGGCCAAAATAATATGACATGTCATCATCTTTGTCCAGAAAGAATCAAATACATGGCCTACATATACTAGACTGAGGGGCGCTGTTTCACTCGCTCTGATACTTTCTCCCTGAGAGATTGATAGTCTTGCTCTCGGAGCGCTTCTGGTCAAATTATCAATATATTTCACATCTCAGAGTTTCCACTGGGTTCAGGGGGGGCCGTGGACACACCCTGGACATGCCACTGACTCCATCCACCATGTTTGTCTCTCTAAACAAATATCAGAGATGATCAAATCAAATCATTTTATTTGTCACATGCGCCAAATACAACAGGTGTAGACCTTACTGTGAAATGCTTACTTACAAGCCCTTAACCAATGATGCAGTTAAGAAATACCTATAAAAATTTTTGTTTTTTAAAAGGAAAAAGAAAGTAAGAGATAAGAAAAACAAATAATTAAAGAGCAGCAGTAAATAACAATAGCTGGGCTGTATACAGGGGGTACGGTACAGAGTCAATGTGTCAATGTGCGGGGCACCGGTGTCGAGGTATTGAGATAATTATGTACATGCAGGTAGGGTTTAAAGTGGCTATGCACAGATAATAACAGAGAGTAGTAGCAGTGTGTGTGTGTGTGTGTGTGGGGGGGGTGCAAATAGTCTGGGTAGCCATTTGATTAGCTTGTTCAGGAGGCTCATGGCTTGGGGTAGAAGCTGTTTAGAGCCTCTTGGACATGGAAGTAGCTCGCCTTCATATCCCAGTCCCTTAGAGATAAATGAATATCCTGTTTTTTAATATCCTGTTTTATTCTATACCCAGCCCTTTTAGATCTAAACACAGGAGAAACTTGAAAACCAATAGTAACCAACCAGTGATACATTTCCCCTAATGGACGTAGTAATATCCTCAACTTACCAAATATCCTTCTTTTTCTGCATGTGTCGTTATTCTGTAGCCAGCCTCCACACAACCCTACTGTGTAACAACGGAAGGAGAGGGAAGAGGACTCTGCCTCCGTCCTACCTCTCTATCTCCTACCTCTCCATTTCCTCCCTCCATCTCTCCTTCCCACCGGAGGCAATAAAGGCACAAAGTGGAAATAATTGGCGAGCATATGAACTCCCCTTCTGTTCTTCCCCAGGACCGTAAGGAATGCCGTGTAATGTGCATTGTTGCTCACCTCACCACCGAAGTGTGTGTATCCGAATTAGCTTGCGCTGGTAAATATTTTGCAAAAATCACACCGCAGGGGGATATCGTCCCGGCGCTTGGAATGTGATTACAAACAGTAAGTTATCGCCATGGGCACAATTAAAAACTTTGCAGACGTGCATCATCTGATTGCAAATTGAATCAGGTATTGCGATGTAGGGGGTTGTTACTTGTTAATTACTGAGGGAGTCTTGCTAAACAAGTATTAATGGGACTATCTGCTTAGAAAGAGAACATTACCTTGTTGCCCCCTGTGCATTGGGGATGGGCGGGATGGGGGATCCCTCGTCTAAAAATAAGCTCATCAGCAATTTGGTGCATAGGCTGTAATCTCATATTTATTATTTTTTCCCAAATTTGTGTTCATGTCACGTGTGAGAGTAAAGTTTAAGTTAAACAATTCAATTTGGATTCATTACTTGCCCTAGTAGCGGAGGCTGTGAGAGTGGATTATTCAAAATGTGGGTAGTTGACAATCCCAGAATGCACTGCTTTGTGTACAGTAAACAACAACAACAAYGAGATGAATGATATAAAGTAAACAGGATGTCAGAAGTAACCCTAAGATCTTCATAATTGTTATTTATTCTAAGAACACACTCAACATGTAGTGGAACCTCCATTAAATACTTCATAAAAAAAAAATTACAAGATTTACAATTGTAAACAGATTTCCTCTTCGTCTGAGGAGAGTAGCAAGGATCGGACCAATGTGAGAGCGTGTAAGTGTCCATAATGAGATATTTAAATAACTCAACAGAACACTGAACAAAATAAAAAGTACAAACAAACAACCGCAAACAGTCCCGCATGGTACTAACACAGGAAACAACCACCACAAAACATACAATAGAAAACAGGATACCTAAATATGCTCCCAATCAGAGACAACGACTGACACCTGCCTCTGATTGAGGACCATACTAGGCCAAAACACATAGAAATATAAACAACAGAACAAAACATAGAAAAACTGTAACGGCAGCTTTCCTCCTCTTGCGTCTGAAGAGGAGGTGTAGCAGGGATCGGGACCAAGACGCAGCGTTAGCTCGTGTTCAACATGTTTTAATAAAACAAGACGAAAACGTGAAACACTTACAAAATACAAACAAACAAAACGTGGCAAACCGAAACAGTCCTCTCTGGTGAAACGAAACACAAAGACAGGAAACAACCACCCACCAAACCCCAACACAAAACAAGCCACCTAAATATGGTTCCCAATCAGAGACAACACCCAAAACACCTGCCTCTGATTGAGAACCATCATTAGGCCAAACATAGAAACAGGACAACTAGACACACACAACATAGATGCCCACCCAGCTCACGTCCTGACCAACACTAAAACAACTAAAACACACAAGAACTATGGTCAGAACGTGACAAAAACAACATAGAATGCCCACCCCAACTCACGCCCTGACCAACTAAAATAAAGACATAAAAAAGGAACTAAGGTCAGAACGTGACAACAATACTATGACTGTTGAATAAAACCTGAATGTTTCCAAAACAAGAAAGACATGTATTCAACCTTTCAACAAACCAAATCCAATGGCTGCAAAGTGCACAAAAGCACCAATGACCAGTGGCTTCAATGCCATGTGCATGTTTCTGTCCAAGCCATGAGAGAAAACACCCCAGGGTATGGAGTGTCCAGAAGGACAGCTGCCTCACAGCCTCCCAACCTTGCTCTCTCCTCACACCTCAGGATGAAACATGTTGTGCTGGGCTATGTTAGTCAATGCCCTCAACTCCTTCAGACACACAGGTCTTACACTCAGAGGCAACCCGGTCGGTGCTCAGTGTTGCTTGAGTAAATCCGAAGTGTTTTGTGAGTGACTGCGACTGCGTGAGGCTCTGATTAAAGCAATGCCACGGGCTAAAAGCTGTCCACTTCCCTTTACAAGCTGCTTTTCTGACCTTTCTTTTAACCAAGCTTCCTGAGACTGAAGACCCTGACACAACATGACATGTTGCCAGGTCACTAAACATGGTTTTGCTTGAAAAAAAGGAACCAAAAATAAGATAAAGATAAAAAAAACTGGCAAAACACGCCTAAATAACTTGCTTGTCTTTTACTAGTTATGTTTCTCTGAGACACATCTTGTGATTTGATTCACTATACCATAGGCCACTGTGTATGTTTCATTTTTTGCTCTACTCCGAACCCTTTTGTTTGAAACAAAACAAACACGACACAGAGCGAGAAAGGCAAGTTACTATACAGAACCCTGAACAGTTTATGTATTGCAGAGTTTGTTAAATAAAGAAACATATCCAATCTTTGGATTGTGTCACATTTTGACACAATAATTGCTTACTTGCAAGTTTGGAACACCTCTGTTTTCATTTCCTGTTGAACGCTGGGCATGCAGTATTTACAGAGATTGTCACAACAATTGTTTGAGAACACTTCCGTAATGATCTCCTCTCACAGGCAATGTGTAAAGCTCAATTATATTATCCCTGCATTAATGCAGACACAACAAACAAGCATCTTTCACCACACAAATTACTGCTCGAACTGCAACGATCACAAGAGCCACCCAGCCGTAGACTGTCACACTCAGTCACAGCGTAGACTGACACCCTGCTCTCTCTCTCTCTCTCCCTCTCTCTCCCTCTCCCTCTCTCTCTCTCGCTCCCTCTCTCTCCCTCTCTCTCTAACAAAATAAACACAGGTTACGGAACACGTGCGCAAAAGAGAGTGAGATATCAAACAGCATAGCCCAAAATTACAGCTGAAGTGAAAACATGTAAAACATTACGACACACACACACACACACACACACACACACACACACACACACACACACACACACACACACACACACACACACACACACACACACACACACACACACACACACACACACACACACACACACACACACACACACACACACACACACACTACACAACAGCCTTAATGATGTGCCTATGCACTTCACACCGTTAGAGTTGATATTCCAGGAGATTTGAAAAATCCTTCAACATTGTTAATATTTCAATCATTAATATTTCATACAGGTATTATAAAATAGCTTCCCTGTGGTGCCCGTAAACCTCCATACACTTTAGATCCCATTGGAACAGGCCTCAGAGCGCCTGTCTGGCTGGGTACCACCATGGGCCTGCCACTTGGCACCTTCTGATCAATGGTCCCAGATGGCCAGATCTGGCACTGCCAAGACTACCATGTAGTCATCGTCTGTACTACGTACATCCAGCAGATTTCACAGGTCCAGAGTACTGTACACAAAATGGTGGCAGGATTGTATCAAATYACATTTTATTGGTCACATGTGCCAATACAACAGGGGTAGACATTACAGTGAATTGCTTACTTATAAGCCCTTAAACAACAATGCAGATTTAAGAAAAATAATAGATAAGAAAAAATTTACCAATTAAACAAACATTTAAAAAAATAACAAGTTAAAATAACAATAACAAGGCTATATATACAGGGGGTACCAGTACAGAGTCAATGTGCGGGGCAACAGTTTAGTTGAGGTAATTGTGGTAATATGTACATGTAGGTAGGGGTAAAGTGACTATGTATAGATAATAATCAGGGAGTAGCAGCAATGTAAAAAAAAAAAAAGGGGGGAGCAATGCAAATAGTCTGGGTAGCCATTTGATTAGCTGTTCAGAAGTCTTATTGCTTGGGGGTAGAAGCTGTTAAGGAGCCTTTTGGAGCTAGACTTGGCACTCCGGTACACCTTGCCGTGCGATAGCAGAGAGAACAGTCTATGACTAGTGTGGCTGGAGTCTTTGGCAATTTTTKGGGGAATTCCTCTGACACCGCCTGGTACAGATGTCCTGGATGGCAGGAAGCTTGGCCCCAGTTATGTACTGGGCCGTACGYACTACCCTGTACAGCACCTTGCGGTCAGAGGCCAAGCAGTTGCCATACCAGGCAGTGATGCAACCAGTCAGGATGCTCTCGATGGTGCAGCTGTATAACTTTTTTAGGATCTTATGACCCATGCCAAATCTTTCAGTCTCCTGAGTGGGAATAGGCCTTTTCGTGCCCTCTTTATGACTGTCTTGGTGAGTTTGGACCATGATAGTTTGCTGGTGATGTGGACACCAAGAAGCTCTCAACCGGCTCCACTACAGCCCTGTTGATGAGAATGGGGGTCTGCTCGGCCCTTCCTGTAGTCCACGATCATCTCCTTTGTCTTGATCACATTGAGGGAGAGGTTATTGTTCTGGCAYCACACTGCCAGGTCTCTGACCTCCTCCCTTTAGGCTGTCTCATTGTTTTCGGTGATCAGGCCTACCACCGTTGTGTCGTCGGCAAACGTAACGATGGTGATGGAGGCGTGCTTGGCCACACAGTCTTGGGTGAACAGGGAGTACAGGATGGACAGCATTCAAACGTAAGTGCTCTATTTGTCCAGGTGGGAAAGGGCAGTGTGGAGTGCAATAGAGATTGTGTCATCTGTGGATCTGTTGGGGCAGAGGGTTATTATATCAAGTGTTTTCATTGTGTCAGTTTACCATTCTTAAAAGAAAGGATAATCCTAGTGCCTTGGTCAGAACTTAAAAACTCTACCTACAACACAGTGTGGGTATTCTCATGMCAAAACTTCCACCCACACTCCACACCTGCTGTACAATTTTTTATGGTTGGTCAACCCAGCCCGTTAAACTTCTTCAGGATTGGTGGGTCCCCTGCGGGACGGTTGAGCTAACGTAGGCTAATGCGATTAGCATGAGGTTGTAACTAACAAGAACATTTACAAGGGCATAGACATATCTGATATTGGCATRAAGCTTATATTCTTGTTGATCTAWCTGCACTGTCCAATTTACAGTAGCTATTACAATGAACGAATGCATGCCATTGTTTGTGGAAAGTACACAGTTTTGAACATGAAAAGTAATTMATAAACAAATTAGGCACATTTGGGCAATCTTCATACAACATTTTGAACAGAAATTCAATGGTYCATTGGATCAGTCTAAAACWTTGCACATACACTGCTGCCATCTAGTGGCCAACATCTAAATTGCACATGGGCACATAATACTTTATGTTCTTTCTCTTGCATTTCAAACATGATGGTACAAAAAAAATCATACAAAAAATCTTTGTATTATCTTTTACCAGATCTAATGTGTTATATTCTCCTACATTCCTTTCACATTTCCACAAACTTCAAAGTGTTTCCTTCAAATGGTACCAAGAATATGCATATCCTTGCTTCAGGACCTGAGCTAAAGGCAGTTAGATTTGGGTATGTCATTTTAAGCGAAAATTGAAAAAAAGGGTCCGATCCTTAAATGTGGGATAAATGGGTTCTTCTGAAACACAAACAGTCTAATGTACTGTACAACCACTGAGACCTGAGAGCAAGACAAGAACCAGGCAAAATGCATAGTCAAAAGAAAGAGCGAAAGAGACAAAGAGAGAGAGAAAGAAAAAAACATTGGCAGTTATTTTTCATTTGTTCTGTAAACAATATCCTCTCTTAGCTTGTCTGACTCCCCCACCTCCAAAACAATCCCAAAACAATATCCCACGCCATGCCTGCATTTCAGTCAATATAAAGCTATGTGTTGGAACATCTGAGTGTGCTGGTCCTATTTCATTATTATCTCAACCCCTGCTACTTTCTCATCCATTCTATCAGGATATTAGGTCATGTTGTTGGACTCATCCGGAGGTGCCAAGGATACAACTAATTAAGGCAGGGAGCACCACAAGCGGGCAAATCCTGTATTGGCGAGCATAAAGAAACTTTGTGGTGAGAGAGAGAGAGAGGAAGAGACAAACACAGGTAAGGCATCAACATGGAAGTCACACATACGCCCAGGTAGTGAGCGGGCAAACAGGCCCAACCCCCACTCTTACACTCGCCCAAGCCAACGGCATGTACCAGATGCTCAGCAGGCTCTGCTCACACTTACTGGCCTGAGGCCAAACCGATCTGTTCTATGACCAAGGCCTCACAAGAGAATTGCAGACTCACAGTCATTTATCTAACTATCCTCTGATGTGACGTTTTCTCTCAATTCAATTCAAGGGGCTTTATTGGCATGGGAAACATGTGTTAACATTGCAAAGCAAGTGAGGTAATAAATACAAAAGTGAAATAAAACAATACAAAATTAACAGTAAACATTACAATACAGAAGTTTTCAAAAACAAGAAAGACATTACAAATGTCATATTATATATATACAGTGTTGTAAACATGTACAAATGGTTAAAGCACACAAGTTAAAATAAATAAGCATAAATATGGGTTGTATTTACAATGGTGTTTGTTCTTCACTGGTTGCCCTTTTCTTGTGGCAACAGGTCACAAATCTTGCTGCTGTGATGGCACACTGTGGAATTTCACCCAGTAGATATGGGAGTTTATCAAAATTGGATTTGTTTTCAAATTCTTTGGTGATCTGTTGTAATCTGAGGAAATATGTCTCTCTAATATGGTCATACATTGGGCAGGAGGTTAGGAAGTGCAGCTCAGTTTCCACCTCATTTTTTGGCAGTGAGGCACATAGCCTGTCTTCTCTTGAGAGCCATGTCTGCCTACGGCGGCCTTTCTCAATAGCAAGGCTATGCTCACTGAGTCTGTACATAGTCAAAGCTTTCCTTAAGTTTGGGTCAGTTACAGTGGTCAGGTATTCTGCCACTGTGTACTCTCTGTTTAGGGCCAATAGCATTCTAGTTTGCTCTGTTTTTTTGTTAATTTCTTCCAATGTGTCAAGTAATTATCTTTTTGTTTTCTCATGATTTGGTTGGGTCTAATTGTGCTGTTGTCCTGGGGTCTGTGGGGGTGTTTGTGTTTGTGAACAGAGCCCTAGGACCAGCTTGCTTAGAGACTCTTCTCCAGGTTCATCTCTTCTGTAGGTGATGGCTTTTGTTATGAAGGTTTGGGAATCGCTTCCTTTTAGGTGGTTGTAGAATTTAACGGCTCTATCTGGATTTTGATAATTAGTGGGTATCGGCCTAATTCTGCTCTGCATGCATTATTGGTGTTCTACGTTGTACACAGAGGATATTTTGCAGAATTCTGCATGCAGAGTCTCAATTTGGTGTTTGCCCATTTTGTGAAATCTTGGTTGGTGAGCGGACCCAGACCTCACAACATAAAGGGCAATGGGCTCTATGACTGATTCAAGTATTTTTTTAGCCAGATCCTAATTGGTATGTTGAAGTTTATGTCCTTTTTGATGCATAGAATGCCCTTCTTGCCTTGTCTCTCAGATCGTTCACAGCTCTGTGGAAGCTACCTGTGGCGCTGATGTTTTAGGTCAGGTATGTATAGTTTTGTTGTGCTTCTAGGGCAACGGTGTCTAGATGGAATTTGTGGTCCTGGCGACTGGACCTTTTTTGGAACACCATTATTTTGGTCTTACTGAGATTTACTGTCAGGGCCCAGGTCTGACAGAATCTGTGCAGAAGATCTAGGTGCTGCTGTAGGCCCCCTTGGTTGGTGACAGAAGCACCAATCATCAGCAAACAGTAGACATTTGACTTCGGATTCTAGTAGGGTGAGACCGGGGTGCTGCAGACTGTTCTAGTGCCCGCGCCAATTCGTTGATATATATGTTGAAGAGGGTGGGGCTAAGCTGCATCCCTGTCTCACCCACGACCGTGTTGAAGAAAATGTGTGTGTTTTTTTGCCAATTTTAACCGCACACTTGTTGTTTGTGTACATGGATTTTATAATGTCGTATGTTTTACCCCCAACACCACTTTCCATCAATTTGTATAGCAGACCCTCATGCCAAATTGAGTCGAAGGCTTTTTTGAATCAACAAAGCATGAGAAGACTTTGCCTTTGTTTTGGTTTGTTTGGTTGTCAATTAGGGTGTGTAGGGTGAATACATGGTCTGTTGTACGGTAATTTGGAAAAAGCCAATTTGACATTTGCTCAGTACATTGTTTTCGTTGAGGAAATGTACGAGTCTGCTGTTATTTGATAATGCAGAGTATTTTCCAAGGTTACTGTTGACGCATATTCCACGGTAGTTATTGGGGTCAAATTTGTCTCCACTTTTGTGGATTGGGGTGATCAGTCCTTGGTTCCAAATATTGGGAAGATGCCAGAGCTAAGGACGATGTTAAGAGTTTTAATATAA
>NC_036854.1:35522230-35524314 GCF_002910315.2 Salvelinus sp. IW2-2015
AGACTTCTCATCTCATTTCCAGAGAACAATAGCCGTCAAGTCACAGAATTAGAGAAAGCCTTTGGTTTGTTTTCAGCATCATTTTTATTGAGTTTTCAGAGGCTTTGTTATAATGGTCAGTCAATGTGTCCAATCTGATCTGCACCCAAGACAAACAGCTAAACAAAAATGAATACATTGTCATATTGCAATTTAGTCATGATAAATGCATTTTCAATAGCAACTCTAAACTTGTAGATGTCTCTAAGTGGATTGTATAAAAAATAGCTCAAATCTTTGAGGGGATTCCCACATTTGTATGAATCACCAAAGCAATCCGAAAAAATCTAGGAATTGCACTTCAGAAAAAAACATTGAGAAAAATAATATGGCATGTAAGCGCTCTAACCATTGGTCAACTCCAACCGCTAATGGTTGTGTTTGCAACTCGCTGTCTCAGCTTCCTGTCTCAACAAGCTCTCACAGTCTCACTCCAGAATTAGACGTTTATCCACGTTTCTCCAAAATCAGACATTTAAAAGTTGCTCCAAGCGTAAAATTTAGAAAGTTAAGGCTTAAGGTTTTGGATAAAACATTAAGTTTAGGCACTCATTCCAAATGGTTAAGGTAAGGGTTAATGTTTGGGATAGGGTTAAAACCTAAACAAATTAAATAAACGAATGTCCACCATTGGCATCGAACACACAATCTTCTGATCCAGAGTCATGGGATTATGATGACGCAGAGCCATCCCCATTACCGTCCTCGATAAACCCAAGCCAACTTTACGGTAATAGCGCTCACTGTTGCCCCTAGTGGCCGGTTTTGAAGGCATTTCCTGACGTCCTCGAGGCATGGATAGTCTAATTTTGAAGCCCCTCTTTAGCGATCTGCCTGGCCTGTCTAGCCCATGAGTGATGTGTGTGTGGTTAAGGCCTACTGAGATCCATTAGGCTAATTTAGATCTAATATAGAACCCTGCCTCAGCACTTCAAAGACATATCAACACTACTGCACCGCCCATGTATCTCATATATCCCATATACTGGACAGTTTGTGGCCATACTGTATCGGTTATTTGCATATGTGAGTTATGAAATTGCTYTCAGCTTAATTGTAGCCRTAGAGAATTAGTGGGAGGTAGATTAGTTAAGAGAGGATGGAAAATAACAATACCTTAGTAAATCAGACCAACTCACTAAGTGTTCATGTTTTATACATTTATTATAATACTTTGACAAACTTAATTAATTATTTTACATGTTTGTCTATGTAGATGTATGTGCTGTGTTTTTTCTGTGTTGAGACTGAATGAATCAAATTGGATTTGATTGTTGTGATATCAAGGGGCTGTACTATAACAGTAGCACAGTATGTTACAGTAAGCAACTATGAGGAGAATGAACAGTGAGTATCACTGGCAGACGCATCTAGCCACACACCGCAGTCAGGACTATAGCTAGATAAATAAATTAACATTGCTGGGTCCCTCTCCACTCATAAAATATTACCCACAAACCTTCCCCAAGTTGTTGTGCTATGGAAACAGCTGTTGTTGTGCTGGATTCTGCCGTCTCTTCCACATCACGTTTCTCCTGCTCTTCCCCTGAGAGGATAGGGTAATATTTAGTTGGGGGAGTTGGAGAGGAAGGGGGTAAGGGGAGGATGTAAGGGGAGAGAATAGGAGGAAGCGAGGTAGGGAAAGAGAGAAGGTGATAGCGGAGAGAAGGAGGGGAGGGGGAGGAGTAGGGGGAGATGGTGGATGTGAGGTACACTCTTAGAAAAAAGGTTCCACATAGAACCAAAAAGGTTTCTATCACTTGCTTCATGCACTGAGTATACAAAACATAAGGAACACCTTCCTAATATTGAGTTGAAGGACATCCCGGCCAGCCAAACCCTCCCCCACCCGGATGACGTTGGGCAAATTGTGCACCGCCTCATGGGTCTCCCTGTCTGTAGTGGGGATCTGTAGTGATGCCTCAAGCACTGCGATGAGAGAAATAAGCTTTTTGTAGGTATGGAACATTTCTGTGATCTTTTATTTCAGCTCATGAAACATGGGACCAACACATTACATGTTGGGTTTATATTTTTGTTCAGTG
>NC_036854.1:35527065-35539927 GCF_002910315.2 Salvelinus sp. IW2-2015
TAAAACTTGAGTTTTGCCCATTCACCCTCTGAATGGCTCACATACACAATCAATGTCTCAGTTTCTTCAAGGCTTCAACATCTTTCTTTAACCTGTCTCGTCCCCTTCATCTAGCACACAGCTCAAGACACCATGCATACCCACAAGACATGCCACCACAGTGCCCAAGTCCAAAACAGACTATGGGAGGCGCACAGTACTACATAGAGCCATGACTACATGGAACTCTATTCCACGTCAGGTAATGATACAAGCAGAAGAATCATATTAAAAAACAGATAAAAAATACACCTCTTGTAACAGCGAGTACTGTGAAGAAACAAAAACATAGGCACAGACATGCATACACACATGATAACTACGCACTAATACACACACTACACATGGATTTTGTTTTGTAGATATATGATAGTGGAGTAGGGCCTGAGGCACACACTTAGTATGTTGTGAAATCTGTTATAAATGTATTGTAAAGTTTTTTTAATTGATAACCGCCTTAATTTTGCCGGACCCCAGGAAGGTAGCTGCTCCTTGGCAGGAACTAATGGGGATCCAAAATAAATACAAATACAAATATACACTGATTGAAGTGGATTAACAAGTGACATCACCTGGATACACCTAGTCAGTCTATGTCATGGAATGGTGTTCTTAATGTTTTGTACACTCAGTGTATATGGAACCCCTAGTTCTATATGAAAAAGAACATTGTTCATCTTCAGAAATAAGCATGAGATAGTCTGCCAAATGAAGTAAAATGATATAAATCAAAGCGCCGAATACAACTGTAAAGACTTCATTGTGAAAGCTTGCTTACGAACCTTTCCCAACAATTCAGAGTTTATAATATAAATAAAATAGTAAACACAAGAGATACAATTAAATACACAAAATGGAGCTTCAGTTGAAGTCGGAAGTTTGCATATACCTTAGCCATGTACATTTTAAACTCAGTTTTTCACCAAATCTGCATTTAAGCCTAGCACGATTCCCCGTCTTCGGTCAGTTAGGTCACCACTTTATTTTAAGAATGTGACATGTTAGAATAAATAGTAGAGAATAATTTATTCAGCTTTTATTTCTTTCATCACATTCCCAGTGGGTCAAAAGTTTACATACACTCATTAGTATTTGTAGCATTGCCTTAAATTGTTTAACTTGGGTCAAACGTTTCGTGTAGCCTTCCACAAGCTTTCCACCATAAGTTGGGGAATTTTGGACCATCCTCCTGACAAAGCTGTGTGTAACTGAGTCAGGTTTGTAGGCTCCTTGCTCGCACAATGCATTTCAGTTTGCCCACAAATGTTTCTAAAGGATTGAGGTCAGGCTTTTAATGGCCACTCCAATACCTTGACTTTGTTGTCCTTAAGCCATTTTGCACAAACTTTGGAAGTATGCTTGGGTCATTGTCATTTGGAAGACCCTTTGCGACAAAGGTTGACTTCCTGACTGATGTCTTGAGATGTTGCTTCAATATATCCACATAATTTTCCTGCCTTCATGATGCCAATCTATTATGTGAGTGCACCAGTCCCTCCTGCAGCAAAGCACCCCCAAACATGATGCTGCCAACCCCGTGCTTTACAGTTGGGATGGTGTTCTTGGCTTGCAAGCCTCCCCGTTTTACTCCAAACATAACGATGGTCATTATGGCCAAACAGTTCTATTTTGTTTCATCAGACCGAGAGAAGATCGTACTTTTTTTTCTCCAGAAAGTACAAATATTTATCCTCATGTGCAGTTGCAAACCGTAGTTTGGCTTTTTTATGGCGGTTTTGGAGCACAGGCTTTTTCCTTGCTGAGCGGCCTTTCACGTTATGTCGATATAGGACTCGTTTTACTGTGGATATAGATACTTTTGTACCTGTTTCCTCCAGCATCTTCACAAGGTCCTTTGCTGTTGTTCTGGGATTGATTTGACTTTTCTCACCAAGTACATTATCTCTAGGAGGACAGACGCGTCTCCTTCCGAGCGTATGATGCTGCGTGGTTCATGGTGTTTATACTTGCACACTATTGTTTATACAGTGAACATGTACCTCAGCATTTGGAAATTGCTCCCAAGGATAACCAGACTTGTGGAGTCTACAACATTTTTGGCTGATGAGGTCTAGGCTGATTTCTTTTGATTTTCCCATGATGTCAAGCAAAGAGCACTGAGTTTGAGTAGGCTTTGAAATACATCCACAGGTACACCTCCGATTGACTCAAATGGTGTCAATTAGCCTATCAAAAGCTTCTAAAGCCATGTTCTGAGAATTTTCCAAGCTGGTAAAGGCACAGTCAACTTAGTGTATATGACTTCTGACCCACTGGAATTTTATACAGTGAATAATAAGTGAAATAATCGTGTCTGTAAACAATTGTTGGAAAAATTACTTGTGTCGTGCACAAAGTAGCTGTCCTAAATGCCTTGCCAAAAACTAAAGTTTGTTAACAAGAAATTTGTGAGTGGTTGAAAGCGGAGTTTAATGACTCCAACCTAAGTGCATGTAAACTTCCGACTTCAACTGTACATACAGGGTGTACAGTAAAGATCAATGTAAAGAGTATGATGGTATTTGAGTAGATTAGTGCATGAAGTTGGCATCAGGATAGAATAATAAGAGCGAAATAAAGAACAGAGTAGCAGCAGCAAGTGATGAGTGTAAAAATACATTACCAGTTAAAACTTTGGGACACACATACTCATCAAGGTTTTTCTTTGTTTACTATTTTCTACATTGTAAAGACATCAAAACTATAAAATAACACATATGGAATCATGTAAAAACTAAAAAAGTGTTAAACAAATCAAAATATATTTTATTTGAGAGATTCTCAAAGCAGCCACCCTTCGCCTTGATGACAGCTTTGCACACTCTTGGCATTCTCTCAACCCAGCTTCACAAGTAGTCATTTGGAAGCATTCAATTAACAGGTGTGCTTGTTAAAAGTAATTTTGTAAATTATTTCCTTCTTAATGCATTGAGCAGTCAGTTGTTTGTGACAAGTAGGGGTGGTGTACAGAAGATAGCCTATTTGTAAAATACCAAGTCATTTATGGCATCAAATTGGCTGGATGTCCTTTGGGTGGTGGACCATTCTTGATACGCACAGGAAACTGTTGAGCGTGAAAATCCCAGCAGCATACACCATTCACTGTTCCCCGGGTGCCGAAGACGTGGATGTCAATAATGGCAGCCCCCCGCACCTCTCTGATTCAGAGGGGTTGGGTTAAATGCGGAAGACACATTTCAGTTGAATGTATTCAGTTGTACAACTGACTAGGTATCCCCCTTTCCCATTCAAAGGCACTTATACTGAATAAAAATATAAACGCAACATGCTTCAAAGATTTTACTGAGTTGCAGTTCAGGTACAAATGAGGAATCAGTCAATTTAAATAAATTCATTAGGCCCTAATCTGTAAATTTCATGACTGGGAATACAGATATGCATCTGTTGGTCACAGATACCATAAAAAAAGTAGGGGCGTGGATCAGAAAACCAGTCAGTATCTGGTGTGACCACCATTTGCCTCATGCAGCGACACACATCTCTGTCGCATAGAGTTGATCAGGCTGTTGATTGTGGTCTGTGGAATGTTGTCCCACTCCTCTTCAATGGCTGCATGAAGGTGCTGGATATTTGTGGGAACTGGAACACGCTGTCGAACACGTCGATCCAGAGCATCCAAAACATGCTCAATGGGTGACATGTCTGGTGAGTATGCAAGCCATGGAAGAATTGGGACATTTTCAGCTTCCAGGAATTGTGTACAGATCCTTGCAACTTGTGGCCTTGCATTATCATGCTGAAACATGAGGTGATGGTTGCGGATGAATGGCACGATAATGGGCCATAAGGATTTCGTCACGGTATCTCTGTGCATTCAATTTTATCGTGATATCCAATTGGTAGTTACAGTCTTGTCCCATCGCTGCAACACACCCGTACGGACACCGAAGAGGTGAAGATCAAGAGCAATGCGTCCTCTGAAATACGACCCTGCCAAGCCACACTGCTTCTTGACACACTGCTCGCTTAACCCAGAGGCTAGCCGCACCAATGTGTCAGAGGAAACACAGTACAACTGGTGACCCGAAGTCACCGTGCTGGCGCCAGGACCGCCACAAGGAGTCGCTAGAGCCCGATGGTACAAGGACATCCCGGCCAGCCAAACCCTCCCCCACCCGGATGACGTTGGGCAAATTGTGCACCGCCTCATGGGTCTCCCTGTCTGTAGTGGGGGTCTGTAGTGATGCCTCAAGCACTGCGATGAGAGAAATAAGCGTTTTGTAGGTATGGAACATTTCTGTGATCTTTTATTTCAGCTCATGAAACATGGGACCAACACATTACATGTTGGGTTTATATTTTTGTTCAGTGTAAAACTTGAGTTTTGCCCATTCACCCTCTGAATGGCTCACATACACAATCAATGTCTCAGTTATCTCAAGGCTTCAACATCTTTCTTTAACCTGTCTCGTCCCCTTCATCTAGCACACAGCTCAGACACCCATGCATACCCACAAGACATGCCACCACAGTGCCCAAGTCCAAAACAGACTATGGGAGGCGCACAGTACTACATAGAGCCATGACTACATGGAACTCTATTCCACGTCAGGTAACTGATACAAGCAGAAGAATCATATTTAAAAAACAGATAAAAAATACACCTCTTGTAACAGCGAGTACTGTGAAGAAACAAAAACATAGGCACAGACATGCATACACACACATGATAACATACGCACTATACACACACGTACACATGGATTTTGTTTGTAGATATATGATAGTGGAGTAGGGGCCTGAGGGCACACACTTAGTATGTTGTGAAATCTGTTATAAATGTATTGTAAAGTTTTTTTAATTGTATAACCGCCTTAATTTTGCCGGACCCCAGGAAGAGTAGCTGCTGCCTTGGCAGGAACTAATGGGGATCCAAAATAAATACAAATACAAATATACACTGATTGAAGTGGATTTAACAAGGACATACCTGATACACTAGTCAGTCTATGTCATGGAATGGTGTTCTTAATGTTTTGTACACTCAGTGTATATGGAACCCCTAAGTTCTATATGAAAAAGAACCATTGGTTCATCTTAGAAATAAGCTGAGATAGTCTGCCAAATGAAGTCAAATGATATCAAATCAAAGCGCCGAATACAACTGGTAAAAGACTTCATTGTGAAATGCTTGCTTACGAACCTTTCCCAACAATTCAGAGTTTATAATATAAATAAAATAGTAACACAAGAGGAATACAATTAAATACACAAAATGGAGCTCCAGTTGAAGTCGGAAGTTTGCATATACCTTAGCCTATACATTTAAACTCAGTTTTTCACCAAATCTGGCATTTAAGCCTAGCAGAATTCCGTCTTCGGTCAGTTAGGATCACCACTTTATTTTAAGAATGTGACATGTAGAATAATAGTAGAGAATAATTTTTTCAGCTTTTATTTCTTTCATCACATTCCCAGTGGGTCAAAAGTTTACATACACTCAATTAGTATTTGGTAGCATTGCCTTTAAATGTTTAACTTGGGTCAAACGTTTCGTGTAGCCTTCCACAAGCTTCCCACAATAAGTTGGGGGAATTTTGGACCATTCCTCCTGACAAAGCTGGTGTAACTGAGTCAGGTTTTGTAGGCCTCCTTGCTCGCACATGCATTTTCAGTTCTGCCCACAAATGTTCTAAGGATGAGGTCAGGGCTTTGTAATGGCCACTCAATACTTGACTTTGTTGTCCTTATGCCATTTTGCCACAACTTTGGAAGTATGCTTGGGGTCATTGTCCATTTGGAGACCCTTTTGCGACAAAGCTTTGACTTCCTAGACTGATGTCTTGAGATGTTGCTTCAATATATCCACATAATTTTCCTGCTTCATGATGCCATCTATTATGTGAAGTGCACCAGTCCCTCCTGCAGCAAAGCACCCCCACAACATGATGCTGCCAACCCCGTGCTTTACAGTTGGGATGGTGTTCTTTGGCTTGCAAGCCTCCCCCGTTTTACTCCAAACATAACGATGGTCATTATGGCCAAACAGTTCTATTTTTGTTTCATCAGACCAGAGAAGATCGTACTTTTTTTTCTCCAGAAAGTACAATATTTATCCTCATGTGCAGTTGCAAACCGTAGTTTGGCTTTTTTATGGCGGTTTTGGAGCACAGGCTTTTTCCTTGCTGAGCGGCCTTTCAGGTTATGTCGATATAGGACTCGTTTTACTGTGGATATAGATACTTTTGTACCTGTTTCCTCCAGCATCTTCACAAGGTCCTTTGCTGTTGTTCTGGGATTGATTTGCACTTTTCTCACCAAAGTACATTTATCTCTAGGAGACAGAAYGCGTCTCCTTCCTGAGCGGTATGATGGCTGCGTGGTCTSATGGTGTTTATACTTGCACACTATTGTTTATACAGATGAACATGGTACCTCAGGCATTTGGAAATTGCTCCCAAGGATGAACCAGACTTGTGGAGGTCTACAACATTTTTGGCTGATGGAGGTCTAGGCTGATTTCTTTTGATTTTCCCATGATGTCAAGCAAAGAGGCACTGAGTTTGAAGGTAGGCTTTGAAATACATCCACAGGTACACCTCCGATTGACTCAAATGGTGTCAATTAGCCTATCAAAAGCTTCTAAAGCCATGTTCTGGAATTTTCCAAGCTGGTAAAGGCACAGWCAACTTAGTGTATATGAACTTCTGACCCACTGGAATTGTTATACAGTGAATAATAAGTGAAATAATCTGTCTGTAAACAATTGTTGGAAAAATTACTTGTGTCGTGCACAAAGTAGCTGTCCTAAATGCCTTGCCAAAACTAAAGTTTGTTAACAAGAAATTTGTGGAGTGGTTGAAAGCGAGTTTTAATGACTCCAACCTAAGTGCATGTAAACTTCCGACTTCAACTGTACATACAGGGTGTACCAGTAACAGATCAATGTAAAGAGGTATGAGGTATTTGAGGTAGATATGTGCATGAAAGTTGGCATCAGGATAGAATAATAAGAGCGAAATAAAGAACAGAGTAGCAGCAGCAAGTGATGAGTGTAAAAATACATTACCAGTTAAAACTTTGGACACACATACTCATTCAAGGGTTTTTCTTTGTTTTACTATTTTCTACATTGTAAAGACATCAAAACTATAAAATAACACATATGGAATCATGTAAAAAACTAAAAAAGTGTTAAACAAATCAAAATATATTTTATTTGAGAGATTCTTCAAAGCAGCCACCCTTCGCCTTGATGACAGCTTTGCACACTCTTGGCATTCTCTCARCCAGCTTCACAAGGTAGTCACTTGGAATGCATTTCAATTAACAGGTGTGCCTTGTTAAAAGTTAATTTGTGAAATKTATTTCCTTCTTAATGCATTTGAGCCAGTCAGTTGTGTTGTGACAAGGTAGGGGTGGTGTACAGAAGATAGCCCTATTTGGTAAAATACCAAGTCCATATTATGGCAAGAACAGCTCAAATAAGCAAAGAGAAAAGACAGTCCATCATGACTTTAAGACATGATGGTCAGTCCAATCCAGAAAATGTCAAGACCTTAGAACATTCTTCAAGTGCAGTCGCAGAAAAACATAAAGGGCTATGTATGAAACTGGCTCTCATGAGGACCGAGAGTTACCTCTGCTGCAGAGGATAAGTTAATTAGAGTTACCAGCCCCAGAAACTGCAGCCACAGAGGTTAATAAATGCTTCACAGAGTTCAAGTAACAGAAAACATCTGAACATACTATGTTCAGAAGGGAGACTATTAAACCGATGAAATCTGTTCCTTTTGGTCTCAATGGTACAAATCTTTGTTTGGCATGAGGAGCATGGAGGAGGAGGTGTGATGGTGTGGGGGTGCTTTGCTGGTGACACTGTCTGTGATTATTTAGAATTCAAGGCACACTTAAACAACATGGCTACTACAGCAGTCTGCAGCAGTATGCATCCCATCTGGTTTGAGCTAAGTGGAACAATCATGTCTGTCTCTGTGCACAAGAAAGCGAAGGTAACCTGCCTAAATGATTACCGCCCCGTAGCACTCACGTCGGTAGCCATGAAGTGCTTTGAAAGGCTGGTCATGGCTCATATCAACATCATCATGCCGGAAACCCTAAACCCACTCCAATTCGCATACCACCCTAACAGATCCACAGATGACACAATCTCAGTCACACTCCACACTGCCTTTCCCACCTGGACAAAAGGAACACCTATGTGAGAAGCTGTTCATTGACTACAGCTCAGCAGCGTTCAACACATAGTGCCCAAAGCTCATCACTAAGCTAAGACCCTGGGACTAAACACCTCCTCTGCAACTGGATCCTGGACTTCCTACGCGGCCGCCAGAGGGGTAAAGGTAGGCAACAACCACATCTGCCAGGCTGACCTCAACAATTCCATGTTCACCTACAACTGCGTGGCCAAGCACAATCCAACACCATCATTAAGTTTGCGACGAGACAACAGTGGTAGGCTTGATCACCGACAACGATGAGACAGGCTATAGGGAGGTCAGAGACCTAGGCAGTGGGGTACCAGGACAACAACCTCTCCTCAATGTGAGCAAGACAAAGGAGCGGATTGTTGACTATAGGAAAAGGAGGGCCAAACAGGCCCAACATCGACGTGGCTGTAGTGGAACGGGTCGAGAGTTTCACTTTCCTTGGTGTGTCACGCCTGCTCCCTCTCTCCTTCTCTGGCGCCAGGCTGCCCTTCATTACGCACACCTGTCACTGTCATTACACGCAGCAGCGCTAATTAGATTCACAGATGATCCACAGATGACGCAATCTCAATCGAACTCCTCACCGCCCTTTCTCACTGGACAAAAGGAACACCTACGTGAGAATGCTGTTCATCAACTACAGCTCAGCGTTCAACACCGTAGTGCCCACGAAGCTCATCACTAAGCTAAGGACTATGGGACTAAACACCTCCTCTGCAACTGATCCTGGACTTCCTGACAGGCTGGCCCAGGTGGTAAGAGTAGGCAACAATACGTCTGCCACGCTGATCTTAACACTGGGGCCCCTCAGGGGTATGTACTTAGTCCCTTCCTGTACTCCCCTGTTCATCCACGACTGCGTGGCCAAACACGACTCCAACACCGATCATTAAGTTTTCTGACGGACACAACAGTGTGGTAGGCCTATGGCAGTGTGGTGCAGGCAACAACCTCTCCCTCAATTGAGCAAGACAAAGGAAGCTGATCGTGGACTACAGGAAAAGGAGGGCCGAAAGGCCCCCATTAACATCGACGGGGCTGTAGTGGGAGTGGGTCGATAGTTTCAAGTCCTCGGTGTGTCCACATCACCAACGAACTATCATGGTCCAAACATACCAAGACAGTCATGAAGAGGGACACAAAAATCTTTTCCCCCTCAGGAGACTGAAAAGATTTGTCATGGGCCCCCAGATCCTCAAAAGGTTCTACAGCTGCAACATCGAGAGCATCCTGACTGTTTGCATCACCGCCTGGTATGGCACTGCTCAGATCTTACCGTAAGGCGCTACAGAGGGTAGTGCGCACGGCCCAGTACATCACTGGGGCAAGCTTCCTGCCATCCAGGACCTATATAATAGGCAGTGTCAGAGAGGAAAGCCATAAAATTGTCAAGCGGTACCGGAGCGCCAAGTCTTGAACCAAAAGGCTTCTCAACAGCTTCTACCCCAGCCCATTAGACTGCTGAACATTTCATGAAATCGCCACCAGACAATTTACATTGACACCACCCCCTCTTGTACACTGCTACTACTCGCTGTTTGTTTGTACCTATGCATAGTCACTTCGTCCCCACCTACATGGGGGAGAACAAGTAGTTTGATACACTGACAATTTTGCAGGCTTCCTACTTACAAAGCATGTAGAGGTCTGTAATTTGTTATCATAGGTACACTTCAACTGTGAGAGACGGAATCAAAACAAAATCCAGAAAATCACAATTGTATGATTTTTAAGTAATTAATTTGCATTTTATTGCATGACATAAGTATTTGATAATCAGAAAAGCAGAACTGAATATTTGGTACAGAAACCTTAGTTTGCAATTACAGAGATCATACGTTTCCTGTAGTTCTTTGACCAGGTTTGCACACACTGCAGCAGGGATTTTGGCCCACTCCTCCATACAGACCTTCTCCAGATCCGTTCAGGTTTCGGGGCTGTCGCTGGGCAATACGGACTTTCGGCTCCCTTCCAAAGATTTTCTATTGGGTTCAGTCTGGGGAGACTGGCTAGGCCACTCCAGGACCTTGAGATGCTTCTTACAGGAGCCACTCCTTAGTTGCCCTGGCTGTGTGTTTCGGGTCGTTGTCATGCTGGAAGACCCAGCCACGACCCATCTTCAATGCTCTTACTGAGGGAAGGAGGTTGTTGGTCAAGATCTCGCGATACATGCCCCATCCATCTCCCTCAATACGGTGCAGTCGTCCTGTCCCCTTTGCAGAAAAGCATCCCCAAAAGAATGATGTTTCCACCTCCATGCTTCACGTTGGGATGGTGTTCTGGGGTTGTACTCATCCTTCTATTCCTCCAAACACGGCGAGTGGAGTTTAGAGCAAAAGCTCTATTTTTGTCTCATCAGACCACATGACTCTCCCATCCTCCTCTGGATCATCCAGATGGTCATTGGCAAACTTCAGACGGGACCTGGACATGCGCTGGCTTGAGCAGGGGACACTTTGCGTGCGCCTGCAGGATTTTAATCCATGACGGCGTAGTGTGTTACTAATGGTTTTCTTTGAGACTGTGGTCCCAGATCTCTTCAGGTCATTGACCAGGTCCTGCCGTGTAGTCTGGGCTGATCCCTCACATTCCTCATGATCATTGATGCCCCACGAGGTGAAGATCTTGCATGGAGCCCCAGACCGAGGGTGATTGACCGTCATCTTGAACTTCTTCCATTTTCGAATAATTGTGCCAACAGTTGTTGCCTTCTCACCAAGCTGCTTGCTATTGTCCTGTAGCCCATGCCAGCTTGTACAGGTCTACAATTTATCTGATGTCCTTACACAGCTCTCTGGTCTTGGCCATTGTGGAGAGGTTGGAGTCTGTTTGATTGAGTGTGTGGACAGGTGTCTTTTAATACAGGTAACGAGTTCAAACAGGTGCAGTTAATACAGGTAATGAGTGGAGAACAGGAGGGCTTCTTAAAGAAAAACTAACAGGTCTGTGAGAGCCGGAATTCTTACTGGTTGGTAGGTGATCAAATACTTATGTCATGCAATAAAATGCAAATTAATTACTTAAAAATCATACAATGTGATTTTCTGGGATTTTTGTTTAGATTCCGTCTCTCAAGTTGAAGTGTACCTATGATAAAAATGACAGACCTCTACATGCTTTTGTAAGTAGGAAAACCTGCAAAATCTGGCAGTGTATCAAATACTTGTTCTCCCCACTGTACATGACAGATTACCTTAACTAGCCTGTACCAGTCACACTGACTCAGTACCGGGCCCCTGTATATAGCCTTGTTATTGTTATTCTTATTGTGATACTCTTATTATTACTTCTATTTTTAGTCTACTTGGTAAATATTTTCTTCTCCTTGAACTGCACTGTTGGTTAAAAGGCTGGTAATAAGATTCACGGTAAAGTCTACACCTGTTATATTCGGCCATGTGGCAAATAAAGTATTTATTTGATTTGGTTCAATCCTGGGCCGTATCACAACCGTCGTGATTGGGAGCCATAGGGCGGCGCAACAATTGGCCAGCTTTGTTCGGGTTAGGATTTGGACAGGGTAGGCCGTCATTGTAAATAGGAATTTGTTCTTAAATGACTTGCCTAGTTAAATAAAGGTTAAATATAATAAAGTAAAATATTCAAATCATGAGACCTGGCCTGCTCTTGTGAATGGAAATATTGTGTGCTGCCTAACCAATGGCTTAGCTGTGTATTTTGATTTGACAAAAAATTTCATTTACAGTATTGTGCGCACTGGCTTATTGATGTTCATGTTCAGTTTGAGAGGGAGACAATCCATTGGAGATGGACAGCGCATGGTGCGGAAGTAGCGCTCATTGAGAAAGCCTAATGTCATTTAAACTTCTTTTCATTTTAAATTGACTTTACAGCAAGAGGGGATTTATGTTAAAGCCTATTTCTTCTTATTTAAGAAATAAGAGGGTAGGGCAACCTGTTGGCAGACAAAATTATAGGCTACTATCCATAGATTTAGCCTATATAATAATGATTTAACAACAATATAATGGAAAAAATCAAAATAAATTAGAAAATTATAGTTTCCCCGATAATTTTTTTTGCACGCATTCCGGGAGTGTCACGTAAAAAAGGCAGGGCCAGTTACAGGTAACACCAGAAAAACTACTTAAGTAGAACTTAAAGTATTTTTACTTAGTTCACTTACACCAGTGTAAATAACTACAGTCCGTCAAGTAGCGTTATGAATGATATTTAGGTACAAACAAATATGACTAGAGGACAAACAACATATGCAGAAAAGCACTTCCTCTTGAATTTGCAGACGTGTTGCTGTGCGTCTTGTTGCCAACTTTACTTTGCTGAAGCTTTGGCTTTGCTAGCTACACTTTACGTTATATTTTAGTTTTTCCATCACAACTTTTTCCTCATTCAACTTTTGTCACTCCGGACGCTTTATCTGGACATGGTTCGTCCAGCACCGTTCAACAGCCAAAGCTAAGAGTAACTTTAACATGATGTTTCTAACTGCATTCGCTGTACTTCATAATATACAGGAGAAATGATCGCCCTAACCGGCGAGGATAGCTGGTGCTGCAAAAGCCCCAGCTTTCAGACGGCAAATCGTTAGGCAAGGGTAATTTCAGTGTATGAAAGGGTGAACAGCGTCTGTGAGCCACCGAGTAAGTACA
>NC_036854.1:35539952-35558247 GCF_002910315.2 Salvelinus sp. IW2-2015
ACCTGTAGACATTTCTTCAAGTGCAGTCGCAGAAAAACATAAAGGCTATGAATGAAACTGGCTCTCATGAGGACCGAGAGTTACCTCTGCTGCAGAGGATAAGTTAATTAGAGTTACCAGCCCCAGAAACTGCGAGCCACAGAGTTAATAAAATGCGTCACAGAGTTCACAGTAACAGAAACATCTGAACATACTATGTTCAGAGGAGACTATTAAACCGATGAAATACTGTCCTTTGGTGCTCATGAGTACAAATTTGTGATTTGTTTGCCCACCGTGAAGCAATGGAGGAGGAGGTGTGATGGTGTGGGGGTGCTGCTTGCTGGTGACACTGTCTGTGATTTATTTAGAATTCAAGGCACACTTAAACAACATGGCTACAACAGCAGTCGGCAGCAGTATGCCATCCCATCTGGTTTGAGCTAAGTGGAACAATCATGTCTGTCTCTGGTGCACAAGAAAGCGAAGGTAACCTGCCTAAATGATTACCGCCCCGTAGCACTCACGTCGGTAGCCATGAAGTGCTTTGAAAGGCTGGTCATGGCTCATATCAACATTCATCATGCCGGAAACCCTAAACCCACTCCAATTCGCATACCACCCTAACAGATCCACAGATGACACAATCTCAGTCACACTCCACACTGCCTTTCCCACCTGGACAAAAGGAACACCTATGTGAGAATGCTGTTCATTGACTACAGCTCAGCAGCGTTCAACACCATAGTGCCCACAAAGCTCATCACTAAGCTAAGGACCCTGGGACTAAACACCTCCCTCTGCAACTGGATCCTGGACTTCCTGACGGGCCGCCCAGAGGGGGTAAAGGTAGGCAACAACACATCTGCCAGGCTGACCCTCAACAATTCCATGTTCACCTACAACTGCGTGGCCAAGCACAAWTCCAACACCATCATTAAGTTTGCTGACGAGACAACAGTGGTAGGCTTGATCACCGACAACGATGAGACAGGCTATAGGGAGGTCAGAGACCTGGCAGTGGGGTACCAGGACAACAACCTCTCCCTCAATGTGAGCAAGACAAAGGAGCTGATTGTTGACTATAGGAAAAGGAGGGCCAAACAGGCCCCAACATCGACGTGGCTGTAGTGGAACGGGTCGAGAGTTTCACTTTCCTTGGTGTGTCACGCCTGCTCCCTCTCTCCYTCTCTGGCGCYAGGCTGCCCTTCATTACGCACACCTGTCAMTGTCATTACACGCAGCAGCGCTAATTAGATTCACAGATGATCCACAGATGACGCAATCTCAATCGAACTCCTCACCGCCCTTTCTCACCTGGACAAAAGGAACACCTACGTGAGAATGCTGTTCATCAACTACAGCTCAGCGTTCAACACCRTAGTGCCCACGAAGCTCATCACTAAGCTAAGGACTATGGGACTAAACACCTCCCTCTGCAACTGGATCCTGGACTTCCTGACAGGCTGGCCCCAGGTGGTAAGAGTAGGCAACAATACGTCTGCCACGCTGATCCTTAACACTGGGGCCCCTCAGGGGTATGTACTTAGTCCCTTCCTGTACTCCCTGTTCATCCACGACTGCGTGGCCAAACACGACTCCAACACCATCATTAAGTTTTCTGACGACACAACAGTGGTAGGCCTGATCACCGACAACGATGAGACAGCCTATTGGGAGGAGGTCAGAGAACTGGCAGTGTGGTGCCAGGACAACAACCTCTCCCTCAATGTGAGCAAGACAAAGGAGCTGATCGTGGACTACAGGAAAAGGAGGGCCGAAAGGCCCCCATTAACATCGACGGGGCTGTAGTGGAGTGGGTCGATAGTTTCAAGTTCCTCGGTGTGTCCACATCACCAACGAACTATCATGGTCCAAACATACCAAGACAGTCATGAAGAGGGAACGACAAAATCTTTTCCCCCTCAGGAGACTGAAAAGATTTGTCATGGGCCCCCAGATCCTCAAAAGGTTCTACAGCTGCAACATCGAGAGCATCCTGACTGKTTGCATCACCGCCTGGTATGGCAACTGCTCAGCATCTTACCGTAAGGCGCTACAGAGGGTAGTGYGCACGGCCCAGTACATCACTGGGGCCAAGCTTCCTGCCATCCAGGACCTATATAATAGGCRGTGTCAGAGGAAAGCCCATAAAATTGTCAKAGCGGTACCGGAGCGCCAAGTCTTGAACCAAAAGGCTTCTCAACAGCTTCTACCCCCAAGCCATTAGACTGCTGAACATTTCATGAAAATCGCCACCAGACAATTTACATTGACACCACCCCCTCTTGTACACTGCTACTACTCGCTGTTTGTTTGTTACCTATGCATAGTCACTTCGTCCCCACCTACATGTACAGATTACCTTAACTAGCCTGTACCAGTGCACACTGACTCAGTACCGGTGCCCCCTGTATATAGCCTTGTTATTGTTATTCTTATTGTGATACTCTTTATTATTACTTTCTATTTTAGTCTACTTGGTAAATATTTTCTTCTTCTTGAACTGCACTGTTGGTTAAAGGCTGGTAAGTAAGCATTTCACGGTAAAGTCTACACCTGTTATATTCGGCGCATGTGGCAAATAAAGTTTGATTTGATTTGGTTCAATCCTGGGCCGTATCACAACCGGTCGTGATTGGGAGTCCCATAGGGCGGCGCACAATTGGCCCAGCTTTGTCCGGGTTAGGATTTGGACAGGGTAGGCCGTCATTGTAAATAGGAATTTGTTCTTAAATGACTTGCCTAGTTAAATAAAGGTTAAATATAATAAAAGTAAAAATATTCAAATCATGAGMCCTGGCCTGCTCTTGTGAATGGAAATATTTGTGTGCTGCCTAACCAATGGCTTAGCTGTGTATTTTTGATTTGTACAAAAAATTTCATTTACAGTATCTGTGCGCACTGGCTATTGATGTCATGTTCAGTTTGAGAGGGAGACAATCCATTGGAGATGGACAGCGCATGGGTGCGGAAAGTAGGCTCATTTGAGAAAGCCTAATTCATTTAAACTTCTTTTCATTTTAAATTGACTTTACAGCAAGAGGGMTTTATGTTAAAGCCTATTTCTTCTTATTTAAGAAATAAGAGGTAGGGCAACCTGTTTGGCAGACAAAATTATAGGCTACTATCCATAGATTTAGCCTATATAATAATGATTTAACAACAATATAATGGAATAAAATCAAATAAATTAGAAAATTATAGTTTCCCCGATAATTTTTTTTGCACGCATTCMGGGAGTGTCACGTAAAAAAGGCAGGGCCATTTACAGGTACACCAGAAAACTACTTAAGTAGAACTTAAAGTATTTTTACTTAGTTCACTTACACCAGTGTAAATAACTTACAGTCCCATAGCAGCTTATGAATGATATTTAGGTACAAACAAATATGACTAGAGGACAAAACAACATATGCAGAAAGCATTATGTGAAAATGAGCCTTTTAGCCAATTATGCTGACTTTATTACTGTCCACAGCTGAATATTGTTCCTCAACACAGAGCAACACTTAGTCCTCATTACTGGGCGATTAAGCTCTCATCCTACACAATCTGCAGGTAATCCTGTCTGTTCTGCTAAAAGCACCATACATCTGCATCGTCATCATCTCKCTCTCTCTTTCACTCTCTCTCTCTCTTTCACTCTCTCTCTCTCTCKCTCTCTCTCTTTSTCATTGGAGAATGAAGAGGTATTTTTCACAAATTTGCTCCGTTGTCTCTGAAGAGGTTCCTATTGAAATCCAGTCTATTGTCTCCTCCACCACTGTCGTCTCTGAAGAGGTTTCTATTGAAACCCAGTCTATTGTCGCATCCACCTCTTTCAATGTTACTTCATTCACATCCCATGTAATACCTTCAGATTGATACACGCCCGCATAATGACACATAATTAACAAAGTCCCAGAGAGTGTGTATTTAAAATTGCTTAGACGTGAATTTGATGTGAAATGTTTAATATGAAAAGCTATTTCCTCTCTGTGTATGTGTAAGGGGCATGATTTGCATTATTAATTGTTATCCTTGTCTCAAGGCCTTGCTGATTACCAGAGGTCAAATAACAGCATCCCTGTACCTAAACAAATGGAATCTTGAATGTTTTTAATGGAAATGTGTGCGTGTTTTGTGTGTGCAGCACATCTAACTGTGTACATGCTGACACGTTCGATTTCTCTAGAGTTGTATTAAACATACATACACACAAACACACACATCCAAACATTTTCTTTCCCTAAATTAGTCATTTTGGATTCAGTGCTGTGAATGTGTTTATTGCCATTGTAGGAGGATTATGAGAGCTGCAGTGTTTTTAATAGTCTGCCCAGTGAGCACTCATCAATCACACAACAGAGCCAGCACTCTCTCTCCGTCTCCCTGTCTCTCCGCAGTCAAAGCCTAACTATGTTACGGCTCCTAGAAACTAACTTCAAGTTTTTAAATGTGATAAAAGTAATGTGATTTTTCAAGTTGGGATTCTTACGGATGTGAATCGATTACATTAATTATCTCTTCTTATTATGACAAACAAATGCACTTTCCTCCAATWTTATTTATGAAGAGGCGTTATAGTGTTCCAGGGGGTATTGATGCACAAGACATGACTGAGTTATTACCATCACTGTCTCCACCCATCCTGTACCCCTCTGTATTACCCCTTTGCTATCACTAGCCAGCTACCAACTGGTTACTGTACCTTAGAGGCTGCTGCCCYATATACAGTACATAGACATGGAATCACTGGTCACTTGAATAATGGAACACTAGTCACTTTAACTTCTTATGGCTGGGGGCAGTATTGAGTAGCTTGGATGAATAAGGTKCCCAGAGTAAACTGCCTGCTACTCAGTCCCAGAAGCTAAGATATGCATATTATTAGTATATTTGGATAGAAAACACTCTGAAGTTTCTAAAACTGTTTGCATGATGTCTGATAACAGAACTCATATGGCAGGCAAAAACCTAAGTGGGAAGTGGGAAAATCTGAGGTTTGTAGTTTTTCAACTCATAGCCTATCGAATATGCAGTGGGATATTGGTCATTGCATATATCATAAGGCTTCACTAGATGTCCAACAGTCTTTAGAACCTTGTGTGATGCTTCTACTGTGAAGGAGGGGGAATGAGGGCTCTTTGAGTCAGGGGTCTGGCAGAGTCCATGAGACTGGCATGCGTGTTCACGTGAGAGTTAGCTGTGTGTTCCATTGTATTTCTGAGACAAGGAATTCCTGGTCGAAATTATTGAAATTTTGATTAAAAACATCCTAAAAGATTATTCTATACATCGGTTTGACATGTTTCTACGGACTGTAACGGAACTTTTGGACTTTGTCTGCTCGCACCTCATGAATTGGATACTGCTAAACACACGAACAAAAGGAGGTATTTGGTCAATAAATTATGTACTTTATCGAACAAATCAAACATTTATTGTGGAACTGGATTCCTGGGTGGATTCTGATGAAGATCATCAAAGGTAAGTAAATATTGTATAGCGCTATTTCTGACTTCTGTGACTACAACAGGTTTGTTGTCTGACCGCTGTACTCAGATTATTGCATGGTTTGCTTTTCCGTAAAGGTTTTTTGAAATTGACAGCGTTGCATTAAGGAGAAGTTTCTCTAATTCTGTGCTAACACTCTGTTATCTTAATTAAAGTTTATGATGACTATTTCTGTAAATGATGTGCTCTCTGCAAAATCACCCGATGTTTTGGAAGCAAAACATTACTGAACGTAACGCGCCAATGTAAACTGAGATTTTGGATATAAATATGCACTTATCGAACAAAACATACATGTATTGTGTAACATGAAGTCCTATGAGTCATCTGTGAAGATCATCTGTAACACCTGGGTGCGGGTGCGAAGTCAGACGCAGGAACACAGAGCTTCAATTATGTTGAGTCTTAATGCCCAACTGGCAAACAAAATTCCAACACGACTTACGGTGTCATACACAACGGTCCAACGACACGAGACACAAAACCCATCCACATATAAATACACTCCCGAAAATCCAAAAGCTTCCCCGAAGCTTCCCACTTGTCCTCGTCACCACAGGTGACCCGAGGAGGGTAGGACATGAGCCACCGAATCAGTCGGTCCCGAACCACCAAGCGTACGTACTTAGGCCCGCCGGACACTAGGAGTCGCGGTTCCGCCCGTACGCGCCGCTCGATGTCAGTCCACCTCCCATCCATGCGCTATCAGCCTCGAGCGGATGATGGATGGTTGTGGTCCTATCCTCCGTGTCTAAAGGCGGAACAGTGCGTCAGCCTTTACGTTGGAGCCGTCTGTAGACAACGTGAACCTAAACCGGTGAAAACAGGCCCACCTTGCCTGACGCTGTCCAGTCTCCGAGCTGCCCCGAATATTATCTCAGTTCTGTGTCGTCCAGATGAAAAAGGGTTGCTTAGCCCCCTTCAACCGATGTCTCCACACCTTCAGCCCCTGACCACCGCTAAAACAACTCCCATCCCCCACATCTAGTTACGCTCGCTTCACTGAGCTTACTAGAAGAGAAAGCGCAGGGCGGAGTTTTGGATGGCGTACCCGAGCGCTGTGATAGCACGCACCCACCCCAGCCTCGGACCGTCCACCTCCACTATGATCTAAAGAGGGATCCGATGCACCAAACGGAGGCATCCGTGACAGGCCTTTCAACCTGTTAAAGCTCCGTCCGCCGCGCTGACCACCGCAACCGCACCGGGCTCCCCTTTAGCAGTGATAATGGAGCCGCTACCTGACCAAAAACATCCCGTATAAAATCTCCCGTAGTATTGGCAAAACCCCCAAAAAAACCGCTGCACTCTTTCCACCTGTTGAGATCGGGCCAATTACGCACGGCCTTATGCGTCACGCTCCACCCCACCCCCAGTGAGATATGCGATACCCAGGAAGGAAGACGGCTTGTTATGGCAGTAACACACAACGATTCTCAACCTTGACGTACTAGCGTCACTCCGCAGTCTGCCAAGCAACTTGCCGCACCAGAGTACATGCGCGCGTGGTAGTGAGTGATCAGAATGTCATCGATATACAACAATCCCCCTCACGTGCATCCTGAGAATGTCGTCTACAAAGGATGGAAAACCGGCTGGAGGCATTCTTTAACCCATCGGCATGACGCATGTCTCATAATTGGCCGATGTCGGTTACTAAATGCGTGTCCTCGTCCCTTTCCGAATACCACCAGACTGTACCGCTCCTGAGTCCAGTTTTAAAGAACATGCCTCCGTGAAATTGATTCCACCGGCCGAAGCGAGAGAAGTAGGGAGTAGACTAAACCCCCACTGTGATGCATTTGACCTCTATAATCAAATACACGGACGCAAACCTCCCTCTTCTCTTCACAAAAAAGAAAACGTCGAGAGACGGGTAGAGATGAGGCCGAATGTACCCCTGTCCCAGACAGACTCCCGACATCTATGTCTCCATTAGCCACACAGTCTCTCTTGGCTGAACAAGTACACGTGTCGAATCATTGAGGAATGCGCAGCGTTAAACTGGAGGATGCTATCGCACCGAATCCGTCTACCCCGGTCATTGGTGGTAATTTCATCGCCTCTTTTTACAGAAACCGATGTGCCACAATGGCATAACTTCTGGTTGCGAAGTGCGCACGCGTGGAACCCTGGTTGGATCCACTCCCACTCAGACGTCCGGGCACCAATGGAAATCTCCCAGATCACCTTCCAGAACACTCCTACGACCACCCTGAGGAACCCCCTGTACTCCACGAAATAGGGATTGTGCCGGGCCAACCAGGGAATAGCCCCAGCACCAGCTGAACGCGGCGAATCAAAGAATAAAGAGATCTGATACGTTCCCTAGTGATCCCTGTCTCCTACCATTCCAGGTGGAACTGTGGCCTTCACGCTGCAACCACACCACCACCATGACCCTAATGGCCGGCTTATCTAGGATCGCTGGCGACGGAAAAGCAGGAGATCTCCTATCGGCACAAGCGGATACGCTCAGACCAACTTACGGCAGTCGCATCCATAAATTCCCAGCGTGCACCCTGAATCGACTAGTGCCTATGCTGGGAAGAGGGGAAAAAATAAAGGAAAAAAAATTGAGACCATGTGACCAACAGGGGGTTCTGAGTGATTTAGTGTGCTGACTCACCTGGGTGATCGAGAAAGCGTCACGCCTGAACATCTCGACTCCCAGACAGACCCCCCCAGCACCGATCGGCCGCGGTCCTCTCCCGACCACAGCTGGTGTGCAGGGGAGGCCTCCTCCTCCGTACCCCTAGGCGCGCCCCTCCCAACTCATCGGGATGGAGCCGGGCGATGGTGGTGGAACGCACAGGACCCTCTCCGAACGCCCGCGGCAGCCAGCAGATTGTCCAGTCGGATGGACATGTCATAAGCTCATCCAGAGAAAGAGCGATTCCCGACACGCTAGCTCCCTGCGGACGTCCTCCCGGAGACTACACGGTAGTGGTTCAATAAGGGCCTGTCGTTCCACCCTATTCCGCCGGTCAAGGTCCGGAACTCCAGCGTGAAATCCTGTGCGCTCCTCTTCCCTGCCTGAGATGAAATAGTCTCTCCCCGCCGCTCGCGCCCTCTGGGGGTGGGTCAAACACGGCACGAAAACGACGGGTAAACTCCGGGTAGTGCTCCTTCGCTAGGCCGGCCATTCCAGACTGCGTTGCCCACTCCAGCAGCACGACCCGTTAGCAGGAGACGAGACACCACCCTCTCCGCTCCCGAGGGAGGGGCGAACAGTGGCCAGTATAGCTCCAGTTGAGTAAGAACCCCTGACACCCTGCCGCCCTCCATCATAATCCTCGGAGCGTAAACGGAGCCGCTGGAGCCGGGATGGAGAGTCCTGAGGAGGGGAGCCGAAGGTGGAGAGAGGAGCCCACTCCTCTCCCATCGCTCCTACGCTCCATCATCTGGTCCATGGCTGATCCGATCCGATGGAGGACGGTGTGTGTGGAGAACCCGTTCCTCCATCATGGGAGAGGGTTGCTGCTGCTCCTGCTGACTCCATTTAATTGGTGCGGGATTCTGTAACGACCTGGTTACAGGGGTGCGAAAGTCAGACGACAGGAACAGCAGAGCTTCAATATGTTGAGTCTTTAATGCCCAACTGGCAAACAAAATGTCCAACCAACGATCTTACTTGGGTGTCATACACAACGGTCCAACGACACGAGAAACAAACCCAGTCCACAATAATAATATACACTCCCGAAATCCAAAAGCTACAATAGAACAATCCCGCACAAAGAAGCGTACGGGCTGGCTGACTAATAAAGCCACACTAATTACCCACTAACTGAACACAGGTGATACAAATAAACACATAAGGAGGGGGAGGGAAAAGAGTCAGTGGCAGCTAGTAGGCCGGTGACGACGACCGCCGAGTGCCACCCGAACGGGAAGGAGAGCCTGCCTCGGTTGAAGTCGTGCTTTTTGTGACTCCTCTCTTTGGCTGGAAAAAAGGCTGTGTTTTTCTGTGACTAGGCACTGACCTAACAATCGTTTGGTGTGCTTTCGTCGTAAAGCCTTTTTGAAATCGGAGTTTCGAGTTTATCTTTAAAATRGTGTGAAATACTTGTATGTTTGAGGAATTGTAATTATGAGATTTCTGTTGTTTGAATTTGGCGCCCTGCACTTTCACTGGCTGTTGTCAAGTCGATCCCGTTAATCATGTTTACATACTGCTTTACTCATTTCATATGTATATACTGTATTCCGTTCTACTGTATATTAGTCAATGCCACTCCGACATTGCTCGTCCTAATATTGATATATTTCTTTATTCCATTCTTTTACTTTTAGATTTGTATTGTTAGATACTACTGCACTGTTGGAGCTAGGAACATAAGCATTTAGCTACACCCGCAATAATATCTGCTAAATATGTGTTTGTGACCAATACCATTTGATTTGATTTGCATTTGGTATATTARCCTACTATGCAACATTTTACAGGAGAGGAAAACCCCAAGAAGCACTTATGAAATGGTAATTTTAGTTATTCTTGTTGTACAGAATGTAAATATAGTGATGGGTATTTTAGGTAATGAATGGGATTTCATATGTAACATCTGCATAATGATCTCCCGCATGTTGAAAATGTMAATGTTTACCTGTTTAATCTAAATGTAATCTATGCCCTCAGGGGACCATTTATTACTCTGTGTCAAGATGAGGTTCAATATGTGTTTGAATAGTTAAATACTTCCTCAATAATTTTGCTGACATGCACCACTTAACACCAAATGCTTTGTAAACTTTAAAGGCCCTGGCAGTTAATGCTACTGACAGTGTGGACACAGGGATGACAGTAGTTCTAACAAAGACAGAATACCCCCCCCCCCCACACACAGACAAGTGACATTACGCTAGCCATCCAAGCGAGACTAACACCTCATCATTGTTTGGATTTCCTTTATCAGTCACTCTTTGCCGCTAACAACCCATATGGAAAGGAAATGAGATTCACTTCACGGAGCATTATGAAATATAGAGGAGACTCTCAAATTACCTCTCTGCCTGTTTAAGAATTAGGACATGAGACATGCTTCCAACACCAGTGTTAGTAGCGGTGGGAAGATTCCCCTTGGGATTTAACGTTATTCCAGACATGTATCCTCATAAAAATTGCAATAGCACTCCTTTCTTCTTACATGACATTCATCATGTTATGTGTCATTAATATTAATGATATGTGTATTACTTTAAATGGGGAGTTATTGAGTTATAAATAATATTTTTTTTCAAATCATTTTTAATAAATGATATTGTTGTTCGTATGTTACAAGGGCTTTGTAGTTTGATTATTATGCCAATTTCTACTAATATGCGCAGTGTTTAAAGTCCAACACTTGCAGTTAAGTCTCAGATAGACTCATCTTACATTAATGACAGTATATCTGTGCTTGATCATTGTTTTTATAAATAGACCAGACCTCTTAACTAACTCTAATTATCTTACTGCCTGCTGTTTTCACTAAACATGTCTCCCCGGGCCATATTACACACACGCGCACAGGCACACGTGCACACACACATACACACGCAAGCGCGGGCATATGCGCGCACTCATACTTTCACACACGCTTTGATGTGTCATAACACACCCGCACCAAAATTCCTTTGCTGAAAAATTGACAGCTCCTGAAGTCACCCATAAATAACTAAGAGGCACAGATTCAGGATGAGTTTACTCTCCCCCAAACCTAACTTTAACATTTAGTTGAAGAACACAACATCATCCTATACATCCTATATAAATTGACAATACAGTAAGTAAGCATGGCTATAGCTAGTCACCACAAACTAGCTACACAAACAATGACAGTGGCACTGAGGCTGACTTGATATGCATAAGCACATACACAAATTAGATGTAGATAAGGTCAGATTAGGTGAGTTGAGAAGCCAACCCCAGGGATAGTCACACTGAGATGATAGAGAGAGAGAGAGAGCATCGCTAGGCTGGGTTAGCAACACTCTGAGTGTGATAGTTTGAGGCTGGGTTGCTCTTGGCTCCTCCCGGCATTAATAAGGCCAGGCCAAGACGAGCAGAGGGACACTGGTGACTCAACATGTGCTCCATCCGCTGATGGGCTAGTGCAAATTAAATTAATGGGTAAGGGAAATCAAGTGAGTGAGGCCGAAATCAAATTACCAATCCAGCCTCAAAAACGAATTAGTCGGGTGTCAAAGTTGTAATTGATAGCAATGCAGGAGCATGGTATTGGATCAGACAATATGATCTAGAATGCGTTTGCTACTGATGTGATTTGCTTCTCTGTTGTTCTTGATTAAATATTAAAGAAGTGTGTGTGACAGGGTGGTCCCATTGGTGTGTGTGTGGTTGCGTTTGTTTGTGGATACACAGGACAGGGCTGTAGGGGGCCTGGTTAGGGACACGGGCTGAATTCCGATCGGCCGTGGGGCAGGGAAGCTCAGTACGAACTTTTCCCCAGGTAGAGGCTAAACAATGGACTGGAGCCAAGTAGGCCGGGAGCAAATGGACAACCTCTTGAGTAGTAGAATATACATTTCTTTCTTGGGCTATAAATAAAGAGCTATTTCTTGTTGTGATACACACTGATTGGGATAGGTATATAGACTACACAAACATATAAACGCAACATGTAAAGTGTTGGTCCCATGATTCATGATCTGAAATAAAATGTCTTTCAAATTTCACAACATTTCTTTCAAATGTTGTGCACACATTTGTTTACATCCCTGTTACTGAGCATTTCTCCTTTGCCAAGATTATCCATCCACCTGACAGGTGTGGCATATCACGAAGCTGATTAAACAGCATGCTCATTAGAAAGGTAGCTCTTGTGCTGGGGACAACAACAGGCCACTCTGAAATGTGTAGTTTTGTCACAAAGCACAATGCCAAAGATGTTTAAAGTTTTGAGGGAGCGTGCAATTGGCATGCCGACTGCAGAAATATCCACCAGAGCTGTTGCCAGATAATTAAATATCTCTACCATAATCAACGTTGTTTTAGAGAATTTGGCAKTATGTCCAACCGGCCTCACAACTCAGATCACGTGTATGGCGTCGTGTGGGCGTGCGGTTTGCTGATGTCAACGGTGTGTAAAGAGTGCCCCATGGTGGCGGTAAAGATTATGGTATGGGCAGGCATAAGCTATGGACAACGAACACAATTGAATGCACAGAGATACCTTGATGAGATCCTGCGAACCATTGTCGTGCCATTCATCCACCGCCATCACCTCATGTTTCAGCATGATAATGCCCAGCCCCATGTCGCAAGGATCTGTACACAATTCCTGGAAGCTGAAAATGTCCAAGTTCTTCAATGGCCTGCATACTCACCAGACATGTCACCCATTGATCATGTTTGGGATGCTCTGGATCAACGTGTACGACAGCATGCTCCAGTTCCCTCCAATATCCAGCAACTTCACACAACCATTGAAGAGARGTGGGACAACATTCTACAGGCCACAATCAACAGCCTGATCAACTCTATGCGAGAGAGATGTGTCGCGCTGCAGGAGACAAATGGTGGTCACACCAGATAATGATTTTTTAAGGTATTTTTTKAAAGKTATTTGTGACCAACAGATGCATATCTGTATTCCCAGTCATGTGGAATCCATAGTTTAGGACCTAATTCATTTATTTCAGTTGACTGATTTCCTTATATGAATTGTAACTCAGTAAACATTTTCAATTGTTGCATGTTGTGTTTATAGTTTTGTTCAGTATAGTAAGATATCTGGTATTTATCAACTTGTGTTGACAAAATAGATTTGTAGGGGCAGTATTCCAATCTTGTTTGTTCAGCAACCCCTGTGCACTGTCAAAGGATATTAGAGACTCTTGGCTTTTGATTTGTGGAGGCTTTTATTCCAGCCAACGGATAGGATTTTATATAATGAACTGAGGTGCTTTAATAAAACATAATGATCAGCTAAAAACTGGTTGGAAATTAAGCACACTGCCGTGGCTCAGCAAAACGCATATCTCAAGGCACAGCGCTGTGTGGGTGTTTGTGTGTGCGTGCTCGTGTGTGTTTTGCATGTGTATCTTAAGGCACATCCACCCAGCCTGAATAAGAGATGAGATTTTTTTMAACTTTTGACGTTAAGTTCAGGCATTTAAAGCTCAAATGCACTTTCTGATTAGGCCTAACTTTCATCATTGCTCTTTAAAAAATGCTAACTGCCCTGACAGAAGGCAAATGAGAGTTGTCTTGGTGGTGTGGTTTGATGTGGATGTGTCTTGGGTGTGTCTTTGCCATTCAATCACAACAAACAAGGGCAGAAGTGAGTACAGCAAGGTAAGCTAAGCTAGCTTTGCTATGGCGAGAACAWCATTTTGAAGTTGAGGMCTTCTCCCCTCCTGACGGACTCACCATCTCAAGATGGTCAGCTAATTCAGTTCTATGGCTAAAGGCTAAAGCCTACACTTACAGAAGCTAGCTAGCAKAGCTTGGTGATAGCTGAAGYTGGCTATCCAATCTAGCTGTCACACCCTGGCCTTAGTTATCTTTGTTTTCTTTATTATTTTAGTTAGGTCAGGGTGTGACATGGGGAATGTTTGTGTTTTTYRTCTAGTCTAGGGTRTRTGTAWTGTCTAGGGGGTTTTGGTAGAGTTCATGGGGTTGTGTTCAGTGTAGGTGTTTATGTAAGTCTATGGTTATTGATATATGAAGCGAAGCTGCACTAAGTATTTAGAAGCCACACTAAAACAACGCGAAAACGCAAAGTGCCATTACAGATGAGTAACCCTCAAAACATAACCCATAGATTGCATCTGATAAAATCAAATGCACATCAGACAAGACATATGGCATGGCATTCTGAAACCCCTACCATCAACCTTTCTCTGCTGATCATACACTTACCACATTGTTAACTTAGAGGTAAGAGATAGCAGACCCAGGGGTGGTAAATGCTTAATGTTTTTGTGGCACCGTACTTCTAATGAACTCATCGCTCTAGAATTGTATGAATTAGCACTCTACTGGCACTCAGGCTTATTGAGGAACGCGATTTTAAACTGAAGAATGATTTTGTTTTCAATGATTTCATTTTTTCATCTAGTGATGCAAATATTGACTTGTATCTTTGGTGTATACAGGCTCATCTGTTAATAGAGGCCTGGTTCAGCATGACTCATGTCAAAGTTAATAAGTTGACCGTTGCTACATTAATGGGTTGGCAAATCAGTGACAGCTGGAGCAAACTGTTCGATTTGCAAGTTCATAGCAAAACACTACAGTGCTTGGGTTACCATGCTTTTGTGGAATAGGTTTTGAGAGAGAGCAAAAAACATGCATTCCCCATGGGTCAATTTAAAGCTTGAATCCACACTGAGTAGGGCAAGGCAGGCGTCAGGTTTTGCTTTGTGTGTCATCTGGAAGGGATGGATGATGGTGTGTAACACCAATAGTTGACAAACAATGCATGAATTATGAAAGGAGAATCATAAGAGACAAAATCACTGAGACAGCGTCAACCTCTTAAAAAGAGAGCGACCTCAAACGATAACGTTACCAAGGATTCAGCGTTGGGTAATCTGGCATGGGAAGGTTAGTTAAAACAAAAATCATATACTGTCACGCTTATAGGCTTGAACTTGTAGGGTGAAAGTGGCATACTTATAGGTGTCTGTGTGGCTTGTATTGACCACAGCTGCCAACAACAGGCAAAACAAGCCTGTAAGGCAATTTGGACAAATGATTATGATTGACTAAAAGGAGAAGAACACAATCAAATGTTTGCGTCGCATTAAGACTCTTCTAGGCCTGCTACTACTTACCTCTGAGCTAAGGAAAGGAACCATTGTAATGACGAATGTTTCGATAAAAATACACACAGCTACAGAATCTAATATTTGACCCAAGGTGTGAGCAGGCCTAAGCCCAGGGTATCAAACTTTTACCCTATGACAAAGGCTCCCACTCAGTCACCTGAACCCAAAGGGGCTGGCATTTTCTTTTTTATTCCCTAGCCCTACAAGGCTGATTCAACAAATAATCAACTAAATGCATAGCTTTGTTCATGTGAATCCGCTGGTGGTAGTGTTAGGGACAAAAACCAAAATGCACATCACGCAAGTTTGGGAAACGCTGCCCTGCCTCGAGTCTGCTGGTTTTCTGTTCTAATGATAATGACTTGCACCATCTTGTTGTCCCGTCTAGATTCAGTCCTAAGATGACAGGAGAAACAATTAGAATGCAGTGGAACTGGCTTGAGACCCAGAGGTGAGTTTGAGGGGTATAATGCTGTTCCGTGGCTCCTCAAATTTCACAGTGTTTGCCACTTGGCGTAATTGAATGAGGGGTTATCGCTGGATGTAACGGTGTGAAATGGTACCTAGTTTGGAGGTGTTGCACTGATAGCGTTTATCGGCTGAACGTCACTACGCTTCTGAGACTTTGAAGTAGTTTCCCCTTACTCTGGCAATGGGCCGCGCGGCTTTTGTGGAGGATGGGTAATGTTGTATATGATGTGCAAAGGGTCACCTTGGTTGGGACAGAAGTAAACTGTTAACGGCACCATTTAATTTGTCATCGGATCGTAGACCAGAATATGTTTATTTTTCCCCCTATCTTTTTCATTTACGCGACATAAGCAGGAGTTTGACACCATCGAGGTGTGGGTGTTTTTACTTCGACACTAGTTTATTTTCTCGCACGTTTCGTCCGCGAACAGACTGTAGTGGTAATAAAACGGGATAGATTTTTTAATGAAGTCTAAAGCATCACTCCCAGTGCAAAACAATCTCTGCGAACGTTCGATTCCAATATGTGTAGTTCTGTCTATGGAATACATACAAAATGTTCGTAAAATTTTTTGATATGTATAAATATACTTGTCTGTCAGGTAAATGTAGAAATCAAATGCACAAAATATGTTTTTCGTAATGTCTACATAATATGTGTATAATTATATACTTGTCTGTAAAGCAATTAGAAGCAATTAGAGATTGTATAAGGATGATAGAACCATCAAATTAGTGAAATGAGGAACACAAAGGAGAAGATTTTTTTTTTTTTTTTAAATAATTTTTATCTTTTCTCCCCCTTCTTGTGGTATCAATCTATAAATTACTATCTTGTCTCATCGCTTGCAATCCCTACGGGCTCGGTAGATGACAAAGGTCGAAAGCCCATGGCGTCCTCCGAGCATCAACACCAAGGCCGCACTGCTTCTTAACTACATACAGCGCGCCTCCAACCGGAAGCCAGCGCACACCAATCGTGGTCGGAGGAAACACGTGTACTGGCCCTTCGGTTAGCACGCACTGCGCCGGCCCGCCACAGGAGTCGCTGGAGGCGCGATGAAGACAAGGATATCTACCGGCAAACCCTGCTCCCTAACCCGCGACGACGCTAGCCCAATGTGCGTCGCCCCACGGACTCCTCCCGGTGCGGCGGCTTGGACAGAGCTGGGCGGCAAACCCATGAGACTCTGGTGGGGCCAGTTACACTGGCGATGCAGTGCCCTAGACCACTGCGCCACCCGGGAGGGCTACAAAGGAGAGATGTTAATTAAAGATCAATTCTTTTTAATACTTTTTTTATGCTGAAGATTCTTTAATGCTGAAAGAAAATCTATGTATGGCAATCCACTCTGGGCAATGGCCTGTTGGACAATAAAATAGTTAACATGCTTGCTAATTTCAGCCACTTGCTAGTTGGAAAAATTCTCAGTTAATGATGAATGGAACAATTTGGAAGGTTTTCCAGAGTCATAACCTCAGTAGGGTAGAGTGTCAGGTGGCGACAACCATTGGTGCCATGAGGGTCAAGTTGAAGGAGGGAGCAGCCAGATGAGCTGTCTAGGAAGGCAGTCCAGGCCCATGGCTGGAGGCTTTTGAGTTCGGTCTCATGCATGTAATGTATTGTCGGGTATCTGCTGCCTGCTGCTAGACTGTGGTAGTGGAAAGCTGTTAGCAGGAGAACACAGGGACATCTAATGCATCGGCCTGGACACGGTCTTGGTTAAAACCCATGTATCTTAAAGCAATATTCACCTGCTTTCATAGAGTAAGGATTCGCTCCTTTGGGGACACTGGCAGTGTTCCCCTGATATCCTATGGTCCCCATCGGCTGGAGGTGGTGGTAACACTTGTTCTGTAAAACACATCAACACACATTTTTCGAAATTGTTAGTAATATTATCACAGTTGAAATACATGGTTGTTCATCGTGTTTTAATTTATTGAATTTAAGTGTGTACTCAGCCTTGGGTTCATTTTGTTAACCCAGTCTGTGCAGGAGTTGGATTCCAGACAATCTGAAGGAGAAAGATGTTTAGCAATGTGAAGCAAGCCACAATAAAAAATTTTTTTTTTTTAATCCACTCAATTTCTTTCTACATCAGATAATTGTGTTACAGATCGCGGCCTGGTGCGTTCTCGGCCTTTGGCGCGTGGTTCGTTGTTCGGCTTCTTGCCCGGCTTGTTATTCATACCTCACATAAACGAGTAGGCTCAGGACCAGATATATGTTAACTCTATGGCTGCAGGGGGCGTATTTGACTAATTGGAAAAAGGTGCCCATTTCAAACGGCCTCGTACTCAATTCTTGCTCGTACAATATGCATATTATATATACTATTGGATAGAAAACACTCTCTAGTTTCTAAAACCGTTTGAATTATTTCTCTAAGTGAACCAGAACTCTTTCTGCAGCCCATTTCTATCCGGAAGTGAGATTTCCAAAAGCGAGGTCTTGTTTCAAGAGCTTGTCTATAAAAGGGCATGTCACTTAAGGACAGGTGAGGGCCCAAGTGTATGACGTGTTTCTTACAGTCCTAGTGACATGCCCTTTTATAGACCACAAGCT
>NC_036854.1:35558272-35564667 GCF_002910315.2 Salvelinus sp. IW2-2015
ACCTGGATTGGTTCTCAATTAAGAGACAGCTGGGGATTTAACATATAAATATCTGGTCCTGAAGGGCTCGTACTATACCACCTTTTTATGCACGTGGTGAGGTCCTCGGACTAAGCTAAACATAAGAGTTTCTTCAGACAGCAATATCAGAACGCAACAATAATTAAGGCACAATCTCCATAGGCATGCATTATTTCCATACATTATTTTCAGCTTCAGGAGTGACGTACAACTGTCCTACAAGACAGACTTAAAAAAATTGCAATATCAGAATTCTGAAACACATATCACTAGGTTTAGAAGTTTCATTCACATACTCAAACAGGCAATAATAATGTGTTGCAACACTCCTGGAGGGTGCCCAGGGAGAAGGAGAGCAGGTCTAGGTGGAATAAAAACACTACATTTACAATCATTCCTATTTTCGTGCTTACTTTGTAAAACAAAAAACACCAACACGCTCCCGTCCTCCCAAGGTACGCCGACCAGCACATTGTAAGGGATCCCTGAATGACAGAAACAGGAAGGCTTTTATTCAAAAGGCCACGCCCTTAAAGGAAACTTGCATTTTTGTGGGAAGAGTCAGCGCTGTCTGATAAAAATGAATGAACCATGTTTAGTAGCAATTATTGTGGCCTTTGTGTTTCGCCGATTGCAGGATCATGCTAGCACAAGTAGATATGGTTGTCCTTGTTCAATGGAGCCATTGTACTCGTCTCAAAGATGTTCCTATCTTCTAGGACATTGCAGGATACAATGGCACTAGAGAAGAAGGCGTTGTTTGTAACTTATTTTTTTACTTATTTTGTACATAATGTTCCGCTACCATCTCTTATGACCGAAATAACTTCTGGACATCAGGACTGAGATTACTCACAACGGACTGGCATAATCCTTTTTTTTCCTTTAACGAGTCTGACGAGCCCAACGCAAATTATATACTGCTTTCTCAGAAACAGGCCCAGATCCCCATGATTTGAGTGAAAAGGAGGCAGAGAAAAAGGGGCCAGAGGACGGGCTGCCTTCTGAGAATTCACAAGCGATCGAATAATCCTCCACTTCCTTCCATTCTGCTAGCAAACGTGCAATCTTTGGAGAATAAAATAAATGACCCTTCCTGAGGCTCTCCTGACATGACCCTCCAAGCATGACAATGCCACCAGCCACACCGCTCGTTCTGTGCATGATTTCCGGCAAGACAGGAATGTCAGTGTTCTGCCATGGCCAGCGAAGATCCCGGATCTCAATCCCATTGAGCACGTCTGGGACCTGTTGGATCGGAGGGTGAGGGCTAGGGAAATTCCCCCCAGAAATGTCTGGGAACTTGCAGGTGCCTTGGTGGAAGAGTGGGGTAACATCTCACAGCAAGTACTGGCAAATCTGATGCAGTCCATGAGGAGAGAATGCACTGCAGTACTTAATGCAGCTGGTGGCCACACCTGAACTGACTGTTACTTTTGATTTTGACCCCCCTTTGTTCAGGGACAATTATTCCATTTCTGTTAGTCACATGTCTGTGGAACTTGTTCAGTTTATGTCACAGTTGTTGAATCTTGTTAAGTTCATACAAATATTTACACGTTAAGTTTGCTGAAAATAAACACAGTTGACATTGAGAGACATTTCTTTTATTGCTGAGTTTATAACGATGTGAAAATATTACACTTGTCTTTCATATTTCATTGTCATGTCACCGATACAGATACCGTACCTGTCAACATTTTGTCTGGTGGTGCTGGGGCTACAGAGAAGGTGCCACAAGGCTTGCTTGTGCTCTCCATCCTTCCTGTACTCGGGCCACAATGTCTCCTGACCCTCTCTCGTTCTCAGTACTTAGGCTGCAATAGTCTATGTGTCGGAGGTCTAGGGTCAATCTGTCATATCTGGTGTAATTCTCCTGTCTTTCTGTTGTCCTGTGTGATCTTAGCTATGCTCCCTCTAAGTCTCCATCTCTCTTTCTCTCTCCCCTCCCAGAAGACCTGAGCCCTAGGATCATGCCTCAGGATACCTGGCCTGACGACTTATAGGTCCCCATCCCAGTCCACCTGGTTGTGCTACTGACCAGTTTCTGCTGTCCTGTCTACAGCTATAGAACCCTGACCTGTTCACCGGACGTGCTACCTTGCCCCGGTCCTGCTGTTTCGACCCACTCTCTCTCTATCTTCCTAGGTTCCTACCTTTCTAGTGAGTTGTTGCTACCCCCGTGCTTTTCATCTGCATTGCTTGCTCTTTGGGGTTTCAGGCTCAGTTTCTGTATAAGCACTTTGTGACACTTGCTGACGTAAAAAGGATTTCTAAATACATCTGATTGATTTATTGAGGGTACTTGTGTCGCATGACACACTTTTATTAAAACCTCTCTTGGGTAGGGTGAGACGTTAACGTCCCACCTCTTCAACAGCCAGTGAAACTGCTGGGCGCCAAATTCAATACAGAAATACTCATTATAAAAATTCAGAAAACAAAACTATTTTACTTAGGTTTAAAGATTAACTTCTTGTGAATCCAACCACGGTGTCAAATTTAAAAATGCTTTACGGGACGCATACCTTACGATTATTTGAGAACATAGCCGATTAGACAAATCCTTACAAATAGTAACCAGCCAGTAGAACAGTTACACAAGTCAGAAATAGAGATAAAATTAATCTTACCTTTGATGATCTTCATATGGTTGCACTCAGCAGACATTCATTTACTCAATAAATGTTCCTTTTGTTCGATAAAGTGTCTTTATATCCAAAAACCTCTGTTTTGTTCCGCGCGTTTTCTTCAGTAATCCACAGGCTCAAACACAGTCAAAACAGGAAGACAAAAAAATCTAAATTGTATCCGTAAAGTTCATAGAAACATGTAAAATTATGTTTATATTCAATCCTCAGGTGTTTTTAGCCTAATAATCGTAATATTTCAACGGACAATAACGTCGTCAATTTAAAAGGTAAACAAAAACGCACTCTCTCCGTCTCGCACATGAAAAGCTCTGTGACACTTTAGGGTCCACTCATTCAGACTGCTCTTACTTCTTCTTTTTCAGGATAACAAGCCTGAAACAATTTTTAAGACTGTTGACATCTAGTGGAAGGCATAGAAACTGCAATTAGAGTCCTAAGTCAATGGTACTGTAATGGCATGGAATAGAAAACTACAAAACAAACCTACTTCCTGAATGGATTTTTCTCAGGTTTTCGCCTGCCAAATCAGTTCTGTTATACTCACAGACACTATTCTAACAGTTTTGGAAAACTTTGAGTGTTTTCTATCAAAATCTACCAGTTATATGCATATCATACTCTCTGGGCCCGAGAAGCAAGCAGTTTAATTTGGCATGCATTTCATCCAAAATTCCGAATGCTGCCCTACCCTAGAGAAGTTAAGCAGTAAAAATAGTAATGAAGAGTGAATGAAAATATTTTGGGAGGTCACTAAACCATTGCAATCCATTGCTGGACATGTTATGATACCTACCTTCGCTCCTTCTATCAGAAACTCAGGATAAGACCCAGATGCAGACAGCTAGAATCACAGATGTTTATTGACCCAAAAGGGGGTCAAAGACAGGTCAAGGGTAGGCAGAGATCTGTAATCCAGGCAAAGTCAATAAGGTACAGAACGGCAGGCAGGCTCGGGGTCAGGGCAGGCAGAATGGTCAGAACCGGGGAAACTAGGAACAAGAAACTTGAGAAAGCAGGAAGACGTCCTCATTACATACACAGACCAGCAATATTAATTACATCATCAACATAAGAATCACTACAAAACATACTGTATGACCTCTTATACACTATATTAGGCCCAGCCTTTGGAACTTTGGTTTTCCCAGATATGGCTACTATATTGTGATCACTACACCTGTGGATTTGAATACTGCTTTAAAGCAAATTTCTGCTGCATTAGTAAAGATGTGATCAATGCATGTTGATGATTTAATTCCTGTGCTGTTTGTAACTACCTAGTAGGTTGACTGACAACCTGAACCAGGTTGCAGGCACTGGAGAACAGTTTAAATGTTTTTCTTGAGTGGGCAGCTTGATGAAGGTCAGTCAATATTTTAATCACCCAGAAAAATATACTTCTCTGTTGATATCACATACCATTATCAAGCATTTCACCATATTATCCAGATGCTGACTGTTAGCACTTGGTGGTCTATAGCAATACCAGCAGATATTCGTGCTTCTACACCTGCATTGCTTGCTGTTTGGGGTTTTAGGCTGGGTTTCTGTACAGCACTTCGAGATATTAGCTGATGGACGAAGGGCTATATAAAATAAACTTGATTTGATTTGATATTAAATCAAAACCTGACTGCCTGTGGTACGAAGCTTAAACTGGCTGTGGTTGGATCTTCCAGCAGGACAACGATCCAAAGCACACCTCAAAATGAACACAAAAATGGTTCACTGACCACAGAATCAAGGTTTTGCCATGGCCATCCCAGTCCCTGACTAAACCTGTGACAAGCTCTTGAACAAAGACCTCGCTTTTGGAAATCTCACTTCCGGATAGGAAATGGGCTGCAGAAAGAGTTCTGGTTCACTTAGAGAAATAATTCAAACGGTTTTAGAAACTAGAGAGTGTTTTCTATCCAATAGTAATAATAATATGCATATTGTACGAGCAAGAATTGAGTACGAGGCCGTTTGAAATGGGCACCTTTTTCCAAGTTAGTCAATACGCCCCCTGCAGCCATAAGAAGTTAACATATAAATATCTGGTCCTGAAGGGCTCCGTACTATACCACCTTTTTATACACGTGGTGAGGACCTCGGGACTAAGCTAAACATAAGAGTTTCTTCAGACAGCAATATCAGAACGCAACAATAATTTAAGGCACAATCTCCATAGGCATGCATTATTTCCATACATTATTTTCAGCTTCAGGAGTGACGTACAACTGTCCTACAAGACAGACTTAAAAAAATTGCAATATCAGAATTCTGAAACACATATCACTAGGTTTAGAAGTTTCATTCACATACTCAAACAGGCAATAATAATGTGTTGCAACACTCCTGGAGGGMGTGCCCAGGGAGAAGGAGAGCAGGTCTAGRTGGAATAAAAACACTACATTTACAATCATTCCTATTTCTCGTGCTTACTTTGTAAAACAAAAAAACACCAACATGCTCCCGTCCTCCCAAGGTACCAGCACATTGTAAGGGGATCCCTGAATGACAGAAACAGGAAGRCTTTTATTCAAAAGGCCACGCCCTTAAAGGAAACTTGCATTTTTGTGAATAAATGAAGCCATGTTTAGTAGCAATTATTGTGGCCTTTGTGTTTCGCCGATTGCAGGATCATGCTAGCACAAGTAGATATGGTTGTCCTTGTTCAATGGAGSCATTGTACTCGTCTCAAAGATGTTCCTATCTTCTAGGACATTGCAGGATAACAATGGCACTAGAGAAGAAGGCGTTGTTTGTAACTTATTTTTTTACTTATTTTGTACATAATGTTKCCGCTACCATCTCTTATGACYGAAAATAACTTCTGGACATCAGGACTGAGATTACTCACAACGGACTGGCATAATCCTTTTTTTTCCTTTAACGAGTCTGACGAGCCCAACGCAAATTATATACTGCTTTCTCAGAAACAGGCCCAGATCCCCATGATTTGAGTGAAGAGGAGGCAGAGAAAAAGGGGCCAGAGGACGGGCTGCCTTCTGAGAATTCACAAGCGATCTAATAATCCTCCACTTCCTTCCATTCTGCTAGCAAACGTGCAATCTTTGGAGAATAAAATAAATGACCCTTCCTGCAGGCTCATCCTGACATGACCCTCCAAGCATGACAATGCCACCAGCCACACCGCTCGTTCTGTGCATGATTTCCGGCAAGACAGGAATGTCAGTGTTCTGCCATGGCCAGCGAAGATCCCGGATCTCAATCCCATTGAGCACGTCTGGGACCTGTTGGATCGGAGGGTGAGGGCTAGGGAAATTCCCCCCAGAAATGTCTGGGAACTTGCAGGTGCCTTGGTGGAAGAGTGGGGTAACATCTCACAGCAAGTACTGGCAAATCTGATGCAGTCCATGAGGAGGAGATGCACTGCAGTACTTAATGCAGCTGGTGGCCACACCTGATACTGACTGTTACTTTTGATTTTGACCCCCCCTTTGTTCAGGGACACATTATTCCATTTCTGTTAGTCACATGTCTGTGGAACTTGTTCAGTTTATGTCACAGTTGTTGAATCTTGTTAAGTTCATACAAATATTTACACGTTAAGTTTGCTGAAAATAAACACAGTTGACATTGAGAGGACATTTCTTTTATTGCTGAGTTTATAACGATGTGAAAATATTACACTTGTCTTTCATATTTCATTGTCATGTCACCGATACAGATACCGTACCTGTCAACATTTTGTCTGGTGGTGCTGGGGCTACA
>NC_036854.1:35566793-35581505 GCF_002910315.2 Salvelinus sp. IW2-2015
ACAACGGACAATAACGTAGTCAATTTAAAGGTAAACAGAAAGGCACTCTCTCCGTCTCGCATGAAAAAGCTCTGTGACACTTTAGGGTCCACTCATTCAGACTGCTCTTACTTCTCATTTTTCAGGATACAAGCCTGAAACAATTTTTAAAGACTGTTGACATCTAGTGGAAGGCATAGAAACTGCAATTAGAGTCCTAAGTCAATGGATACTGTAATGGCATTGAATAGAAAACTACAAAACAAAAACTACTTCCTGAATGGATTTTTCTCGGTTTTCGCCTGCCAAATCAGTTCTGTTATACTCACAGACACTATTCTAACAGTTTTGGAAACTTTAGAGTGTTTCTATCCAAATCTATCAGTTATATGCATATCATATCTTCTGGGCCGAGAAGCAGGCAGTTTAATTTGTGCCATGCATTTCATCAAAATGCCGAATGCTGCCCCCTACCCTAGAGAAGTTAAGCAGTAAAAATAGTAAATGAAGAGTGAATGAAAATATTTTGGGAGGTCACTAAACCATTGCAATCCCATTGCTGGACATGTTATGATACCACCTTCGCTCCTTCTATCAGAACTCAGGATAAGACCCAGATGCAGACAGCTAGAACACAGATGTTTATGACCAACAGGTCAAAAGGGGGTCAAAGACAGGTCAAGGGTAGGCAGAGATCTGTAATCCAGGCAAAGTCAATAAGGTACAGAACGGCAGGCAGGCTCGGGGTCAGGGCAGGCAGAATGGTCAGAACGGGGAAACTAGGAACAGAAACTTGAGAAAGCAGGAAGATGGGAAAACAAGCGGGTAAGACCTGACAAGACAAGAACTGGCAACAGACAAACAGAGAATGCAGGTATAAATTAACAGGGGATAATGGGGAAGATGGGCGACACCTGGAGGGGGGTGGAGACAAGCGCAAAGACAGGTGAAACCGATCAGGGGTGTGACACCTGTCTGGTAGGCCCTGATCCATTCATGACCAGGAGATCAGTCTGGCACCGGACTGTGCACTTTGTCTAACAGAATTTTACATAATTCAAAAGTACAGTGCGTGTCTTTCATAATTTGGTCAGATATACTTGGATATGTAGTGTCAGCATTTGTAGCTGGCATGTCATGCCTAAGTTTGCTTCTTGCCAATGAAAAAATTATTAAAGTAGTTGCAAATATCAGTGGGTTTTGTGATGAATGAGCCATCTGATCACTGAATGATGGAGCCGAGTTTGCCTTTTTTCCCAAAATGTCATTTAAGGTGCTCCAAAGCTTTTTACTATCATCTCTTTATAGAATTATTTTCTCATAGTATTGTTTATTTTTATTTAGTTTAGTCACATGATTTCGTAATTGCAGTACGTTTGCCAATCGATTGGGCTGCCAGACTTATTTGCCATACCATTGCCTCATCCTCTCTACCATACACTTCCTCATCAATCCAAGGGGATTCAACCGTTTTATAGTCATTTTCATAATGGTGCATGCTTATTAGTTACTGGAATAAGCTATTTCATAAATGTGTCAAGTGCAACGTCTGGTTGGCTCCTCATTACATACCACAGACCAGCAAATATTAATTACATCATCAACATAAGAATCACTACAAAACATACTGTATGACCTCTTATACACTATATTAGGCCCAGCCTTTGGAACTTTGGTTTTCCCAGATATGGCTACTATATTGTGATCACTACATCCTGTGGATTTGAATACTGCTTTAAAGCAAATTTCTGCTGCATTAGTAAAGATGTGATCAATACATGTTGATGATTTAATTCCTGTGCTGTTTGTAACTACCCTAGTAGGTTGACTGACAACCTGAACCAGGTTGCAGGCACTGGAGAAGAGTTTAAATGTTTTTCTTGAGTGGCAGCTTGATGAAGGTCAGTCAATATTTTAATCACCCAGAAAATATACTTCTCTGTTGATATCACATACATTATCAAGCATTTCACACATATTATCCAGATGCTGACTGTTAGCACTTGGTGGTCTATAGCAATACCAGCAGATATTCGTGCTTCTAGGTTTTCGCCTGCCAAATCAGTTCTGTTATACTCACAGACACTATTCTAACAGTTTTGGAAACTTTAGAGTGTTTTCTATCCAAATCTACCAGTTATATGCATATCATATCTTCTGGGCCCGAGAAGCAAGCAGTTTAATTTGGGCATGCATTTCATCCAAAATKCCGAATGCTGCCCCCTACCCTAGAGAAGTTAAGCAGTAAAAATAGTAAATGAAGAGTGAATGAAAATATTTTGGGAGGTCACTAAACCATTGCAATCCCATTGCTGGACATGTTATGATACCYACCTTCGCTCCTTCTATCAGAACTCAGGATAAGACCCAGATGCAGACAGCTAGAATCACAGATGTTTATTGACCCAAACAGGGGTCAAAAAGGGGGTCAAAGACAGGTCAAGGGTAGGCAGAGATCTGTAATCCAGGGCAAAGTCAATAAGGTACAGAACGGCAGGCAGGCTCGGGGTCAGGGCAGGCAGAATGGTCAGAACCGGGGAAACTAGGAAACAGAAACTTGAGAAAGCAGGAAGATGCTGGAAGAAAACAAGCGGGTAAGACCTGACAAAGACAAGAACTGGCAACAGACAAACAGAGAATGCAGGTATAAATTAACAGGGGGATAAGGGGTAAAGATGGGCGGACACTGCGGGGGTGGAGACAAGCGCAAAGACAGGTGAAACCGATCAGGGTGTGACACCTGTCTGGATAGGCCCTGCATCCATTCATGACCAGGAGATCAGTCTGCACCGGACTGTGCACTTTGTCTAACAGAATTTTACCATAATTCAAAAGTACAGTGCGCGTTGTCTTATTAATTTGGTCAGATTATACTTGGATATGTAGTGTCAGCATTTGTAGCGTGCATGTCATGCCTAAGTTGCTTATCTTCCAATGAAAAAATTATTAAAGTAGTTGGCAATATCAGTGGGTTTTGTGATGAATGAGCCATCTGATTCACTGAATGATGAGCCGAGTTTTGCCTTTTTTCCCAAAATGTCTCTTAAGGTGCTCCAAAAGCTTTTTACTATCATTCTTATAGAAATTTATTTCTCATACGTATTGTTTATTTTTTATTTAGTCACATGATTTCGTAATTTGCAGTACGTTTGCCAATCGATTGGGCTGCTGCCAGACTTATTGCCATTACCGTTTCGCATCCCTCTTCTACCATACACTTCCTCATCAACCAAGGGATTCAACCGTTTTATAGTCATTTCATAATGGTGCATGCTTATTAGTTACTGGAATAAGCTATTTCAAAATGTGTCAAGTGCAACGTCTGGTTGCTCCTCATTACATACCACAGACCAGCAAATATAATTACATCATCAACATAAGAATCACTACAAAACATACTGTATGACCTCTTATACACTATATTAGGCCCAGCCTTTGGAACTTTGGTTTTCCCAGATATGGCTACTATATTGTGATCACTACATCCTGTGGATTTGAATACTGCTTTAAAGCAAATTTCTGCTGCATTAGTAAAGATGTGATCAATRCATGTTGATGATTTAATTCCTGTGCTGTTTGTAACTACCCTAGTAGGTTGACTGACAACCTGAACCAGGTTGCAGGCACTGGAGAASAGTTTAAATGTTTTTCTTGAGTGGGCAGCTTGATGAAGGTCAGTCAATATTTTAATCACCCAGAAAATATACTTCTCTGTTGATATCACATACATTATCAAGCATTTCACACATATTATCCAGATGCTGACTGTTAGCACTTGGTGGTCTATAGCAATACCAGCAGATATTCGTGCTTCTACACCTGCAWTGCTTGCTGTTTGGGGTTTTAGGCTGGGTTTCTGTACAGCACTTCGAGATATTAGCTGATGKACGAAGGGCTATATAAAATAAACTTGATTTGATTTGATATTAAATCAAAACCTGACTGCCTGTGGTACGAAGCTTAAACTGGGCTGWGGTTGGATCTTCCAGCAGGACAACGATCCAAAGCACACCTCAAAATGAACACAAAAATGGTTCACTGACCACAGAATCAAGGTTTTGCCATGGCCATCCCAGTCCCCTGACCTAAACCTGTGGGATGAGCTGAAGAGGAGAGTCCACAGGCGTGGACCTCGGAATCTGAAGGATCTGGAGAGATTCTGTATGGAGGAATGGTCTCAGATCCCTTGAYGTGTTCTCCAACCTCATTACGCATTATAGGAGAAGACTCAGAGCTGTTATCTTGGCAAAGGGAGGTTTTACAAAGTATTGAATGAAGGGGTGCCAATAATTATGGCACACATATATTTGAGAAAAATATTTGTTTTCTGATAAGAATGTATTATTTCTTTCAATTATTTTTCTTTAATTAAAGGTTAGATTTTGAATGAAAGACCAAGAGGATAAACAATGTATTAGGGATGCACAATATATCGGTGAACATATCGGTATCGGCTGATGTTTAGTTTCACACCGATGTGCAAAACCGATGTCAAAGCTGACCTGCATACCTATATAACGTAAAAATKTTGCGCTACACGTGCAACACAGCATTCCTAACCTAGATCACAATATCTGCTGTGTGGATCGAGCAGTCAACAAGTCGAGCARTCATTTGAAAGAGTAAGAACATTTTTGCGAGACAACTCAAAGGGGAAATCCATTAACGCCAAGATAATGGAATTCATTGTCCTAGACAAACAACCGTTCTCTGTCGTGGGTGATGTTGGCTTTCGACAAGTCAAATAACATTATTTGACGCGTTAAATAAGCTTATAATTTGACGCGTCAAATAACACATTTCTATTATAGAATGTTGTGTGTTCTGAATTTGCATGTGCAAGCCAAGCGCCACCACTACTATCAGTAGCACTGTCRAAGCCGTACAAAAAGTCTGCAAACAAGCAAACACTGGCCACGAACGATGTGTTTACAATACCGCTTGGTATAAAGCATTATTTGTTCGACCACAACTTCTGGGGTAGCTAGCTTTAGCTTGGTACCTAGCTAGCACCAATACAACCAGCCTGAAAACAATGACCAGTAGAAACTGCAGTCATTTTCATTATTCTTAGCAATGATTTAGGAATCCTTGTGAGTAAGTATTAGCTAGGTTGCCACTTGTTGTTCACCTATTGAAATTGAACTTCAGTTCATGAAAATAAATATCTAGCCAGCTACCATGTTGCTACCATGTTGCCCAAAACTAAYGTTATAAGCAGCCAGCTAGCTTCATCTGGCTAGTGAAGCTCGACCGGAATGGGYATGTGTTGTGAAGCTAGCCACAATAAGGATTAGGCACAATAGTGGAATTTGCGGGTTGCCTTCAAAATAAAAGTACCTCTTTGAAAGTGATGCAGAAGGTTATCTTAGGTAGAATCATGCCATATTTAGACTAGATAATGTTAAACAAGATGGGAATGTGAAGCAATGAAATGGGGTTTGTCTACTCAGTGACACCCACAGAACACAACTGTGAAGACTTTACGCAAATATTAGCATTGTACCTCTTATTGCAGGACTGTGACTGTGTGAAATCCCCTCCCCAGTCAGCCTATTGTATTGACATTCATATTGCATTGTACAGCCTTACCCAAGAATTGGGGATAAATGAAATGGGGTATCAGTCTATTCAATGCCCAAGCTATTTTTTCCCAACATCCTCCACGCAGTATTGTTTTTCCTCAGGAATAGTGTTCAATACACATAGGTTGACAATAAATGTGGCTCAATTCACAGTTGTTTCAGAGTCCCGCAAAAAGAGCTACGACMCTAATGTTCTCTGGGTGTCACTGAGTAGACTGATACCCCATGTCATTGATCCACAATCCATAGGTAAGGCTGTACARTGAAATAAGTATGCCCMCAATGCAATTCTAAAGTATAATACATCCAGYGTGATTTCAACAGATTTTTGTCAAATTAACAAATGATTKTCTTTTGTTGATTTTATATAACAACATTCCAACCTCGTTTAGCATGATCTATTCAATAATGRCATAATTCTGCCATTTGTATTCATTTGCATCACCGTCAATAACATACYTTTATTTTGAAGGCTARCCGCAAAGTCCACTATTGTGACTAATCCTTATTGTGGCTCGCTTCACATAAATGGGTCCGACCACCATTAATCCAATGATGTCTTATAAATTAGGGTTAGTTTAGATGATGACACCTAGCTATATAGTTAGCTAGCTAACTATGGCTACTGAAACAGATTATGTTGTTTTACTATGTTTTTGGGGAAAAACATTGTTTGCTTCCATGAGCTAGCTAGCTTTTTTTTATGACCAGTACTGTAGGTACGCGAGACAACTTTAMCATCATCATAGCATACGTATCGATGAATTGTTGTGACATATGAAATACGAGTGATAGTGTAATCAATGTGAAATAACTACGTAAGAAATTTATGAACATGTGACGTGCAGTCATATTCAGGTCCTGATTGGTCAACAAGCTTATTTGACACGTCAAATAGTGTTATTTGACACGCAAAGACCCAAATGGCGTTCCATAGTATGAGAAATCCTGGTTGAGAACGAAACGACTGAACAAATGAACAACGAAACAGCACAGCAAGTAAGTGAAWGAAATAGGTTTTGATTATGTTTTACTGGTAATGTGGACATACGTAAATGCCAACAAAATAACTTTTTGGTCAGTGTGGTGTGTGTGTGTGTGTAACCTTGATTTAACTAGGCAAGTCAGTTAAGAACAAATTCTTATTTACAATGATGGCCTACACCGGCCAAACCCAGACGACGCTGGGCCAATTGTGCACCACCCTATTCATGGCCGGATGTGATACAGCCTGGATTCGGACCAGGGACTGTAGTGACGCCTCTTGCACTGAGATGCAGTGCCTTTGTGCTGCGTCCATGTTTGTGTTTTAACTATTTAACTGTACTAGAATGCTTAAAACATTTTAAATATCGGTTATTGGTATCGTTTTTATTTTTGGCAAKGAAAATATTGGATATCGGTATCTGCTAAAATGCCAAATCACTATAATATACATGCATAAAAAAATATTCACAGCCCGTTTTCCTCAAGGATGCCAATATTAGTTGAGGGCACTGAATCAAAACCACATAGGCCATTTTCAAAGGGATTTGTTTTTTTACAGGCCGTCGTTCTTTAATTGTTATAATAAAGGTTAAGGTTTGGATAGGGTTACAACAGAAACAACTCAACGGTTAAGTTTAGGCATTCATTCCGAAAGGTTAAGGTAAGGGTTAAGGTTTGGAATAGGGTTGAAACCAAACAAAAATGTAATAAGTGCCTAGCACTAGGATTGATGACGGAACCCTCGGAGCCAGAGCTAGTGGCTTACGCGCATCTGCCATTCCCATCCACAATGCCCTAACAATTCTACTTCATGGTAACAGCACTCATTGTTACCCCTAGTGGCATTTTTTTTTTTTTATAATTTGTTTGTACTTTACTCCCTTTTTTCTCCCAAATTGTTTTCTCATCGCTGCAACTCCACAACGGGCTCAGGAGTGGCGAAGGTAGAGTCATGCGTCCTCTGAAACATGACCCAACTAACCGTGCTCCTTAGCACCCGCCAGCTTAACCCGGAAGCCAGCCGCACCAATGTGTTGGAGGAAACACTTTTCAACTGGCGACCGGGGTCAGCTCGCATACACCCAGATAGTGGCCGGATTTGATGGCTTCTCCTGAGATACTGGGGACCTGGTCGAATGTTGAATATCACCTTGGATCTTGAGTGACCTAGCTGGTGTGATTTCAACACTGGCTTCCGAGACACCTACTTTACACAGCAGCGGTGAGTGTGCTTGCAAAGGTGTGTGCAAGTGTGTGTGTGTGTGTGTGTATATGTCAGCGTGTATGTGAGTGCGCATGTGTTGTGTGCTTGTGCATTTGTGTGTGTTTCCRTGTGCGTATGAACATAGGGGCGTCCTCTTTGAAGTCTGTTTACTGCAGTGGAGCATGCTAGGAACACTGGGCTGGCAATCTGTGACACCACTGACACCTGGCCTGTAAACATCGACTAAAACTCCATCTTCAAGCCTCCCGCAGGGCTGCCCTTTCTTACCTTCACAGGGCTCTGGCGGATGATACTCTGCCCCCATTGGTTACTGCCATCTTCCCCTTCCTTTGYCCCCGCTCTCTGAGTTGTCTCGGAGTTTGCCAAGATATTGTTCGAAGTGTCTATCTTAGCATTATTGTCAAATACTAGTACAAAGCATATACTCTCCTTATCCTGGATGATAGTGGTGTCTAGAGAAGGTTGGGGTAAATTCAACAACAGTTTAGTCAAATCCAGAGAAAAGTATATGTATTACTGGTAAAAGCATCCCCATGTCTATATCAAGAACAAATGCATGCATTAATTCGTCTTTAGTTGCTGTAAGTTGATTGATAAAGTGTGGACAATACGGAGAGACAAATTATGTTGTTTAAGGCTTCCTACCGAAGTACACTTGTACATGTTGATGTGTCACATCACAACTCTCACTGTGGTCCAACACTTCCGTCAACCATATGCTGTCCCTCCTTTCCCTTTGGATTCCCTTTGAGAAACAATTTACTTTTTGAACATGTTTTGTCATCAGGAGCGAGGGCTAGGTCATTAGCATATAATTCTGCTAACTCTCGGCTGTGTTTTGACACATAGCTTTCATAAGTCACCGGTAAAAACCTTCGGCAGACATTTTAGATTTTTACTGTCTCTGCGCCTCCATCTGTTCTGTTTCTATCCCGTTTTATACCACGCCATCACTCACCTCCTACAAGCAATAAAGACTTCCCTTCACCGTATCGCTTCCCTGCCTGGTTGGTCCCTTTCTAATATAGTTCCATCTGAAAAAAAGGAAAAGGACAATCTTGGGAATAATATGATGGAAGAACAGTGTTTGTTCTGTTTTGAGAGGTTTGAGGTTTGATCCACCTGTGGTCTGATCTTAAGGTTCCTGTCTCTTGATTCTTTGTGTGTTCATATAAAACATTTATGGTGACTGCCGGTTTTATAAGGCTTTAAAAGAATAACAAACTTCAAAGTATCATATTCAAGATAAAAGCCTCTGTCTGGAGTATAGGATTCAGATTTGATAGACGGCTTCTTCTTTTTTTTACCAAGGAAGAATACACAGTAAGGTATGAATAGAGAAAGAATGATCTGGAGGAACCAGTATAATCATATGTAGTTTTCTAACGTGGCTCTGATACATATCTGGCTCAATGCATTTTGACATTTGCCTTGTGACATGGATAGACTCTGACCAGCATGCAGCTTGGAGAGATGAAGAAGAGTGATTTTTCGAGCCAACCCACAGCAAGACATTAGGAATGAGATACAATTGTTTTCCCAAATCAAAATAAATGGGTCACAAGAGGTTCTCATATCATCAAATGTGTTGGAGTCAAAAGTTAGCTGTGCAATATTGACTGGATAATGAAATCATATTTTTGCAGAGTAGATTTCAAACAATAGATTTGAAAAGATGAGGTATGCGATAAGGAGCCATGCATCAAAGCAAATATTAATTCACTTTTGGGCGCTCTAAACATTACTCCACTCACTCCACTTACTTGTATGAACTGGGTGAGTTTGTGACCAACTCTAAACATTTCATTTATTTAGAAAAAGGGACACAACAAAAGTATTCCATTTTTGAGACCCAAGTGAAAACTATTTACTGAACAAAAAAATGTATGCAACATCCAACAATTTCAAAGATTTTACTGAGTTATTCATTAGGCCCTAATCTATTAATTTCACATGACTGGGAATAGAGATATGCATCTGTTGGTCACAGATACCTTTAAAAAATGGGCCTCACAATAGGCCTCAGGATCTCATCACTGTCACGGCCGTTAAAAGAAGAGGACTAAGGTGCAGCGTTGTGAGCGTACATTTTATTTTATTTATAAAAATGACGCCGAACAAAACAATAAACCCTACAAAAACAAACCGTGAAGCTAAAGGCTATGTGCCCTAAACAAAGTCAACTTCCCACAAACACAGGTGGGAAAAAGGGCTACCTAAGTATGGTTCTCAATCAGAGACAACGATAGACAGCTGCMTCTGATTGAGAACCACACCCGGCCAAACACAAAGAAATAGAAAACATAGAAATAAAGAAACTAGAATGCCCACCCTAGTCACACCCTGGTCTAACCAAAATAGAGAATAAAAGCCTCTCTATGGYCAGGGCGTGACAATCATGGTATTTCTGTGCATTCAAATTGCCATCGATAAAACGCAATTGTGTTTGTTGTCTGTAGCTTATGACTGCCCATGCCATAACCTCACCACCACCATGAGGAACTCTGATCACAACGTTGACATCAGCAAACCTCTCACCCACACGACGSCATACACATGGTCACATTGTGAGGCCAGTTGGACATATTGCCAAATTCTGTGAAACAACTTATGGTAGAAAAATCAACATAGAATTTTCTGGCAACAGCTCTGGTGGACATTCCTGCAGTCAGCATGCCAATTGCACACTCCCTTAAAACTTGAGRCATCTGTTGCATTGTGTTGTGTGACAAAACTGCACATTTTAGAGTGGTATTTTATTGCCCCCAACACAAGGTACACTTGTGTAATGATCATGCTGTTTAATCAGCTTCTTGTCAGGTGGATGGATTATCTTGGCAAAGGAGAAATTCTCACTAACAGGGACGTAAACAAATATGTGCAAAAAAATTGAAAAGGGGTGTGGGGATCTTTTGTATCAGCTAATGAAACATGTGACCACCACTTTACATTGCGTATATATTTTTGTATACGGTATATATATATATATATATATAACAGTATAGTATATACAGTATATATATATATATACAATATATTTTCGATAGCTTGTGATCTTTGCAAGCTGATGTGTGTAAGACAGTTGAATCCTGGATAATGCTGTTGTTTTGAGGATACATGAGAAGATGACTGTACATTTTGGGGAAAACACTCATTGGTATTTCAATCACAGAAAACTTTCGCTTAGACACAACTTTGTGCTGTGAAGTTTTTGTGCTCGACAAACCTGACACATGTAATGCCCCTGGACTTTTTGAAATTATTATCCCAATCACCGCCCTCACCATTCTTTTCCCAAATGCGTCATATCCACTTTGTTCTACTAAACCAGACAGTTACCCTGAGTGAAGCAATTCCCTCACTCTGAACAATAAAGCAATTACTTCTTTCAACAACTTTAATCTTMGCTGGATTTCATTGTGAGAAAAACCTAGCTATACCGAACACCCCATACATTTGTGCCGGTAAAAMGCTGCCAACAGTAAAGTCATTTCAACCGTTATCAATCACCAAACTTTAGGTTGCTGTGTAAAACTCCCTCTAGCCTATTTTGATAACTTGTCATTTTCTTACTCTGAAATCAAGCCACACCATCCTCGACGCTGATCGTCCGATGGGAATTAATCAAAGGTATGAGTTACATTATGAAGTAATACATCAGTCACAAATTACTCACTGTTCCCAACAGGAAAGAAGCAAGTGGAAACTAAGTACCTCCTATAACAGGAAGTGTGTTGCAGGTAATTGTGGGAAGTTTCAGTTCTGCTAGGAGACCACATCCATTTCTCTAGAAAGTACAGTGGAATTGAGAGTGCCCACCGATCACAGGATCCTAACATGAGATACACACACTAAAGTTGGAATGCATATTGTTGAATGGTACTGTAGAGTTGGAGTAATGCGATCCCACTGGGCACAGATGTCAGTTCAACGTCTAGTTTTAATTTACATTTGATTGAGTTGTCAACTAACGTAAAATCAAAAAAGAATGTCACCCTGTTATTGGATTTGGGTAAAAAAATGTTTTTAAAAAAAGCCCTTATGTTAATGACTTTTTTCAAATCCAATCAGTTTTCCATGTTGATTCAACATCCTCACATATATTTTTAGGGCTGAAATGACATGGAAACAATGTTGATTGAAACAGTTTTTGCCCAGTGCGATGACTGTGGGAAATTCTACTCCCTAGACTTGACATAATGTTGTCAGTGAAAGTGTTACTGTATATTGGCATAACACCTAGCACAACATGCCATGGCAGCTTCTGACAAACAGGAGGTAGAGAAAACACATTATATTCTTATGAAGAAATGGAAGTTGAGAAATATGATTATTTTTACAAGTGCTCTTTTTTCGTATTCTCTGACCCTTTGGAACACTCTTCAGGGCCCCATTGGAACTTGGTATGGAAAGAGTTATTGTATAGGACTTCCAAGTACCATTAGATGGTGAGGAGAGCCAATGATATAGGGAGTACATCCATGGCAGGATAACACTGACAGTATTGGGATAAAAGCTCCACCCAGAAGTTCATTAGCAACATGAAGTCAGGCTAAGAATAAACTGACGTGTGAACAGCTAGTCACTCTTAATAAACATTGTCAATTTACAGTTACCCCCCCCCCCATCAGAGTTGTGATATTTTTCAGAACATGGGTGACTTTTAGTTTGTCCCGACTAAAGTGTTGGTCGAGTGGGTCCAGTGACATCATACTCTACAAAAAGTTTCGAAACAGACTAGTTTTAAGAATGGATAAGCCATTTGAATAGGGCAACAAAGTCTAATTTCCACAATCAACATGAAAACCTATCCATTATTTAGAATKAAGTTGTTAATATAGTTTAGTCTGAGATAATGTTGTAATGAAGAAATCAAGCCACACTGTAKCTCAAAACGCTCTATGAAGCCGAAAAAGTCAAAGGGTGTTGTCACCGACCTTAACACACACAGGTCTGTTTGTGGATAAGACACAGATGGAGGCGAGAAAGTGTCCAAGTGGTATTTGATCACACAGTGGAAGCATGAACACACATCATGTCAAATCATATCAAAGTGCTAAAATAGGGTGATTAACACATGAGCTAATGGAGACACAAGGAAGACACCAAGTCACACACTGAGAGTTGAGATCATTGACATTTGAGTCATAATTCCCTAGATGCTGATAGTTGAGTTCCTGATCAAATGTACAATGTACGGGTCGTCTGTGTGGGATACCCTGTGTTTACTATTTACCATAGAGAGAGATTAATGAAGAATATTGTATTGTATTTGCTTGTATTGTTTTGTATTTTAAACAACTGTTAAAGTAAGTGCCTGGTTTATCCTCCCCACACCACATTATTTTAATTGAACTCTGGGAGAAGAATGAGATCGGAGAAATTGACTGCTGAATTAAAAAAGTCATCTTGTCTAGACAAGCGGTATATTCCCCCGGCAGACCACGGGGGCTTTGTCTTTCAGGGGGTGTTTAGATGCTAAGTCAAGACATGGTAATGTGTGCGGCCCAAGCACAACTTTTCATTAAACCCTGGCCGCTCTTGTGTTTCTCCGGCGCTTGGTGCTCACATCATCAGCGCGAGACTGCCCATAGCCTGATCTCCGGGATAATTTGTTGGGTTCCCTCCACGGGATTATTGATCCCGGTGTGATGAAAGAGAGTGCCCTACAATAGTAGTCCAATTACGGGTAGAAGACCMAAGTAAAGCCAGATAGTTTGTTTTTGATCATTGTGTCAAGTATATTATAAGCATTTTGCCATTCGTCAGCAGTCATGAACATCTCCACAGGTAAAGAAGATGTAATCATTCAGCTACAGACAGACAGACACCTACTGCTATCATAAGGAATGTGAATATATCATAGATATTTGAGTGAATCCCATATAGATTCCCATATCCCATATAGATATGTAAACTGCAAAATAAATTATCAATTAGCAAAGCCAATTATTGTGTTGTACCAGAATTAGCAGATGGTAATAGATGCAGAATGTGGAGTAATGAATTGTTAGTGATTATTTACTATGGTTAATGTGTTGTTAATTGATGATGCAATAAGGTTAATGTGTTGTTAATTGATGATGCAGTAAGGTTAATGTGTTGTTAATTGATGATGCAGTACGGTTAATGTGCTGTTAATTGATGATGCAGTAAGGTTAATGTGTTGTTAATTGATGATGCAGTAAGGTTAATGTGTTATTAATTGATGATGCAGAAAGGTTAATGTGTTGTTAATTGATGATGCAGTAAGGTTCATGTGTTGTTAATGTATCATGTAGTAGGGTTCATGTGTTGTTAATGTATCATGTAGTAGGGCTACTGTGTTGCTAATTGATGATGCAGAAAGGTTCATGTGTTGTTAATGTATCATGTAGTAGGGTTCATGTGTTGTTAATGTATCATGTAGTAGGGGTCAGTACGGGATACTGTGTTGTTAATGTATCAGTGTAGTAGGAGAATACATGTTGTTTAATGTATCATGTAGGATAACGTGTTGTTAATTGTATCATGTAGTAGGGATGAACCTGTGTTGTTAATGTATCATGTAGTAGGGATACTGTGTTGTTAATGTATATTGTAGAAAGGTTAAAACTGTGTTGTAATGTATCATTAGTAGGACATCGTGTGTTGTTATTAGTATCAATTGGTAAGAGGTGTTCATGTGTTAGTTATTGTATCATGTTAGTAGCAAGGGCATCGTGTTGTTAAGTATCATGTAGTAGGAAGCTGTGTTGTTAATTGTATCATGTAGTAGGATACTGTTTGTAATGTTCATGTATAGGGTTCATGTGTTTTTGTATCATGGTAGAAGGTTATGTGTTGTTAATTGTATCATGTAGTAAGGGTACTGTGTTGTTTAATGTATCGATGGTAGTGGGTTCATGTGTTGTTAATGTATCATTGTTAGTAGAGGTTCATGGTGTGTGGTTATGG
>NC_036854.1:35581825-35583582 GCF_002910315.2 Salvelinus sp. IW2-2015
AGTAGGGATACTGTGTTGTTAATGTATCATGTAGTAGGGTTCATGTGTTGTTAATGTATCATGTAGTAGGGATACTGTGTTGCTAATTGATGATGCAGAAAGGTTAATGTGCTGTTAATTGATCATGTAGTAGGGTTCACGTGTTGTTATTGATCATTTAGTACGGTTAATGTGCTGTTCATACAGAGAATGGCCATCGTAGTCTGTCCAAGCCCCTGGCTAATTTATTATGAGACACGGTAAGGTAGAGATGGAGAGAGGGGGAGGGGTAGATGATGCATTTCTGATAGATACCTATTATTCGCTCTGGCAGTCCTTCTGATACAAATGACAGACCTGACATGAAATGACTGCTGTACAACATAAAGGTGTTTCCCTTTCAACCTGAGTGTGTTGTCRTATGTTTGTATGTGTTTGTAGTGTGTGTGGGGAAATGGTGTTTGTTTGTTTGGCCATTGTGTGTGTGATCTATCTCATATATTTGCTCAGCCGACCAGTGACTCACCCCACCAGGGTACTTCACAGAGTTGAGAGATAGGGCTGCATCATTTCGGCAGCCATTTCATCAGAAGAGCTTGGTGCAGGGGACTTCACTGTGTAATGACACATACGCTGGGGGAAAACACTAGCTAGCCARCAGAAAACCCTGTCTCTATGGTGATGCTGGGCCGCCATGGCTTCTGAAGGCTCCTGAATAATGATGAAACTGAGACATATGTACGATTGTGCATTCAATGTTTTTACTACCTATCTAACTGGAAGACATGGTAAAATAACTATTTTCTGAGTAGAGCCATGAAAACTGCATTGTACACTCTAAACATGAAGGGGTTGAATCATCAAGATGTCCACCACATGAAAGGTAAAAACATATAGAGTAGATTGTATAGGTAAAGATGGAGACAAGTAGAGCCAAGTAGAGCAACCACTACACTTAGTGTGTTCTTATCTGTCTGTGAGGTGGCTGGGGATGTTTAAACTATAGGTCCTCAGGCAGACAGACGGTTCCACAACTTGTGTTTCACAGAGAGCAGATAGGGTGCTTTTTGGCTCTATAACAAAGAACAAACAGAAAGAACGTATACATGATCAAATACAAATCTTAGAATCAACTATTAAAGACTAGCAGAAACCACTGGATTCTCCAATTACATTGAATGAACTACACAACAAAAAGGCCTGTGGGGTCGATGCGATCCTAAATGAAATTATAAAATGTACAGACAACAAATTCCATATTTWCAGACAAATTCCAAATAGCAAATTTCAGATTATACAGACCCACAAAGAATTAGAAAACAAATCCAATTTTGATAAACTCCCATATCTATTGGGTGAAATACCACAGTGTGCAATCACAGCAGCAATATGTGTGACCTGTTGCCACAAGAAAAGGGCAACGAGTGAAGAACAAACACCATTGTAAATACAACCTATATTTATGTAAATTTATTTTCCCTCTAGTAATTTAACTATTTGCACATTATTACAAAACTATATATAGACATAATATGTTTGGAACTTTTGTGAATGTAATGTTTACTGTTAAATTTTTATTGTTTATTTCACTTTTGTTTATCTCTTTCACTTGCTTTGGCAATGTAAACATATGTTTCCCATGGATTGGTTAATTCAAAGCCCTTCAAAGTTGAAATGTGAATTGGAGAAAAAGCGAGAAGAGAGGAGAACATAAGGGGCGAAGGATAGTAAGGAAAGAGACGCGCGACGAGACGAGAGAGAGTAGGGAGAGAGAGAAA
>NC_036854.1:35583973-35585742 GCF_002910315.2 Salvelinus sp. IW2-2015
TGTGGGCACTCATAATACTATTAGTTTTTGCACATCACGCAGGCACACAATGACCCCAACATATCTCGCGGGGTCTCTAGTTTTTCTGTTGTATTTTAGGGCTTATTCTATTTTGGTATATTTGGGGGCGGGGCCCCCCCCCTGGCCCTTTTTTCCTTCAACTCTGCGGTCCAACTCATCCCAAACCATATCAATTGGGTTGAGGTCGGGTGATTGTGGAAGTCCAGGTCATCTGATGCAGCAGTCCATCAATCTCCTTGGTCAAATAGCCCTTACACAGCCTGGATATGTGTTGGGTCATTGTCCTGTTGAAAAAAAACAAATTATAGTCCCACCTAGCGCAAACCAGATGAGATGGCATATCACTGCGGAATGCTGTGGTAGCCATGCTGGTTAAGGGTGCCTTAAATCTAAATAAATCACAGACAGTGTCACCTGCAAAGCACCCCCACACCATCACACCTCTTTCTCCATGCTTCACAGTGGGAACCACACATGCGGAGATCATCCGTTCACCTACTCTGCGCTCACAAAGACATGCCGGTTGGAACCAAAAATCTCAAATTTGGAACTCAACAGACCAAAGGACAGATTTCCTACGGTCTAATGTTCATTGCTCATGTTTCTTGGCCCAAGCAAGTCTCTTCTTATTATTGGTGTCCTTTGGTAGTGGTTTCTTTGCAACAATTCGACCATGAAAGTCTGATTCATGCAGTCTCCTCTGAACAGTTGATGTTGAGTGTCACGTATACTCCCTCTAGGTCACCAGGCTGCTGATTATRATGCACTCCGGTCACCATCGTCACGTGAACCAGTGCTTCATGACACTCACCTGGACACCATCACCTCCTTGATTACCTTCCCTATATTTGTCACTCCCCTTGGTTCTTTCCTCAGGTGGTTATTGACTCTGTTCCATGTTAGTACATTGTTTGTGTTCCTTGTTTTCTCTTCCGTTTATTTATTAAARACTCACTCCCTGTACTTGCTTCCTGACTCTCAGTGCATTCGTTACAGAGTAACACCTCACCAAAGGGAGTGTTTTTGTGTTGGAGGTGACGTCGGGTCTGGGTTCTGCTGCCGGAGCAACCGAGGATGCCTCAACCGGCTCATCAGGCTTTCATGCCTCAGCCGGTACATTGGGGTGTCAAGAATCAGTTGGTGGGTCAAGCGTCTGTTGTCGAGTCTACCGAGGATGCCTCAGCTAGCTCGTCAGGCTTTCATGCCTTAGCTAGCTCGTCAGGTTCTCAAGACTCGGTGGGCTCGGCAGGCTCCCATACTACAGCTGGCTCGCCAGGCTCCGGCACTTCAGGCTGCTCGTCAGGTTCCTGTGCCTCAACGGAGGCGTCTGGTCCACTCCTGATCCCCGGGATCATCCCTTTGGTCGGKGTGCTGTGSCTGGAGTCGCGCGTCGGAGAGGGGATACTGTTTCATCTGCTCCTTCCTCGGCGCTTTAGGTTGCCGGGCTCCCATGCCCCAGACGGCTCGACAGGTTCTTTTAACAAGGCGCACCTGTTGATTGAAATGTGCTCCAGGTMACTACCTCATGAAGCTGGTTGAGAGAATGCCAAGAGTGTGCAAAGCTGTCATCAAGGCAAAGGGTGGCTACTTTGAAGAATCTCAAATATTAACTATATATTGATTTGTTTAACACTTTTTTTTTGGTTACTACATGATTCCATTTGTGTTATTTCAGAGTTTTGATGTCTTCACTATTATTCTACAATGTAGAAAATAGTAAAAATAAAGAAACTCATGAATGAGTAGGT
>NC_036854.1:35591812-35606812 GCF_002910315.2 Salvelinus sp. IW2-2015
ACCGGGAGGTCCGTGGGGCGATGCACAATTGGCCTAGGGTTAGGGAGGGTTTGGCCGGTAGGGATATCCTTGTCCCATCGCGCACCAGCGACTCCTGTGGTGGGCCGGGCACAGTGCACGCTAACCAAGGTCGCCAGGTGCACGGTGTTTCCTCCAACACATTGGTACGGCTGGCTTCCGGGTTGGATGCGCGCTGTGTTAAGAAGCAGTGCGGCTTGGTTGGGTTGTGTTTCAGAGGACGCATGGCTTTCGACCTTCGTCTCTCCCGAGCCCGTACGGGAGTTGTAGCGATGAGACAAGGTAGTAATTACTAACAATTAGATACCATGAAATTGGGGAGAAAAAGGGGGTAAAATAAAATTTTAAAAAGAATGGTCTTACTGAAGAGCTCAGTGACTTTCAAAGTGGCACCGTCTGTCACGTCCTGACCATAGTGCCTATGTGTTTTGCTTGTTTTAGTGTTGGTCAGGACGTGAGCTGGGTGGGKATTCTATGTTGTGTGTCTAGTTTGTCTGTTTCTGTGTTCAGCCTAATATGGTTCTCAATCAGAGGCAGCTGTCAATCGTTGTCCCTGATTGAGAATCATATATAGGTGGCTTGTTTTGTGTTGGGATTTTGTGGGTYGTWGTTTCCTGTGTCAGTGTTTGTGCCACACGGGACTGTTACGGTTAGTTCTTTTGTTATTTTGTATTGTSTATTTGTTTTCGTGCATATTAAATCATGGAAACTTACCACGCTGCACATTGGTCCTCCGATCCTTCTCGCCTCTCCTCGTCCGAGGAGGAGGAAGAGCTAGACTGCCGTTACACCGTCATAAGATGCKACCTTTCCAACCAGTCAGTTCGTCAAATTTCACAAAAACTSTTCGTTGGGAATCCTAAGATCAGCATGCACAATGCCAAGCGTCGACTGGAGTGGTGCAAAGCTCACCCCCATTGGACTCTGGAGCAGTGGAAACACAGACGAATCTGGGTTTGGCACATGCCAGGAGAACACTACCTGCCCGAATGCATAGTACCAACTGTAAAGTTTGGTGGAGGAGGAATAATGGTCTGGGGCTGTTTTTCATGGTTTGGGCTAGGCCCCTTAGTTCCTGTGAAGGGAAATCTTAACGCTAAAGCATACACTTACATTCTAGACAATTATGTGCTTCCAACTGTTCCAGCAGGACAATGTCCCTGTGCACAAAGTGTGTCCTGACCTCAACCCCATCGAACACCTTTGGGATTAATTGGAACGCGGACTGCGAGCCAGACCTAATCGCCCAACATAAGTGCCTGACCTCACTAATGTTCTTGTGGCTGAATGGTAGCGAGTCCCTGCAGCAATGTTCCAACATCTAGTGACKAACATCTCAACAGGAGTATAGTCTACCTGGCTGGCATTAAAATGAATAATGGGGGAAAGCAGCCTACATTCGCTATTTAAATGCATAGACGACATGTATTTTTTTCCGCTGCCACTGTTTAGAGACAGGTGCATGATTTTGGTCCATTATAAATCAAATTTCACACCTATATTATTTAGTAAGACAAGACTAAATCAAGAATAGTCTGATGGGTGACAATATTAGCCTATCACTTGAACGATATATTATTACTTGTGAATGATGCCCAACTGTGCAGTAAGGCAAGAAACAGCTCATGCCTTTCTTTGCAACTTTTTCTAATCATAGTTGCACACCTGATGTAGCCTAGCCCATAGGCCTATATGTTTTGATAAGGTTTGTATGACAATTCAAGTGGCAAAATWATTTCTTAAGAGTAAGCGCATTAATGCGCTTTTCAACCGGTGTAGGACCTAACTGGCATAGGCGGCGAGTGAGTTTCAAGTTTGGGGAAGATCATTTTCACCATAAAAATGCATCTTTATAATAAAGCATTTCTTGCTAAATCACATTTGTGGTTAATTGATTGCATTATTAGTTTTTTTTGCGCTTATAGCCTGCTGTTGTTATTTGTCTGTAACGCTCGTCTTGAAGAGAGAGGGACCAAGCGCAGCGTGGTTACGTGTTCATATTATTTGATTCAAGGGCGCCTCTGGAATCGAGCTCCGGACTGAAGGGCTGCCTCTGGAATCGAGCTCGCCGGACTGAAGGGCGCCTCTGGAATCGAGCTCCGGACTGAAGGGCGCCTCTGGAATCGAGCTCGCGGACTGGAGGGGCGCCTCTGGAATCGAGCTCCGGACTGAGGGCGCCTCTGGAATCGAGCTCCGGACTGAGGGCGCCTCTGGAATCGAGCTCCGGACTGAAGGGCGCCTCTGGGAACTCGGACGGCTCCGGACTGAAGGGCTCCTCTGGAATCGAGCTCGGACTGAAGGGCGCCTCTGGAATCGAGCTCCGGACTGAAGGGCGGCCTCTGGAATCGAGCTCGGATGAAGGGCGCCTCTGAATCGAGCTCCGGACTGAAGGGCGCCTCTGGAATCGAGCTCCGGACTGAGGGCTCCTCTGGAATCGAGGCCGACTGAAGGGCGCCTCTGGAATCGAGCTCCGCGACGAAGGGCGCCTCTGGAATCGAGCTCCGGACTGAAGGGCGCCTCGGTGGAATCGAGCTCCGGACTGAGGGCCTCTGGAATCGAGCTTCGGACTGGAAGGGCGCTCTGGAATCGAGCTCCGGACTGAAGGGCGCCTCTGGAATCGAGCTCCGGACTGAAGGGCGTCCTCTGGAATCGAGCTCGCCGAGCTGAAGGGCGCCTCTTGGAATCGAGCTCCCGACTGAAGGCGGCCCTCGGAATCGAGCTCCGACTGAAGGGCGCCTCTGGAATCGAGCTCCGGCTGAAGGGCCGCTCTGGATCGGAGCTCCGGAGCTGAAGGGCCTCTGGATCGAGCTCCGGACTGAAGGGCGCCTCTGGAATCGAGCTCCGGACTGAAGGGCGCCTCGGAATCGAGCTTCCGACTGAAGGGGCCTCTGGAATCGAGCTCCCGACTGAAGGGCGCCTGCTGGAATCGAGCTCCCGACTGAAGGGCGCCTCTTGAATCGAGCTCCCGGACTGAAGGGCGCTCTGGAAGTTCGAGGCGTCCGGGACTGGAAAGGGCGCCTCTGGAATCGAGCTCCCGACTGAAGGGCGCCTCTGGAATCGAGCTCCGGACTGAAGGGCGCCTCTGGAATCGAGCTCCGGACTGAAGGGCGCTCAATTTTTGTCAATGACAAAAAATATAGATGAAAACTCTCTTGGTAAGTAGTGTGGTCTACAGCTTATCATGAAATACTCTACCTCAGGTGAGCAAAACCACGAGACTTCCTTAATATTAGATTCCGTGCAAGAGCTGTTGTATACACAGACCACCACCCCTTGTCTTACCGGAGGCAGCTGTTCTATCTCGCCCGACGCAGCATAAATCCAGTCAGCTGAATGTTATTKATGTCTTTGTTCAGCCACGACTCGGTGAAACATAAGATATTACAGTTTTTAATGTCCCGTTGGTAGGATATTCGTGATCGTAGCTCGTCTGTTCCTTGATCTGGTCCCAAACCAACACATACAGACATGGTGTTCCCCAGTCACACACAGACAGACGGATGGATGGACAGACAAACAGGTGTGATATTTATAATACAAGTCAGGTGGGGTAGAGTTCTATCTTTGCTGATGGTGTTGGTATGTCATGTCTATATCCTATTAGCCCAGAAGTGAAACAACAGGAGACTCACTGACTTATTTCCTGRAGCAGCTTTTGGCCTAACAGGAAGATGCTTAATTCACTGGCACATGCAAATGGCTGCCCGGCTGCCACCTATCACAATGAATAACCTCAATACCTAACTGGCCGCGTCCGTCCGCCCATACTGTATGTACCCCTTCACAAGTCATTATATGCAGGGAAAACATCTACCACGTCGGCAAAATAATGGGCCTCCGTGCACACCACTCGGCAGAGATGAAATTAGTAATCTAGGACAAAAATTAAAAATGTATTTCCTCCGAACAGCATTCTGAGAGATGAGCAAGTCGGGCTGGATTGTRTCAGTGCAACAGTGCCATTTGTAAACTCTGGCATGAATTATTAACAGAGAGACTTTGCACATAGTATGGAATAGTGCATAGCACAATTGTCTATGAGGTCATAGTTTATAATTGAAATAATAACAGAGTACGCTATGAACCCGCATTACCATCATGCATTTCTGAAAAATGAGGATTATTCATGTTGGAAATTACTTCACTATTTTATTCAGATAACAGACCAAAGCAGGGTGAAATACTGTATGCAATTATTTTACCCTCCATTGTAATCACTGTTATCTCGATTTAATCACTGGCAACAAAAAATAAGCAACATGAAACAAACCTCTTGACGTAAAACTCTACCTGACTCACCATAGATGGGACGTCAACATACGGTTTCAGAAAGGCAATGTGCTGCCTCTGCATTCCTGACCATATGTATGGCATTGTGTATACGAATTGCCAGCAAATAGGCTATAGTGGCCATATGCCACCAAGTTATAGTGCTGTTTTTTKATCTCAGAAGCAGTCATTTAGATGCAGCTGTATCATTTACATATCGGCATGTCAGACAAATTGTTAATTACATCTGTTTTGGGACTTGAGCTCGTACATCAAATTCACTGCATCTTTCTCTGCTGGGACCGTAATGTTAGACTGTCAATTTTCAATGAATAGGGTGAGGCAATGGAGTTTGCTGGTTGGGGTTTYCTGAGAACAATCAGTTGCTCAATGTACAGAATCAAAAAGTACTAAATTATGTATGGATTTACAGTAAAGTAGCATAGATCTGATTTTCATACGTTACAAACACTAWCTCTACAACGACACAGAGAATGTTAGGATTTAAATGTTCCAATTTAAACTAACAAACACGACACTGGATAAAGGTGAAAGATAGAGGGAGTTATAGTAATAACAAGACATTGTAGGCCTATTGTCTTTCTTCCTTTCGTTCTTTTTTTTCTTTTACACAAAAGCCCTTTGACCCCATCTCTTTCCGGCAGTGGTAATACCATCTCTCTCTCCATTGGTATTCAGGCACGGTTTGATGAACTGGAGAGAGGAACACCGGCAACACTACTCTCATACCTCCCTATTAAAATGCAGACAAAGTGCAGGCCATAAAATCTGCTCCAATCATATCTAATCCATTACGCACAAGTGAAAAAACGCACAAATAGCCCTTTATTGCCGCCCGAGAATATCTGATATAAAATGTACACATTAATATTTAAATCATTCACACATGAATCGGCCATTAAATTGTGCTCTGTGCCGTTTACAAGGACCTGCAWGTCCTGTTCTTACGAGAGGCACAAAGAGATAATGACAGTCGACAGGTCAGGATTTTATGTTGCGTAACTCCGGAACTACATTTTAAAAAGGACATTCAGAGTTTTTCATTTCGTAATCAATGTTTTTCTTTTCACTCAAAAATAGATCCCCCCCTTTCTATTGATTCAAGCATGATTAAAAATGGATTGGCACTTAAGTCCGGTGTCAGGGGCTGTAGACTCGCTATGGCATCTCAGAAGTAGTTTTTTTTACCTTGGAGTATTAACTGCAATAAAAGTAGATTGCTCAGGAGCTGGCCAGGAGCCTCCGAGGGCCAAAGGTCCAGTTCATAGAGGAAGAGCAAAGGAAAATAAGCAATTTATCTCTGAAAAAACATACCATGGCACCAGCCCAGAAAAACAACCACTGAGCCTTCATCTTATAGTTTCTACACTGGTGTCAGAAAGTCTCTGTTGTAGTGTGTGTTTGTGTGTGACAATATTAAAGAGATAGTTCACCACTCAAATGTCAGATAACATTTGTTTTCAAAATTGCAGTCTAATGGCCTCAGTCCCAAATGATTGTGAAAGATTGTTATCATTGCTACTGGACAAATGTGCAGCAATAAGGTTGGCCAGAGAAAATGTAATCGCAGAGGTCATGCATAGGGTGTTGCGTGTGGGTGGTATGCGTTTTGTCCTAGGGGCACGGGGTCGCATGGGTGTGTGTGTGTCTGTGGCTGTGTGTGTGTTGCCCAGGGCWGAGGTTGTATGAGGTGTCATGGGAAGGCTGCGGTGTGTGACAGTTCAGCATGACTAGGAGCCTGCAAGGTTCACACACACACACTCACACTACCGGGAAGGTTATACACAGGGTGTTGACCTAAGGACAACACGGGGTAACTACTGCGTAAGGTTAAAGATTAAGTTATCTCTAACAACGCTGCGCCTGTGAAGGTTATCCACACTGTTATCACCAAGTATCATGACGGAGGGAGAGTGAAAAGACAGATTCTATGTGTGTGTGTGCCTGGGTGCTTGTCAGTCTGTGTGTGTGTGTGTGTGTGTGTGTGTTGTGTGTGGTGTGTGTGTGTGTGTGTGTGTGTGTGTGTGTGTGTGTGTGTGTGTGTGTGTGTGTGTGTGTGTGTGTGTGTGTGTGTGTGTGTGTGTGTGTGTGTGTGTATATAATGTATGCCTGCATGTGTGTGTGTGCCTGTGTGCATATTATGTGTGTGTGTGTGTGTGTGTGTGTGCATAGTTTTTTGTATGTATGTCTGTGTGTGGGGCAGAAGCCACGGGCCTTTATGAAAGCATTGAGAGTCATGTACCCACCAGCCCAGTGCATTAGCCTGACACAACAGAGTGCCACTAAGATTACTGGGACACGTCTCTATTGACACAAATTCAGACAGGGCTTCTCATGGCCAGGGCGTCGCATAACTACTGTAGCCTAGTCTCGCGAGAGGGCGGAAGGTTGGAAAGTGTGTAGAAACCCTTGGAGGGAAACAGAGGGACAACAATGAACTCATCCATCCGCAGTGATGGACAACCCTCACAGCCGTCTCCTTACTTCATCAGAGGTCAGACTGACACTTCCACTGAAACATTCAACGTTCGACTGGAATAAACTGGATCTTATCATACAGATCTCCATACACGTTTTCTGCTCTTTGCAAATGATGTTTAACAAGATCACCCAATGCATTAGTAGACTTACAGGGGCACACGTGAACAAAAGTTATCCAAAGTTGTTATGGAGTTTTCTTGGACATATACCTGTGTCAGTGAAGCAGAAAGCTCATGTATCTCACCGTACAGCTCTACAGCAATGCTAACTAGGCCAGACCCAGGCCACTTGTCTCTGAAGAGGCAGGCTGGTGTTGTTGGAGTCTGGGTCTGGACTCAGGAACATGAGGGGAGCTGACACTCTGCAGAAGGGGAGACACACTGTGATGCCTGGCTGCCTGGGCCATGTCTCCTGATAGCTACTAGACATGGAGAGGAGGAGTGTGTAGGGTGTGGAGGGTGTGTGTGTGTGTGTGTGTGTGTGTGTGTGTGTGTTGTGTGTGTGTGTGTGTGTGTGTTGTGTGTGTGTGTGTGTGTGTGTGTGGTGTGGTGTGTGTGTGTGTGTGTGTGTGTGTGTGTGTGGTGTGTGTGTGTGTGTGTGTGTGTGTGTGTGTGTGTGTGTGTGTTGTGTGTGTGTGTGTGTGTGGTGTGTGTGGTGGTGTGTGTGTGTGTGTGTGTGTGTGGTGTGTGTGTGTGTGTGTTGTGTGTGTGTGTGTGTGTGTGTGTGTGTGTTGTGTGTGTGGTTGTGTGTGTGTGTGTGTGTGTGTGTGTGTGTGTGGTGTGTGGTGTGTGTGTGTGTGTGTGTTGTGTGTGTGTGTGTGTGTGTGTGTGTGTGTGTGTGTGTGTGTGTGTGTGGTGTGTGTGTGTGGTGTTGTGTGTGTGTGTGTGTGTGTGTGTGTGTGTGTGTGTGTGTGTGTGTGTGTGTGTGTGTGTGTGTGTGTGTGAGAGAGGAAAAAGCGCGAAGGAGAGAGAGTCTATATTTCGTTTTAAGAAAGCAGCTCATTCTCAGTCTGCCCACCACACACACTTATGCAAAGCAGAGAAATCCTTATCTCGGAGCTGGTTCAAGGTCTGCTGCTGTTGATGACAGTTGATGACAATCCCTCAGAGACCGGGAGAATATCACCTGTGACTGTGAGAGTAAAGAAGTGAGAGAGAGGAGTTGGATGACTGAAGAAACCTACCAAGGCAATATTACTTTTTTAGGATCCAGGAATGGATTTTTCCATTGATTGGTGCACATAATAAGTCAATTAATCACTGTGCTCATCAGACATGCTGGCACTCTATTACTTAATTCATGTGTGTGTTTGAAATAGTGGTACGTGTGTGTGTGTGTGTGTGTGTGTGTGTGTGTGTGTGTGTGTGGTGTTTGTTGTTTGTGTGTGTGTGTGTGTGTGCGTAAATGCTTGCGTGGGTACGTGCTCAAGTGTGCAAGTGTGTGTTTGTGTGTGTGCGCACTYTTGCCCTCACGACCACAAACTAATTCCAGTCAGTTAGTCTTCAGTGCCTTCCCCCTGGTAATCCTATGAGTGTGTTTAATAATCCAACACATCCTGAATAAAATAACAACACAGAGCTATAGGGAATCAGCAGGTGTCAATCCTAAAACAATTACCAATGAACGATCGGTGCCTTTTACCCACCCAAACCCCAGCCCTGCAGAAACACACACAAAGTTATGGACCACACTACTGTAAATATCTCCCTATATGCATTGCAGTGGACTGAAATATACGTGGTAATTTAGCATGGCTGTCGAGAGCATTTACCCTGCATTATGCTTGAGCAATATCATTTGTAAGATTTCATAGAGAAGAAGGAATCGATGCGGTTTAGTTGGCAAGGTCTGACAATGTATTCTCAAGGTTTGGGTAAAAAAAATTGCGAATGTGAGAATGTTTTTAATTAAAGTGAAGCCTTGCCCAAACCTTCCCTTTGAGGACATAATCAAACTCACAGGGTCGGTATTAGTGTTTGGAGTAAAAGTGGAACCTCAACTTTATTCACTTCTATTGTTCCATTGTTAATGCTGTGTGTTAAATTACCAAGAATGGAGAGGGCCTGGTAGGATGTACAGTGCATTCGGAAATAGTTCGGACCCATTGACTTTTTCCACATTTTGTTACATTACAGCCTTATTCTAAAACTGTTTAATTAAAAAATGTTCCTCATCAATCTACACACAATACCACATAATGACAAAGCGAAAACGGTTGGAATCAAATTTGTACTCATCAGACCAAAGGACGGATTTCCACCGGTCTAATGTCCATTGCCCGTGTTTCTTGGCCCAAACAAGCCTTTTCTTATTATTGATGTCCTTTAGTAGTGGTTTCTTTGCAGCAATTCGACCATGAAGGCTTGATTCACGCAGTSTCCTCGGGAACAGTTGATGTTGAGATGTGTCTGTTACTTGAACTCTGTGAAGRATTTATTTGGGTTGCAATCTGAGGTMAAGTTAACTCTAATGAAGTTAACCTCTGCAGCAGAGGTAACTGTGGCTCTTCCTTTRCTGWGGCGGTCCTCATGAGAGCCAGTTTCATCATTGCGCTTGATGGGTTTTGRGACTGCACTTGAAGAAACTTTCAAAGTTCTTGAAATTTTACGGATTGACTGACCTTCATGTCTTAAAGTAATGATGGACTGTTGTTTCTCTTTGATTATTTGAGCTGTTCTTGCCATAATATGGACTTGGTCTTTTACCAAATAGGGCTATCTTCTGTACACCACCCCTACCTTGTCACAACACAACTGATTGGCTCAAACACATTAAGAAGGAAAGAAATTKATCAAATGAACTTTTAACAAGGCACACCTGTAATTGAAATGCATTCCAGGTCACAACCTCATGATTGAAATGCATTCCAGGTGACTACCTCATGAAGCTGGTTGAGAGAATGCCAAGTTACTAGGTGATTACATATGCATTATTTCGTAGTTTTGATGTCTTCACTGTTATTCTACAATGTAGAAAATAATAKAAATAAACTTGAATGAGTAGGTGTGTTCAAACTTTCGACTGCTAGTGTATGTAAATATGATATTTCTGTTTTTTTTTTAATACAGTTGAAGTCGGAAGTTTACATACACCTTAGCTAAATACATTTAAACTCAGTTTTTCACAATTCCTGACATTTAATCCTTGTAGAAATGTTACTTTATTTTAAGAATGTGAAATGTCAGAATAATAGTAGAGAGAATTATTTATTTCAGCTTTTATTTCTTTCATCACATTCCAAGCGGGTCAGAAATTTACATACACTCAATTAGTGTTTGGTAGCATTGCCGTTAAATTGTTTAACTTGGGTCAAACATTTTGGGTAGCCTTCCACTAGCTTCCCACAACAAGTTGGGTGAATTTTGGCCCATTCCTCCTGACAGAGCTGGTGTAACTGAGTCAGGTTTGTAGGCCTCCTTGTTTGCACACACTTTTTCAGTTCTGCCCACAAATTTTCTATAGGATTGAGGTCAGGGCTTTGTGATGGCAACTCCAATACCTTGACTTTGTTGTCCTTAAGCCATTTTGCCACAACTTTGGAAGTATGCTTGGGGTCATTGTCCATTTGGAAGACACATTTGCGACCAAGCTTTAACTTCCTGACTGATGTCTTGAGATATTGCTTCAATATATCCACATAATTGTCCTGCCTCATGATGCCAGCTATTTTGTGAAGTGCACCAGTCCCTCCTGCAGCAAAGCACCCCCACAACATGATGTTGCCACCCTTGTGCTTCACGGTTGGGATGATGTTCTTCGGCTTGCAAGCCTCCCCCWTTTTGGTCGTAATGGTCATTATGGCCAAACAGTTCTATTTTTGTTTCATCAGACCAGAGGACATTTCTCCAAAAAGTACGATCTTTGTCCCCATGTGCAGTTYCAAACCGTAGTCTGGGCTTTTTTATGGCGGTTTTGGAGCAGTGACTTCTTCCTTGCTGAGCGGCCATTCAGATTATGTCGATATAGGACTCGTTTTACTGTGGATATCGATACTTTTATAGGCCTGTTTCCTTCAGCATCTTCACAAGGTCCTTTGCTGTTGTTCTGGGATTGATTTGCACTTTTCGCACCAAAGTATGTTCGTCTCTAGGAGACAGAACGCGTCTCCTTCCTGAGCGGTATGACTGCTGCGTGGTCCCATGGTGTTTATACTTGCGTACTATTGTTTGTACAGAAGAAGGAGTTGCCTTCAGGTGTTTGGAAATTGCTCCCATGGATGAACCAGACTTGTGGAGGTCTACAATTTRTTTTCTGAGGTCTTGGCTGATTTCTTTTGACTTTCCCATGATGTCAAGCAAAGAGGCATGAGTTTAAAGGTAGGCCTTGAAATACATCCACAGGTACACCTCCAATTGACTCAAATGATGTCAATTAACCTATCAGAACCTTCTAAAGCCATGACATAATTTTCTGGAATTTRCCAAGCTGTTTAAAGGCACAGTCAACTTAGTGTATGTAAACTTCTGACCCACTGGAATTGTGATACAGTGAATTATAAMTGAAATAATCTGTCTGTAAACAATTGTTGGAAAAGAATGTAGTAAAAAAATAAAAAAGTAGATCTCCTAACCGACTTGCCAAATCTATAGTTTGTTAAGAAGAAATGTGTGTTGTGGTTGAAAAACGAGGGATCCAACCTAAGTGTATGTAAACTTCCGACTTCAACTGTATATATATACATTTGCCAAAAACGTCTAAAAACCTGTGTTTGCTTTGTCGTTAGGGTTATTATGTGTAGATTGATGAGGGGGAAAAAACGATTTAATCCATTTTAGAAAAAGGCTGTAATGTAACAAAATGTGGAAAAAGTCAAGGCGTCTGAATAATTTCCGAATCAAATAAAATCAAATAAATAAAATGTTATTTGTCACATGCTCCGAATACAACAGTGAAATGCTTACTTACAAGCCCTTAACCAACAACGCTTCAAGAAGCTCTAAGAAAAGGAATGGATAAGTAAAAATTAGGAATAAAAAGTAACAAATAATTAAAGAGCAGCAGTAAAATAACAATAGCGAGGCTATGTACATGGYGTACCGATACAGAGTCAATGTGCGGGAGCACCGGTTAGTCGAGGTAATTGAGGTATTATGTACATGTAGGCAGAGGTAAAGTGACTATGCATTAATAATAAACAGAGAGTAGCAGCAGCGTAAAAGAGGGGTCTGGGTAGCCCTTTGATTAGCTGTTCAGGAGTCTTACAGCTTGAGGGTAGAAGCTGTTAAGAAGCCTTTTGGACCTAGACTTGGTGGTCTGGTAGCGCTTGCCATGCAGTAGCAGAGAGAACAGTCTATGTCTAGGGTGACTGGAGTCTTTGACAATTGTTTGGGCCTTCCTCTGACACCGCCTGGTACAGAGGTCCTGGATGGCAGGAKGCTTGGCCCCAGTTATGTACTGGGCCGTGCGCACTACCCTCTGTAGTGCCTTGCGGTCGGAMGCCGAGCAGTTGCCATACCAGGCAGTGATGCAACCAGTCAGGATGCTCTCGATGGTGCAGCTGTAGAACCTTTTGAGGATCTGAGGACCCATGCCAAAACTTTTCAGTCTCCTGAGGGGGAATATGCTTTGTCGTGCCCTCTTCACAGCTATCTTAGTGGGTTTGGACCATGATAGTCTGTGGACACCAAGGAATTTGAAGCTCTCAACCTGCTCCACTACAGCCCCATCGATGAGAAAGGGGCGTGCTCGGCCCTCCTTTTCCTGTAGTCCACAYTCATCTCCTTTGTCTTGATCAAGTTGAGGGAGAGGTTGTTGTCCTGGCACCACACGGCKAGGTCTCTGCCCTCCTCCCAAAAGGCTGTCTCATCGTTGTTGGTGATCAYGCCTACCAGTGTTGTGTCATCGGCAAACRTGATGATAGTGTTGGAGTCGTTTCTGGCAGTGCAGTCATGAATGAACAGGGAGTACAGGAGGGGACTGAGCATGCACACCTGAGGGGCCCCCGTGTTGACGATCAGCGTGGCGGATGTGTTCTTACCTACCCTTACCAACTGGGGGCAGCCCGTCAGGAAGTCCAGGATCCATTTGCAGTGGGTGGTGTTTAGTCCCAGGGTTCTTAGCTTCGTGATGTGCTTTGAGGACACTATGGCGTTGAATGCTGAGCTGTAGTCAATGAATAGCATTCTCACATAGGTGTTCCTTTTGTCCAGGTGAGAAAGGGCAGTGTTGAGTGCAATAAAGATTGCATCATCTGTGGATCTGTTGGGGCGGTATGCAAATTTGAGTGGGTCTAGGGTTTCTGGGATAATGGTGTTGATGTGAGCCATGACCAGCCTTTTTCAGTGAAGACACTTGCCTGTTGGTCAGTTCATGCTCGGAGTACACGTCTTGACAATCCGTCTGGCCCTGCAGCCTAGTGAATGTTGACCTACAGTATTTAAAGGTCTTACTCACATCGGCTACGGAGAACGTGATCACACAGTCATCCGGAACAGCTGATGCTCTCATGCATGTTTCAGTGTTACTTGCCTTGAAGCGAGCATAGAAGTAATTTAGCTCGTCTGGTAGGCTTGTGTCACTGGGCAGCTCGTGGCTGTGCTTCCCTTTGAAGTCTGTAATAGTTTGCAAGCCCTGCCACATCTGACGAGTGTTGGAGCCAGTGTAGTAAATTTTAGTACTGTGTTGACGCTTTGCTGTATTGACACTTTTTCCGTCGGAGGGAATAGCGGAATTTCTTATAAGGATGTTGCCTGTAATCCATAGCTTCTGGTTGGGGTATGTACATACGGTCAATGTGGGGACGACGTCATCGATACACTTATTGATGAAGCCAGTGACTGATGTGGTGTACTCCTCAATGCCATCGGAAGAATCCCGGAACATATTCCAATCTGTGCTAGCAAGACTGTCCTGTAGCTTAGCAACTTCTTCACCTGACCCCTTTCTTATTGACTGAGTCACGGGTGCTTCCTTCTTTAGTTTTGGCTTGTAAGCAGGTATCAGTAGGGTAGAATTATGGTCAGATTTGCCAAATTGAGGGCGAGGGAGAGCTTTGTACACGTCTCTGTGTGTGGCGTAAAGTTGGTCTAGAGTTTTTTTCCCTCTGGTTGCACATTTAACATGCATTAAGACCCTGGCCACTAAGAGCGACGCCTCTGGATGAGCGTTTTCCTGTTTGCTTATGACCGTATTTAGCTCATTAAGTGCGCTCTTAGTGCCAGCATCGGTTTGTGGTGGTAAATAGACAGCTACGCGAATATAGATGAAAACTCTCTCGGTAAATAGTGTGGTCTACAGATTATCATGAGATACTCTACCTCAGGTCGAGGAAAACCTTGAGATTTCCTTAGATTTRGTGCACCAGCTGTTGTTTACAAATATACATAGACCCCCACCCTTTGTCTTACRAGAGGCAGCTCTTCTAGCCTGKCYAAAAAGCCGCCAACTGTATGTTATTCATGTGGTCGCTCAGCCACGACTCTGTGAAAAATATTACATTTTTTWATGTCCTGTTGGTAGGATATACATGCTTGTAGCTCGTCTATTTTATTATCCAATGATTGWTTGTTGGCTAATASGASCGATGGTAAAGGCAGATTACGCACTCGTCATCGGATCCTTACAAGGCACACTGAACTTCGTCCCCGATATCTCTGTTCTCTTTCTCCTGCGAATGACGGGGATGAGGGCCTTGTCGGTCATCTGAAGTAAATCCTTCCCGTCCTACTCGTTAAAGAAAAAGTATTCATCCAGTACGGGATGAGTAATCGCTGTCCTGATATCTGGAAGCTCTTTTTGGTTGTAAGACACGGTGGCAGAAACATTATGTACAAAATAAGTTACAAATAACGCAAAAAAACACACATTAGCACAATTGGTTAGGAGATCGTAAAACGGCAGCCATCTCCTCTGGCACCATTATCACGATGTATTTGTAGTGTATTAGAAGTGGTTGATTTAGTTCTGAATGTGTAAAGGGGCAATCTGCAATTTATCCAGGGGACATTTCTCCAGCCCCATTCCTCAGCTTTTTACCAACCCAGTAACGTATTGTTATTGTTTGAACTACAGATTGCCTCTTTAACTGTAAAAAATGTATATCGGAAATGTACAGTAAATGTTATGTATATTTATTTAGTGTTTCATATGATACATCAAACATCATTCAAGACAACTTCACATATTAAAATAATAATAAATAAATTAAACTAAATTAAAATGCACGCAAACAATACATGCTTCAAAACAGCATAACATAAGGTGACTTGGACT
>NC_036854.1:35608238-35616646 GCF_002910315.2 Salvelinus sp. IW2-2015
AGTCCAAAGGGCTATAATGTATTTAATGTCTCCTCTACTCTCGTTGGAAGATGTGTGTGCATGAACATCACACACTCTATAATAAACTAAGATATTATTCAACAAAATGTTAGAACCAAGGTATTTAAGCAAGTGGCATCACATGCAGAGTGCAAATGGTTAACGGCACAGTTTTCTTTGTGCAGGTAAACCGTGGAGAAGACCGTGACACATATTCCTTGGTCATTAGCTTCATTGTGGTCACAAGAATGGTGCAACTGAAATATATCATTAGAGGTAATGTTTGGATGGAAGCTAGAGAATAACTAATTGTTATAGGTGAATGCTAATATCCTATAGTTGCTTTTGTCCATTAATTTTGCTATTTGAAATAGAATTGGGCCATTCATTGGGTCATTCCATGGCTGAAATTGTAAAGGCGACCACTGTAAACTAACTTGAATCTTCCCTCTATATAAAATCCATAGGTACCGGAATAGAGATGTGATTATTCTGTCCTGAAGCATGTTTCCATATGTCTGAGAAGTGTGTTCGGCTGTATTGTTTATACAAGTATTGTCAGGAGAAACTACAAGGCCATGTGTGTGTTTGTGAGAGACAGTATGCCAGAGGTATGAACAGGATGTTGTGTTTTTTTCAAACCCTTGATGTTCCACACAACTACTCCAACACTGAGTAGAGAGAGAGAGAGAGACAGAGACAGAGACAGAGAGACAGAGACAGAGAAACAGAGAGACAGAGAGAAAGAGATAGAGCTGTTGCTTTGGGCCTCACAAATGACCTAGATACCAGGGTGTGCATTTCATTTACCTCACATATCATGTCACAACATCCAAGTGTACCTCACTACCCCAGTCTTACAGATCCATATGGTAACCAGCATGAAACTGGAACACACTGTTATTGCACAAAAGTACCCTACAGGTAGCTTAGACCTATATAATTCACACACATATAAGTACTGTACACATGTATTCACACGCACACACAAACACTAACATGCACACAAACGCACACACACACGCGCACACACACACACACACACACACACACAAACACACACACACACACACACACACACCCTCACACCATGTCCCTCTGCTGATCTATCGGTTCTATATTCCTTGGTAAGAATCCTCTGCCATCCGAGGATAAGTGTAATGTTTGTTATTCTGCTCTAAGACTGAACATTTCCATCTATGTCATGCTGAGGTTACAGGTGTTAACCGCAGCCAATGGGAGGATTGATTAATCCAGAACGCAGTTTGGCTGGGGCCTTAGCTCTAAAGTGGCTGATCAGAATTCTACAGCCAGAGTTACCGATGGCTCCTCGCAGGGAGGAGAGAGAGGGGGAGAAAGAAAGGGAGAGAGAGGGAGAGAGCAAATGGGAGAGAGGGAGAGGAGTCTAACGAAACAAACAGGCGAGAAGGTGAGGAAGAAGAAATACAGAAAGCGAGAGAATGATAAAGAGAGAGAAATAAGAAGGAGAGAGAGAGAGAGAGGGGGGAGGTAAAGATCAAGGGGGTGAGGGAGAGAGCGATAGAGGGAGAGAAAGATGTTCAGAAAAAGAGTGTGCGAAAGAGAGAGTGAGACAGAGAGCGAGTGAGAGAGAAAGAGGGTAAAAGATAAGAGTGAGGCAGAGAGAGCGGTGAGAATTGAAATATCTAAGGCAGAGGCAGAGGTGGGGTACCATATCAGAGCTACGAGACATGAATCTCTCTCTATCAATAAGAGCTGCACTCTCTCTGATAAAAAGGCAGCTGCGCTCCGCGCTCCGCTCTGCCTAAATGGATGGTGTTCTATTGAGCGTGCAATGCTTAAAGTCTTCCCCTTCTTTCCCCCTTCTACAAGCTCTGGCTAGAAAATTGTGGCTCGCTTCCACAAAGAGATATGGATCAAGGTCACATTTAGACTAATGGTCTTGGTTCAGTTACAGCAAATCACTCTCTGGGTTACTATAGCACTCAACCAGAAAGCGTCTCGTTTTATTAAATATTCCCACAGATTTCCCCCAAGTCTCCCTATAGTCTCCGTACACAAAACCCAAAGTAATGATCAATTAGGCTAAAGGCCGGTAGATGTAGATTAACCCGTTGGTTCTATGAATGTGATTTATACCCCACATGTGCTAGAAAGATACCCTAAAGGACTGTACATGTTCAATGGCAGGACGTTACCGAGCTGGCAGATTTGGTTACTTGGAAGTAGTGGGAACGTTCATTTTGGTTTCCCATTGGTTCTGGGAACGAAGCCATACATTTCCTGACCAGTAAAACTGAATGTTTTTTTAAMTGAAGAATCTGTCAACGTAKATTTTTAGGTTGCAGGGAGGTTCTAAGAACTTTTTACTCTAGTCCTTGCAAGTTTCCTGAGAGYTTTATGAATGCTCTGAGAACAGAAATTAGGGGTTATTTGGAGGTTTTTMAATAACTTGCTTAACACTGCTGACTCATTTTGGGTTAACTTTTTTGAACTCCAAGCACAGATAGGACACATGGTAATTAATTTCCTTATGCATTAATTAATCATGCAAAAACATCCCTTTTCTATAGTGACAAGGCATTAGTGAGATTTGAACCTTCAATCTTCTGTTGTTTTGCCATGGAATTAGTCCACTGCACAACCAGGATGGYGGTATCATGCTCGTCTTTTTTACGCATGCAAAGCAGTTCAATTTAATCGATCCAAACAGACCCCATTTCAAAGCAAAAAAGCAATCATTATGATCACACTTAACCATATTAAGGATAGATAACATTTAGTTGATTCTGAGAACGGGAACGTATATGTTTTTAAATAACATTCTTAGAACGTTCTCTGAACATTATTAACATTTTCTTGTGGATTTTATGGAAAATGTTCTTAACGTTCTCAAAACAATMTGAGAGCATGACTTTAAATAGACCCARGAGGAAACCTGTAGGAAAACGTATGCTGAGGTACTGAAATTCCCACAGAAGAAACACATTTCTTAACGTTCTCTGAACTATTTGAGAACAAATTCCCAATGTCAAACAAACTGCACAGTGTTCATATAACATGACCAAAATTGAAAGGAAATGTAACCATGTTTGAACTTTTTGGAAAAGTTCTGTTAAAGTAATGAAATACCAAGAAAATTATGTTTTTTTTCTTCAAGTTTCTTAAATGTGAGGCAGTCTATAAGGAAGACTTCAGAGACCTGGCAGTGTTTTGCCAGGACAACAACCTCTCCATCAACGTCATTAAGACAAAGGAGCTGATCGTAGACTACAGAAAACGTAGCACACCCCATCTACATCGACYAGGCTTTAGTGGAGCGGGTTGAGAGCTTCAAGTTTGTCGGTGTCCACATCACTAAGGAATTATCATGGTCCACACACACCAACACAGTCGTGAAGAAGGCACGACAACACCTCTTAAAAGTCTTAAAAGATTCAGCATGGGCCCTCAGATCCTCAAAAAGTTCTACAYCTGAAACATTGAGAGCATCTTGACTGGCCGCATCACCGCTTGGTATGGTTACTGCTTGGCATCTGAACGCAAGGCGCTACAGAGGGTAGTGTGTAAGGCCCAGTACATCACAGGAGCCGAGCTCCTGTGATGTACTGGTACTGGTACCCCGTGTATTGGTACTGGTACCCCGTGTATATAGCCAAGTTATCATGGACTCGGTACAGGTACCCCGTGTATATAGCCAAGTTATCATGGACTCGGTACTGGTACCCTGTGTATATAGCCAAGTTATCATGGACTTGGTACTGGTACCCCGTGTATATAGCCAAGTTATCATGGACTCGGTACTTGTACCCTGTGTATATAGCCAAGTTATCATGGACTCGGTACTTGTACCCCGTGTATATAGCCAAGTTATCATGGACTCTGTACTTGTACCCTGTGTATATAGCCAAGTTATCATGGGACTTGGTAACTGGTACCCGTGTATATAGCCAAGTTATCATGGACCTGGTACAGGTACCCCGTGTATATAGCCAAGTTATCATGGACTCGGTACTGGTACCCCTGTTATATAGCCAAGTTATCATGGACTCGGTACTGGTACCCATGTATATAGCCAAGTTATCATGGACTCGGTACAGGTACCCCTGTGTATATAGCCAAGTTATCATGGACTCGGTACTAGGTACCCGTGTATATAGCCAAGTTATCATGGACTCGGTACTGTACCTCTGTGTATTAGCCAAGTTATCATGGACTGGTACTGGTACCGACCTCGTGTATATAGCCAAGTTATCATGGACTCGGTACTGTACCCTGTGTATATAGCCAATTATCATGGACTCGGTACTTGTACCCGTGTATATAGCCAAGTTATCATGGAACTCTGTATTGTACCCTGTGTATTATGCAAGTATCATGGACTCGGTACTTGTAGGTAGTTGTTGTGAAATTGTTAGATTACTTGTTAAATATTACTGCATGGTCAGAACTAGAAGCACAAGCATTTCGCTACAGGCTAACCATGTGTATGTGACAAATAACATTTGATTTGAATTGAATTTGATTTGATTTGTACCCTGTGTATATAGCCAAATTATCATGGACTCGGTATTTGTACCCTGTGTATATAGCCAAGTTATCATGGACTCGGTACTTGTACCCTGTGTATATAGCCAAATTATCATGGACTCGGTACTTGTACCCTGTGTATATAGCCAAGTTATCATGGACTCGGTACTGGTACCCCGTGTATATAGCCAAGTTAGCGTTACTCATTATGTATTTATTCCTTGTGTTTTTATTTTTCTATTATTTCAATTTTTTTCTCTCTGCATTGTTTGGAAGAGCCTCTAAGTAAGCATTTCATTGTTAGTCTACACCTGTTGTTTACGAAGCATGTGACAGATAAACATTGATTTGATTTGATTTGACATATAAAGTAATATAATGAACTACCACAGCTGTCATGTGATTTCCTTTTGTCCCAGAGTTGTCATCTATTTTTTGTGTTCTCCAGGCATCACTTTGGACTGTTCAGTTTGCACCATACTGTAGCACCACACAACCCTTTCATTAGTTCTTCTCATCAACAGATGTTGTAGATACATTCAGTAAACCTACCAGCTGAAGCATAAAGTACACACACACACACAGAGAGAGAGAGAGAGAGACACACACACACATACACACACACACAGACGCAACTTGTGTTCCTCTCCGCTCTCTGAGCATCCAGCCCCCAGCTCTGCTGTCTCCAATCTCTCTGGGTACACAAAACTAACAGTCAAACCCAGATCTGGAAGTAGACAGTAGCAAGGCGCCGTACTGTGGAGAGAGAKTCGGGGATGACAAACCAGCAGACCAAGAACTGTGGGGATTTCATGCAAGCTTAAATTTAAGCACGCTGTTTGGGGTCTTTATTGTTCCACTGAGACCAAACTTTAAGTGACGACGGTCACCGGGGACCGGCGCTGGCAACCACAGGCCCACCATGCATACGGGGGTGAGGAGAGATGAGAGTCTGCAAMCTGCTGAGGAGACGGGGAGGAGACGGCCCCATAGGCACAGATCTAGGATTAGTGTAGCTCACCAAGATGTAACTTTAAACAGAGGAGTAACAACATGAAGCTGACTTTTAAATCAGTGTCTAGGCCAAAGTCTACTCTGGATACTGATCCAAGGACAGTTTTACATTGTTTAAGGACTGAGATTGATGGGATCCTTTTTCATTAAAATATTATGACTGGCTCTGAAATGTTCCTGTGTAGGGGACGTTACTTTTGRCTTGAAGTGGTAAAATGAAACAGGTTGTATGCGAGTCACACACACGTACACGCACAAACAGACGTGCARGCACAAACAGACTTGCACACAGACTGGACATTTGATCATGGCATTGCTCTGATAGTGGTCTGTGTCTTAAAAGATCCTGTCTGTTCTGATGTTTGACCTTATCCCAGGGTTCAAGGTATCCTGAGCATGTGCACTTCACACAGTTCCTACTGAAGCAAGAGTAATCTGCACAGCAAGAATAATAACAGAATTGTCTCAAACATTTTAGGGCACAGAGAGGAAGAAAATAGACATTGATACAAGCAGGGATAGGTGAAGGGGAATCCCTGTGGGGAAACACAGGTAGACAGCCACCCCCATCACCCACTCATGTCTCACAAGCTGAACCCAACCCCGCATTTCACGCGTTGCATTCCAGAATGATTGGAGAGGCAATGTTGTGTTCTATTTCCCCCTGGCCTTAACCCCAGGGTCCGATCAATGTTTCCCCTCTTTGATGTTTTAACCCWTGGCTGTTTCAAGGGAAAACAGCCCCTCCTTTGAACCAGATGGTTCCTGTTGCATGCTGGGAGCAGCAAGGTAGTGTTGCAGTTGTGTGGGTCCCACCTGTGGTTTTAATTATAACGTATGACGGGGGACACAGTGGAATGTGATGCAGAGGAAAGCAGTGGTGACCGTCACTGTTCTACACTGTCTAGGAGGAAGGGAGGGAGGGAGTTTGTAGATTGAGGGGTGAATGTTATGACTGGGGATTGGCCCATAATGGAATGTAAAATGTCAACGATTTGTGTGTTGAACATTAAATACTCATTCTCTCTCTCTCTCTGTCTCCCCACCCCGCCTCTCTCTCTCTCCTTCTCTCTATCTCATTCCATCCCCCTCTCTCCATGGGTGAGGTTTTCATCCAATTGAGATGTGCTGAGATGTACTTTGCACAATGACATGCATGTGGTATCTCCCCAGCTGTCTTGTTTTCATATCTCCCTTATTATCTCTGTCCTCCAATCCATGTCCTGAAGTGATCTAACTCTTAAACGTTAAGTCCCCTATTGAGAGGACTTTGAGTGGTTTCGGACCGGTTCCGACCGCCATTTTTGTGTACAGAGCGCTCTGTGAARGGCGCACATCAATTGCTCTGCACTCTGGGAAAACTCTGGTTGTGCAACTTCACATGCCGCTCGCCGCTCTCATCTAAGATGCAGTATGTGAAATCTGACACCTCATTTGCATAGGAAGCGACAAGTCACATTTTCTGGCCTATGCAGACAAAGAATCGATTTCCTCCAGGTGTGAACCTTGCAGCTCTGCTTACAATACGGCATATGAAACAGGAGACTCTAGCGATTGCAGCAAAATAAGTATTATTATCTCGCTGTGATGTTCTCAGATGGATTTAGAGTTCTCAACATGAAAAAATGCAAAATGATTTTGTAGAATTGTAACAAGACCACTTTCTCTTTGCCACAGAGGGACGCAGCTGAAGATGTAAAAAGTCAGCAGGCATTTGAATGGAGTCTCTACGTCGCTCAGAGGACGTTGTGCTCTGTCGTCAGTTATATGAAARGGTGCCAATTTTTTACTGTCACTAAATTTTMATCATATTTATTTTACAGTTAAAAGAAATATTAATTATTGTAGCAAATCGTTTATAATTTGCTTGTTACTATATTTATAAAGCATTTAAATCATTTCAAGCCATATTCTCCCACTTTTATTGAATACACCCCAAAAAATGTATGTAGTTGTTTCAACTATTTATTATGAAGTAACTGGTTCCACAGCATTTTGTTATTTTTGTTTACTCAACCTTTTGGTCCAAGCGTTAGCTGAACAAACAAAAGAATTGTTGGCCCAAACTTAGCTCCACRTTGAGAAAATGTAGGCAAAAATTCTGTCAACTTAAAATAATGTGTTTGCTCAACTTGTTTCATATGTTCAATCAACTACAAATAATTATTTGGACATCTTACCGAAAATAAATAGGTTGAGGAACTAGTTACACGGATAGTGCTTTTCAAGTTATACATTTGACACACATTTACATACATAATTACATTGTGCATTTATACAGTATTTATTATTCAACATGTCCTCACCTGGGATTTGAATTCACAAGGTCTTGGTTCATGGCGTTCCGATGTGTTTTCCTGTATTGTTGTTTAATGTTTGTGGGTCATATTACTCTGTTTACTCTGCTACTAGCTATTTAGTCATTGTTAGCCACTGCTAGTGGTCTTTACCTTTAGCTCGGACTCCAGCCGCTTTAGCCCGGATAGCCAGGATAATACCTGCCATACAACACTCCTTCCATGGCCTCCAACTGCTCTTAAATGCTAGTAAAATGAAATGCATGCTCTTCAACCGATTGCTGCCCGCACCCGCCCGCCCGACTAGAATCACTACTCTGGACGGTTCTGACTTAGAATATGTGAACAAATATAAAAAAATCAAATCAAATTTTATTAGTCACATACACATGGTTAGCAGATGTTAATGCGAGTGTAGCGAAATGCTTGTGCTTCTAGTTCCGACAATGCAGTAATAACCAACAGTAATCTAACCTAACAATTCCACACTACTACCTTACACACACACACAAGTATAAAGGGATAAAGAATATGTACATAAAGATATATGAATGAGTGGTGGTACAGAACGGCATGGCAGATGCAGTA
>NC_036854.1:35616671-35638050 GCF_002910315.2 Salvelinus sp. IW2-2015
CCTTCCATGGCCTCCAAACTGCTCTTAAATGCTAGTAAATGAAATGCATGCTCTTCAACCGATTGCTGCCCGCACCCGCCCGCCGACTAGAATCACTACTCTGGACGGTTCTGACTTAGAATATGTGAACAAATATAAAACTATGTGACTGGCCCTTTTTTAAGACCTGTAACTCTCCTTCCAGACTACATTAAGCATCTCCAATCCAAAGTTAATCTAGAATCGCCTTCCTATTTCCACAAAACTCCTTCACTCATGCTGCCAAACATACCTCGTAAAACTGACTATCCTACAGATTTCTCAAGTTTGTAGCTAAGTTTGGGCCGGGCAATTATTTTTTGTTCAGCTACTTTTTAAACTCGGACAAAAGAGAGATGCTTGTTCTAGGTCCCAAGAAACAAAGAGATCCTTCTGTTGAATCTGACATTAATCTTGATGGTTGTAAAGTTGTCTCAAATAAAACTGTGAATGACCTCGGCGTTACTCTGGACCCTGATCTCCTTTGGTGAACATATCAAGACTGTTTCAAGGACAGTTTTTTCTATCTACGTAACATTGCAAAAATCAAAAATGTTCTGTCCAAAAATGATGCAGAGAAATTGGTCCATTGCTTTTGTTACTTCTAGGTGGACTACTGCAATGCTCTACTTTCCGGCTACCCAGATAAAGCACTAAATAACTTCAGTTAGTGCTAAATACGGCTGCTAGAATCCTGACTAGAAACAAAAATGTGATTATATTACTCCAGTCTAGCCTCCCTACACTTTTATAGAATGGTCTGCCTACCCATGTGAGAGACGCAGACTCGTCTCAACTTTTAAGTCTTTACTGAAGACTCATCTTCTTCAGTGGGTCATATGATTGAGTGTAAGTCTGGCCCAGGAGTGTGAAGGTGAACGAAAGGCTCTGGAGCAACGAACCGCCCTTGCTGTCTCTGCCTGGCCGGTTCCCTCTCTCCACTGGGATTCTCTGTCTCTAACCTATTACAGGGGCTGAGTCACTGGCTTACTGGTGCTCTTTCATGCCGTCCTAGGAGGGGTGCGTCACTTGAGTGGGTTGAGTCACTGACGTGATCTTCCTGTCTGGGTTGGCGCCCCCCTTGGTTTGTGCCGTGGCGGATATCTTTGTGGGCTTACTCAGCCTTGTCTCAGGATGGTAAGTTGGTGGTTGAAAATATCCCTCTAGTGGTGTGGGGGCTGGCTTTGGCAAGTGGGTGGGGTTATATCTTTCCTGTTTGGCCCTGTCGCGGGGGTATCATCGGATGGGGCCACAGTGTCTCCTGAACCCCTCCTGTCTCAGCCTCCAGTATTCATGCTGCAGTAGTTTATGTGTCGGGGGGCTAGGGTCAGTTTTGTATATCTGGAGTACTTCTCCTGTCTTTCCGGTGTCCTGTGTGAATTTAAGTATGCTCTCTCTAATTCTCTCTTCTCTCTTTTCTTTTCTCTCTCGGAGGACCTGAGCCCTAGGACCATGCTCAGGACGACCTGGCATGATGACTCCTTGCTGTCCCCAGTCCACCTGGCCGCTGCTGCTGCTCCAGTTTCAACTGTTCTGCCTGCGCTATGGAACCCTGACCTGTTCACCGGACGTGCTACCTGTCCCAGACCTGCTGTTTTCAACTCTCTAGAGACCGCAGGAGCGGTAGAGATTCTCTTAATGATCGGCTATGAAAGCCAACTGACATATATCCTGAGGTGTTGACTTGCTGCACCCTCGACAACTACTGTGATTATTATTTATTATTATTTGACCATGCTGGTCATTTATGAACATTTGAACATCTTGGCCATGTTCTGTTATACCCCTCATAGCTTGGTTCCTCTCTAGGTTTCTTCCTAGGTTTTGGCCTTTCTATGGAGTTTTTCCTAGCCACCGTGCTTCTACACCTGCATTGCTTGCTGTTTGGGGTTTTAGGCAGGGTTTCTGTACAGCACTTTGAGATATCAGCTGATGTACGAAGGGCTATATAAATACATTTGATTTGATTAGATTTGATTTACTGTAACAGTTGGACCAAAATTTGAGTAAACCAAAATAAAGTCTGTGGTAGCAGGTACTTAATAATTAGTAGTTGAAACATTTTTTTTTTTTTTACAGTGTACAAAAAAAGTAATTTATGATTTTTCATATTTTCATATTTTTATCATATTTGTACTTGAGCTTGTGTCCTCAAAAGTGATTACACCTCAGCAATTTATAACTAGTTTTACCAGAAAGGTGAGATTTTAATCTTTCTGTCAGTATAAGTATTACTAGGTATTGTTAAATAATTAAATCATTACTATTGGGTATATTCTATTTAGATGGAAATCTACATTTTGACATAACATTTAACAAGCTAAATTCTACACATACAGTACATCCATATATACTCCTCTTCCTTTGCTCTCACTGGTGTATGATTTGTGTCTGTCACTGCTGTGTCTCTGCATGGCTCTCCAGCTTGTCTCCCTGGATGAACTCCTATCAGATTAACTCACTCTCATCGACTCCGACCTCCCGGCCCCTCCCCATGACACACACACATGTGCACGTACCTACCCGCAAACAGACACACAGGCCCACACAAACACACTCACACACACACACACACACACACACTCACGTCTCCAAACCCCACCAGGATCCCGAGGGTCCACCTCTCCCCCTCTCTCTGCTAACACCTCTCCCTCGCTCCTCCTTTTGACATTTCTCTTCCCTATATCATCTGAGAGGTCCAGCTGGGTGTTAGGTTATTTGTGCAGCTAGAGATGGGCGCTCCAGCTTCAACCCCTACTAAGCCCCCATCCCAAACCTCGCCCCAACTAGGTCGTCACTAGGCCCCCCAGTGAAGCTCCCAATGCTAACCTCCAATAGGCCCACATGTAAGGATCTTTAAGACTCACTATACTATCCAGGTCCCCATGTTGCCAGCAGCATACCACCCTGCATCCCACAGCTGGCTTGCTTCTGAAGCTAAGCAGGGTTGGTCCCTGGATAGGAGACCAGATGCTGCTGGAAGTGGTGTTGGAGGGCCAGTAGGAGGCACCCTTTCCTCTGGTCTAAAAAAAAATATCCCAATTCCCCAGGGCAGGGATTGGGGACATTGCCCTGTGTAGGTTGCTATCTTTTGGTTGGGACGTTAAACGGGTGTCCTGACTCTCTGTGGTCAATCAAGATCCCATGGCACATATGGTAWGAGTAGAGGTGTTAACCCTGGTGTCCTGGCTAAATTCCCAATCTGTCCCTCATACCATCATGGTCACCTAATCCTCCCCAGTTTACAATTGGCTAATTCATCCCCCCTCCTCTCCCCTGTAACTCTTCACCAGGTTGTTGCTGTAAATGAGAATGTGTTCTCAGTCAACTTACCTGGTAAAATAAGGGTTAAAAAAAAAAATATATATATATATATATATAGCTAAGTAGCTTTAAAAACTCTGGTAAGATGAAGGCCTTACGTTTGCTGTCCCAGGTTCCTTGTAGCTGTAATGCCAAACTCTGGAGTACACTTCATCTTTCATGTTTAGTTATTTTGACCCCAACTTTTAAAAGGCTTCAGAAAGTTAGTTTGAGTTATTTCTCTGTAATGTATTCAGCCAGGAATCTAGAGGATCTAGGCTGTTTTTTTTCTTCCTTCTCTCCTAGTGTGTTTCATGCTGGTGTTTGCATGTGTGCGTGTTTCATACCAGTGTGTGTGCATGTGTGTGTATGTGTGTATCAGATATCTGTAAGATGCCTGTAGGCTGGTCCCACGAGAGAAGCTGAGCGCTCATTCGACACAAACAGGGTCACAGAACAACGCCTCAGCCAGTTGTGTGGAGTTTACTTAAAAATTTGCCAAGCATTTCTGCAAGTACATCACAGACACATCACAGCCAGTCAACTAGGTTTTCATCTTGAATAACAAACTAACTATGATGCCGCGTAAAATAATGCAGATATTCAGTGTAAGTTGAATTAGATCATAAGTCATAAGATCATAAGTTCATCAGAGCAACACACAATAATGTTTCCCTTGTCTCATAGATGTAAGTATTGATCAAGTTATTATTTTCACCTATGATCTCACCTGCTTTATTTACCCTCTCATGTAAGATGTCTATTGTCATTCATAACAAACAGTTAGGGTTAATCACATAACAGGCCTCATAAAGTGAATGACTGGCAGGAATAATATGCAGGCTCTGGTTTCAGGGTGACAAGCAGAGGACACAACAGCTGTTGTCACATGCAGACCTTGCTGTTGTGATTGTGGACCGATGTCAGACCTCCTCCTCCCTCCCCCTCTTTCCTCCCTATCTTGTCACCCCCACGCTTCTCCATCTCCTAATTTTATCGCTCTCTTATTTTTTGTCTCTTCTGTCACTATCCCCTCTCCTCTTCTCCTCTTTGTCCCTCACATCTCCGACTGTTCCTCTCCCTCTTTCCTTTCCTATGTGTCTCCTCACCATCTCCCTTGGTGACACTGACAGAAATATAGGTCTAGGGATAAGTATTCTCCCTCTCTGTATATTTCTCTCCTCCGTGCCCCTTAACCTTCCTCTCTCTTCTCTTCCCCTCTCTCTCCTAGCTCCTCCATTCCCTCCCCACCATGAGTTCCAGTGATGGTTCGGGGGGCATGTAGCTTTCACCATGGTACCAGAATGTTGTGTAATTGTGGCTCATGAGACTGTTTCTCTGACAGCTGGTCACACCTGGGCAGTCTACTGTGTAGAGGAGAACCCCCAACACTAGTCATTGGTATGCTGGGAGTCACGGCATTAGGGCTGTGGGACTGCAAAAAAAATGGTGTTTTGGACRGCATGTAGGGGAGTGTAGAGGAGTGTTGAGGGGCCTACTGGACATGTGTCACAGAAACAGGGTGAAGTCTCAGTGACACCCAGTCACTGACAGACATGTCTATGAGCTTAACATACTCTCCATAGCCTGCTCCACACCAAAATGGGGATAATATACATACATAAAGTATAGAACTGTGCATTGTGTCAGAAAAACTTACAGAGACTACTGTACTTGAGTGACAGGTTGAAAACTGTGTTTTTTTTCTCCACAACATCTCTAGTTCCATACAGTAGGTACTGTTTTGCTCTTTAGACTATTCCGAAGGAAAGACTGAATGATATGTTTGGATGTGAGTTACATAGAACGAGATAGAGTGAGAAATATGGAGACAGATATGGAAAGAGTTAGGGACATTCATTTTCATACTTTATTCCTCTGACAGTTTGACACCGAACAGGTCCTAGAACCGTGAGTCAAACCTGTGAACTCACCCTACGGGACGAGGAGAGGAAACCAAAGCCTTTGTCATGGAGATGGAGTGTTAAATTATTCTGCAGTATGATAAGAGATCACTCTGAGATCAGTGGGCAGAGTGGCTGTCTGAAGTTACACAGATGAGAGAGAAGGAGAGAGAGGAGGAAGGTGAAACAGTGGGAGGAGAGTGAGAGTAAATGGGAGGATGGGGGAGTAAGAGGGAGAGAGAGAGAGAGAGAGAAAGAAAGAAAGAAAGAAAGAAAGANAGAAAGAAAGAAAGAAAGAAAGAAAGAAAGAAAGAAAGAAAGAAAGAAAGAAAGAAAGAAAGAAAGAAAGAAAGAAAGAAAGAAAGAAAGAAAGGACCCCTTTGTAACAATCATCACTGATTTCTTACACTCATAAGTCAGAAATGATTTTGGGGTTACACACAGTAAAAAAAGCAACTGAAAAACTAAAAAAAATGTTTTTTAGAATGTAAGAGATATTTTTCAAAGGTTCCAGTTATTTTGTAAGAACAAGAATGAGCCCCTGATGTTCAGACAAAGACTTGTTATGGGGTTTAGGGTGTGGACATGAAGCTAGGGTTAGAGTTAGGGTTAAATTTAGGGTTAGAGTTAGGGTTTGAGTTACGGTTATGGTTAGAGTTAGGGTTAGGTTTAGGGTTAGAGTTAGGTTTAAGAGGGTTTCTGTTTGGACTGGTATCAAACCTTGTGTTGCACGGGACTATTGCAACTTCCTGCTCTGTTTGCGTATTGCAAGTTAGTCTGGTCTGGAGAAGGTGAGGGAACATGGGGCAGTTGTTTGCCTGAGAGATAAATGGATGCCTAGAGCTCAGAGGGGTCACCTGCGACAGTTCAATGAGAGGAAGAAAACAATGAGATGAAAGCAATGGTTGATTAAGTGCTCAGGGTAAACAACTAAAACAAAATATTATAATAAAGCATGCAAGCTGGATCAATAAATTAACACATAAATAATTGAATAAGCAAATAATATAGTAAATAATGAAAAATCACACCACAGAATAGAATTGGCAGGTAGCCTAGTGGTTAGAGAGTTGGACCAGTAACCGAAAGGTTGCAAGACTGAATCCCCAAGCTGACAAGGTAAAAACATATATTTCTGCCCCTGAACAAGGCAGATAACCCACTGTTCCTAGGCTGTCATTGATAAAAAATACTTTGTTCATAACTGACTTGCCTAGACAAATAAAGATGAAGGGATTAGGTGCTGCAAAATAAATGCTATGTTGAAGTGTTTAACATAAGAAAACAAATAAATAAAAGACAACACTGCAAATATATATATTTTTTWAAACTTCCTCCTGGTGTTGGTGGCCCCTCTGGCTCTCCTAATTGGGCCTCCGCAGACCCCTACAGGTCAAGGCTGTATACTATTCTGTACCATTCAAGCCAAGTGGAGCCAAGGTTTTGAGATTGGCTATACACCTTGATTCAGCTGCTCTTCTCTAGGCTATGGTCCAGGAGGCTTTCGTCTCCGGAACGGTGGTGCTGAGGGAGGTTGTGGAGTGGGTTTGAAAGTGTTTGACCAGGTGTGATTGTGTCTTTTTCAATTGTGTAGCGTTGTTGTTTGAGGCATGTCAAGATGTTGTGGCAGGTTTCTCCTATATAAATGTTGTGGCATAGCTTGCATGTTAGGGCATGGACAATGTTTGAGCTCTGAATGGTCATGAATTGTGGGATAGGACTAGAGGTGTGTGCATGTGGATTTTGAATATGTGGGAGTTGTCTATTGTGCTGTTGTTCAGTAGGTGCTCTGGGGGTGGGTCTGTTGAAAATTAGGCAGAGACTAAGAAATCCCTCAGGTAGTGGTTTCTGCAGTAGCCTGATATAGGTCTGAAGTCCTGATGTGGGGGGGTTATGTTGTTTGTGGGTGAATGCAGCTTTGAGTCTGCAGTAAAGTAATTGGTTTGTGTCTGAGATGGTGCTGACAAGGGGTACAATCTGGAGTTTGGTGTCTCTTGGGTGGGGGTGGGGGGGGTCTGGGAAAGGTCCGAGGGTGGAGGGAAGGGATGGGGTCGCGGAGATAGGGATACGGACCCGGATTAGGGAAAGGGTAAAGATTGGGTGTGGGCTGTTCACCCAGGTCAGGATTCAGATCATGTTTTCACACCCCGAAGATATCATCCAGGTAGCGTCTATAAAACATGGCTGTCATCGCCCAGTCTGCCATATACACTAAATGTTGGTAGATGCCGGAGCTAATTTCTTACCCATCTCTGTCCCATGAAACAGTAGGTAGTGTTGGTTATTGAATGTGGAATCCTAGTTTTTTTAAGATACATTATCTCCGGACTGTAGAGTCCACGGCTGCCAAGCCTGATGAGATGTTGGTGTTGAGAGAGTCTATGTCTTTGGAGAATAAATATGCAGGTACTGGAATAGTATATAATGTTTCTATGAAGTGGTATGTGTCCTTAAGTTTGCTAGGGTGTATTTGTTAGATGGGATTGAGAATTTGGCTGCTGGTGAAGACTCACTCCCATAGTCTGACGCAATCGATCTTCCCTTGGGGACCTCAAATGGGACTGTTCAGGAATCTGGTTCCTGGTGGATCTTTGTGTGGAGATAGAAGAGTCTCTGTCTGGGTAGTCCATCTAGATATTCCTTTTGTCTATGTGTAATGTCTTTCGATTATCTGCCTGATTTGTCTGTGTCTGGATCTGTGTAGAAGCGGGGATAGGAGTGTAGTGTTGTATGTTAGAGAGTTGGCGGTTGGCGTCAAAGAGGTACTGCTAGTTATCCATGATTATTATCTTAGAGACTTTGTCTGCTGGTTGTATGGTTATGTGTTCATGTTTCCCTAATTTGCCTATGGCTCATCTTTCTTCTTGTGTGATGTTCTGTAGTGAGGTTATGGTAGAGGTATGGGAGTCTCTGATCATTTGTTTGTTGGTTTTTATGAGTTTCCTAATGGGTGCTGATATTGTCTGTGGTTTGGGTTCCCATCTAGGTGGGACAGTGAATGGTAGGGTCAGGTGGTCAGATGTACATTCAAACAGCAGTTTCTCAAGTATTGTTTGGAATTTCAGCCAAGTCCATTTCAAGCCAGTGGGTCAAGAGTTAGAAAGACACGATTGGCTCTTGCCAAGATTGACCGTGACTGCTTAATGGAGCTCGCAGCACAGAGAGCGCACTTCCGACCCAATAATGGGATTTCGTCCTGAGCGCCGCCCAGCTTCAGACATTCATATAAAAAAACGGTGTTTCTATTGAACAAGCTTTAGCTCGGCTGGAGCAGGGCCCATGAAGAAGATCCGCTTGCATTGGGCTGAGGTAAAGAAAGCAGCCCAAGACCGACAACCTTTAGTACAGGCCTTGTGTTCCTCCAGGAACCAAAGGAAATTAAAGGGATACTTTGGGATTTTGGCAATGAGACCCTTTAAGTAAGTAAGCAAGTAAGTTAGGGTTAGGGTTCAGGGTTAGGGTATGGGTTGAACCAAGATGTGGACATTAAGCTAGGGTTTTGGTTGGGGTTGTTCTTGGGGTGGGCTTCTAGGTGAATACATCATCAAAACGACACGTTATACAGTAGCTATAGGCAGGGTCCCGTTTTGGATTTCTTCATGTTTTCAGTAGAGAATTGGGAGTAGCAGCCTGATGAATTATGGATGGTATGTAAATAATATTCTGTACATCATGCTTTTGTGGAGAACATGGCTCAAATTAAATCATCTTTTGACTCACTGGCAAGCTACATTTGAGTCGTTTAGCAGAGGGACTTACAGGAGCAATTAAGGTTAAGTGCCATCCTCAAGGGTACATTGACAGATTTGTCACCTAGTCAATACAAGGATTTGAASCAGCAACATTTTGTTTACTGGCCCAACGCTCTTTACCGCTATGGTACCTTCCAGCCTAACGTTAGTCCGTTTAAATTGAAGAGCTCCAACAGCCAGTTAAAAATGAACTATTGATATCGGTCTTTCAAAACTTAGAGAACTAGTTTTATAGACAGTTCTTTACCAAAGAACCTCTCCAAAAGATAAGATGATAGAGAATTAAAGATAATGTAGAACCCATTAAACGGCTGATATTCAATGAAACCCATTCTGAGGGGGGGGAACGTTGTTAATATACCACATTGAACCACATCTAATGTTTATACATTTTTTATTTAACCTTTATTTAACTAAGCAAGTGTCACGCCCTGACCTTAGAGATCCTTTTTATGTCTCTATTTTGGTTTGGTCAGGGCGTGAGTTGGGGTGGGCATTCTATGTCTGGTGTTCTATGTTTTCTATTTCTTTGTGTTTGGCCGGGTGTGGTTCTCAATCAGAGGCAGCTGTCTATCGTTGTCTCTGATTGAGAACCATACTAAGGTAGCCTTTTTCCACCTGTTTGTTGTGGGTAGTTGTTTTCTGTTTTGTGTTGTTGCACCAGACAGAACTGTTTTGTTTCGTTCACTCTCTTTGTTGTTTTTGTTGTTTCAGTGTTRAGGTTATTTTATTAAATTATAATGAACACTMACCACGCTGCGTTTTGGTCACCTTCTTTCCAGGACGATCGTTACAGCAAGTCAGTTAAGAACAAATTCTTATTTACAATGACGGCCTACCAAAAGGCAAAAGGCCTCCTGTGGGGATGGGGGCCTGGGATTAAAATGAACAAAAATTAATTAAATATAAATATAGGACAAAACACACATCACGACAAGAGAGAAAACACAACACCACATAAAGAGAGACCTAAGATAACAACATAGCAAGGCATTAACACATGACAACACAGCATGGTAGCAACACAACATGACAACAATATGGTAGCAACGCAACATGGTAGCAGCACAAAACATGGTACAAACATTATTGGGCACAGACAACAGCACAAAGGGCAAGAATGTAGAGACAACAATACATCACGCAAAGCAGCCACAACTGTCAGTAAGAGTGTCCATGATTGAGTCTTTGAATGAAGAGATTGAGATAAAACTGTCCAGTTTGAGTGTTTGTTGCAGCTCGTTCCAGTCGCTCGCTGCAGTGAACTGAAAAGACGAGTGACCCAGGGATGTGTGTGCTTTGGGGACCTTTAACAGAATGTGACTGGCAGAACGGGTGTTGTATGTGGAGGATGAGGGCTGCAGTAGATATCTCAGATAGGGGGGAGTGAGGCCTAAGAGGGTTTTATAAATAAGCATCAACCAGTGTGTCTTGCGACAGGTATACAGAGATGACCAGTTTACAGAGGAGTATAAAGTGCAGTGATGTGTTCTATAAGGTGCATTGGTGGCAAATCTGATGGCCAAATGGTAAAGAACTCGAGAGCACCCTTACCTGCCGATCTATAAATTACGTCTCCATAATCTAGCATMGGTAGGATGGTCATCTGAATCAGGGTTAGTTTGGCAGCTGGGGTGAAAGAGGAGTGATTACGATAGCGGAAACCAAGTCTAGATTTAAATTTAGCCTGCAGCTTTCATATGTGCTGAGAGAAGGACAGTGTACCATCTAGCCATACTCCCAAGTACTTGTATGAGGTGACTACATCAAGCTCTAAACCCTCAGAGGTAGTAATCACACCTGTAGGGAGAGGGGTATTCGTCTTACCAAACCACATGACATTTGTTTTGGAGGTGTTCAGAACAAGGTCAAGGATAGAGAAAGCTTGTTGGAGACTAAGAAGGCTTTGTTGTAGAGCATTTAACACAACATCTGGGTAAGGGCCAGCTGAGTATAAGACTGTATCATCTGCATATAAATGGATGAGAGAGCATTCTACTGCCTGAGCTATGTTGTTGATGTAAATTGAGAAGAGCGTGGGGCCTAGGTTTGTGCGTGAATGTAATGATGCTGATTAAACAATTGGCAACCTGAAAATGCTAAATAATTTTTACTGGAAAAAATGCAATTTGCAGCACTGGAGCTGCAAAATCATTCCTCAGTTTGGTTTCTGATTGCTCTTGACTCCTAGCCTCTCGTTTTGGCCCATTTGAGAGCTACAGTACTTGAGACATACAATCAGAAAGAGAGAGAGCGCTCTGTGCCCAACATTTGGAAAGAGAGAGAGATGTAGATAGAGAGGTGGAGAGAGCGAGAGAGTGGGAAGGAGAGAGAGAGAGAGAGAGAGAGAGAGAGAGAGAGAGAGAGAGAGAGAGAGAAGAGAGAGAGAGAGAGAGAGAGAGCAGAGAGAGAGAGAGAGAGAGAGAGAGAGACAGAGAGCAGAGAGAGAGAGAGAGAGAGAGGAGAGAGAGGAGAGAGAGAGAGAGAAGAGAGAGAGAGACAGAGAAGACAGAGACAGAGCAGAGAGAGAGAGAGAGAGAGAGAGAGAGAGAGAGAAGAGAGAGAGAGAGAGAGAGAGAGAGAGAGACGAGACAGAGGGAAGCAGAAGGCAGAGACAGAGACAGAGACAGAGACAGAGACAGAGACAGAGAGGTTCTGACAGCGGATCAAAGATGAGATGAGGTCAGGGGTCACAGCTGGTGGGGCAGAGGACAGCACAGAACACTGTCCCAAGATGGACACACACGTCACTCAAAACACACACACATAAATACACACACACAGTGCAGCTGGAGTCTGACTGTCATTTTACAGTACAAACACTGATAGACACACACTCATGCACAGTACATGTACACATCACATCCAGGCTTCCCATGTTAAATTGATCAGCCCTAACTATGGCAGTGTACAGTACCCCATACAGATCAGCCATAACTATGGCAGTGTACAGTACCCCATACAGATCAGCCATAACTATGGCAGTGTACAGTAGCCCATACAGATCGGCCCTAACTATGACAACGACAGAGTTTTAATTTCAGACTCAATAAGGAGAGAGTAACGCTGAGAGCTTTCATCATATCAGGCAGGCTCTGCTCTTCTCATCATATCACCCCAGCTCGGCTCTTGTCTGCTCATCCTGTCTCACATTACCTCCCTTAAGGACGAGCTCCAGCTTTTCTCTCATATCCCAACTAATATTGACAAATGAGCTCAGGCCTGATAGCTAGTACAGCGTATACGTGCTTCTGTTTTTCATGGCAAAACGACATTAGAATTAACCAGTCTTGCTTGCTCATCACAATTAAACAGTGGGCTTTCTGTCAAGCATTAAAAAACATTACAGAGAAGGCAGGCCCTGTGTTTTTGATTGAAGAAGGAAAAAAATACACCTCTCTCTCTCCCTCTCTCTCCCCCCTCCATTTCTCCCTTCTTCTCCTCTTCTTCGCCACTAATTCTAGTTGGTGATGAGTCGCTGGCTCATTTCCCTTTTCAGACACACACACACCCTTTTCCCTCATCAGGGACGTTAGCGGAACGTTGTGGAGCAGGAGGCTGTTGATGCAGTAAACACAGGGAGGGCTACATTTAAGATGGCCGCCCATCTGCCACCGTCACTATGCTATGTCGCTATGCTAATGGCTGCAGCAGAATAATTTAAGCGTAGATAATAATAAAAGGGTAAAAGAGGGGACTTGTCGTGGCTTACTACCGTATGTGTCAGGCCAGGGCGCTAATTTGCTGTCAGACCTCATATACTGTAGGATTATTGTTTTATTCTCTTTGTTTTTTGGTTCATTTTTATWGCCCTGATGTCTCCTACCTACTGTGCATTGTTTATGATGCTTAGAGGAGACAGTAGAAGGCATAGTAATGCGGTGGGTTTGGCTCACTGAAGGCTGGTGGGAGGAACTATAGGAAGACAGGCTCATTCTAATGGCTGAAATGGAATCTGTTTGATGGGTTTGATACCGTTCCATTTATTCCATTCCAGCCATTACAATGAGTRTGTCCTCCTATAGCTCCACTCACCAGCCTCCACTGATAATTTTTAAATGAATATCTTCTACCCCTAAGCCATAAGACTGCTGAACAATTAATCAAATGGCCACCGGATTATTTACATTGTTCCCCCACCCCTTTGTTTTTACACTGCTGCTACTCGCTGTTTATTAGCACTTTACCCCTATCTACATGTACAAATTACCTCAAGTAACCTCTACCCCCGCACATTGACTCGGTACCGCTACTCAATGTATATAGCCTCATTATTGTTATTTAGTTGTGTTACTTTTTATTTCATTTTTTTTTTWAACTTTAGTTTATTTAGTAAATATTTTCTTAACTCTATTTCTTGAACTGCATTGTTGGTTAAGGGCTTGTAAGTAGGCATTTCACGGTATTCAGGGCATGAGACAAATACCATTTTATTTTATTTAATAGTCATGCAGCAATGCAGGCAGGCAGGGGAATTTGGCTAAGGGAGGCAGGATACGTTAAAGTTACTATTTACGGTGCGATCTGTCAGATGAGGTTGAACACGTTTCAAGGTATATGTAAGTAGATACGGCAGGCGGCTGGCAGCATATGAGCCTTCGCACCTCTCACCTCATGTCTGATATTAATTACAGAACACACAAAAGCACCATCGCATACATCTCATTATCTACGCGGCACACGCAGAGTCTCGCCTGCCACGAGAGCGCAGGTAACAGAAGGCCATTAGTGTATGTGTGTGTGTGGCAGATTCCTGCAATTATTCCAAGGAGACCGCGTTACAGTATGTGTTTTTGGCAGGTATTCACTCAACAGAGGGTGGAAAGAAAGAGAGAGGGAGAGAGAACGGGGATGGAGGAAGGTAAAGGCGGATGGAGAGTGAGAGAGTGTGGGAGAAATGGACAGAGGAGGGGAGAGTGAGTGGGAGAGAGAGTGAGTGAGAGAGGAACAATATTTCTAATTTGGCACCACTCTCCTGTCAATTCTTCTCATCTGGAGTTGGCCTTCAACTCCTTGTGTTGGCCCTGATGGCCCTGTGTTGGAGGGGGGAGAGGCTACCCTTGCTTCACTTCCCCAGCACCCCAGCCCACACCCAGCACCCCAGCTCCCATCCCCCAGGCTCCTGAGAACACATGACAGAGAGCATCAACCAGCCTGCAAACGTCAGCACCCCTGTCATTTTTCTAGTCGGTTGTTTGCTCTGATTCTTGTCATGGTCTACGGTATCGGATGTATGGTGTTCTTGGTGCTCTCCATCATTATCCACATTATATATCTCCTCTCTTCCCGTGACTTCCTGTACCTTCCCCATCTTGGGAATATTCAGACACAGCTGAACACAGCTCTGCCACATTCCCCAGGTATGCCTGAGATATTTCCTCCCTTGCTTTTTCCGGCTGCCMCGCTTCATTCAGCTCCAACCATTAATAAAGTTTATTCTCTATTTTTTCCGCCTAATTCCCACTTTTCCAGCAGGCATGTCACCGCCTCCTCGCTGTCTCTGCCGTTCCACTTCCTGTGCCTGGCCTGGAAATGAATACACAAACATTTCAACCTATCGCTAATTATAGTGTTCTACACATAACATGACTAGTAATGGTGTTAAAGTACATGGATATGCTGGATGGTAGTTGGGTTTGCACAAAATGCATCAGTGGTTGCTTATACTGATTCATTAACAGGTTGATGTTGCTATATGGATGTGGATTTTAGTTTGACGTACAAAAGCATTTAACATGTTCAAGTCCCTGTAAGGTGTCAGCTCTCCTTGTTATCAATCACCATCATTACAACAATAATGATCCCTAATAAATAAATATAATAACAGTGATAAATAGCGACTAACATTGCAGCTAAGTACGTCACTGAGTTTAAAAGCAAGCCTAACGGTCATTTGCATATCGGGCGTGTGACTTCCTTGAAGACAGAAAGCAATTCCACGTCCCATTGTCTCACACTCTCAACAGAGAAGAAGTTCCTCTGTTTTCGTCCACATCACTTCCATAACAAGACATTATACCTTTGATCAAGGAAGCACTAATAGCATATTGAGAAGTAATAATAACAGAAAATATGTAACTTCTGATACACAACCTCAGAGTCAACTAATTAGGTCCATCTGCTTCCTATCTACAAGACTTGGGTGAAAATCTGTCAGAAGAAGCATTCATAGCTAACGCAACGCACCTCCTGCATGTGGTGTTATGTGTAGCTATAGCCTTGTGGTTCCTCAGGCTCAGTCCTGTCATTATTTTACATTATGCTGTATCCTGGAGGCATTTTCGCTAAGATAAAAAAGAAAATATGCAATGCAAGTTGAATATTAGTTTATATTTTAGCAACGTTGAGTCCCTGCATTACAATAGTTTTTGATAATTGGGAATTGTGCTGTAACAATGTAGGCCTATGATGAAGATTATAATTTTAGAATTCCAACATATAGTATAGTGTATATGGAGAAAACCACCATAAACAGCCCACGTTGGAAAGTGTTTCTGAGTGCTACCTGACTGAAGATAAATTATGCACACCAAAAAAATACACAAACAAATGTGCCATATCCTTTTAATAACTTAGTGATAACAGGTAAGGGATACAGTAGGGGAAACCGTAAAGACACCTTATGGTGTGGGGAAATTACCATAACAAGAATAACTGAGGTGATGAGATGATGGATAGATGAAATACCAGTGAAACGAATAGCAAGAAGGTTATCTCATAAGACATGGAATTAAAATACCCTTTTACCCGGGCATCATTGGATGCAGTGACAAGATCATACTTGTCACGTTAAGATTAAGATTTAAGATTAAGATTACAATCACTTTATTTGTCTATTGCACACAAGGTTCAACTGAAATTGGACTTTCGCTTTTAACTCAAGTCCTCCAAAGGCCATTTTAAGTCCATGGCCCCTATCAAAATATGTTTGATTGAATTAAGTTCAGCTGCATTGCAGTTTCCCTTATCAGACTATGTTTATATATTTCCCCTCAAAATGTCTTTATCAGTCCTTTGTTCTTGTTTTTTGTTATGTTAGTGCAGTGTTTTCTAAATTATGCGGTTCTCAGCTATTTTTTTGTCTGTTTTTTACATTTTATTCCTCTGGAATAGATGTTTACATGATACCAGTTCCTAATGAGACCTGGTAACCAAGGAGACAGTCACAAAACTGTCAAGATTCGAGTCTTTTCAAAAATCTCATGTGGGGTGTGTTCTCCAACTGTCAAAGAGGCACTTTCAACACGACATCTCCTCTGGCAAATTTTCCGGCGAATTCAGCCAGTTTGTGAACTGTTTCCATCAAAACACACAGTCACTGACTCTCTCTGGAGATTCAAAAACTGCACAAAGAGCAGACTGTTGAATAAATAAAATGACACAAGCAATCAGGTTTGTAATTCTTCTGCTGGGTTGCCATACAGTTCTCATTCCCAGTGGTTCAATGAACTAAAATGCATCAATTGAATGACAGTATTGGATGAACACTTGAAAAAATGGCAATCAGAAATAAATCACATACATTTTCTGTAGAACATCAGTACTTGAGGGAGTTGAAGCAATGTCATCAAATTTATGTTGAAATGTTTGAAAGAAACTGGGGTCACATTTCTCTTTCTCTCTGTATTTTCTTTTCATTCTGTTTCTTTCTTTTCCTTTTATATTCTTTATCCATAGATAAAAATATATCCCCCATGTCTCACCTACACCAGTGTAGCATTGAAGACAGATTGTGCTTAACAGCAGAGTTAAAGTTGTGCTTTGATTCATGTCAGACCATCACATGGCCCTAGCAGTGTAAGTGTTGATGCCCTTGAAAGAGGTGTTAAGTGTGACCGACATTGGAGGGTTGAAGGATATCAAAGACATGCTTAGATAAGAGTTTAATAGAGGAGAGTGGATAGGGTCCTCCTCACCAGGGGTTGGAACCAGTTCAGAGAACAGCACCGAGAACAGGAAACTGAGAACCGAAGTGATCTCTAGTGTTCCGAAACAGAACCTTATTTTACGCTCCAAGCATATTTTTTTTAAAGTGCCTGTGCAAAGAACTTACTCTATCTCTCAGAAATGTCTTCTTAACTACTGTCTCTCTCAGAACACAACACACACACACACACACCACACAGACACACAGACACACACACACACACACACACACACACACACACACACACAGACACACAGACACACACACCACACACAACAACACACACACACACACACACACACACACACACACACACACACACACCACACACACACACCACACACCCACACAACAACACACACACACACACACACACAACAACCAACACACACACACAGACTGAGTGACTGGGGAGAGACGACGACGAGGTGGGGATAAGTAATTCTAGGGAAGATAAAGTCATATGACCTTGACATTTTCACCTCTGTTGAATGCCAGGTGATTATTCAGTTAACTAACGAGAGAGAGAGAGAGAGAAGAGAAGCGAGAGAGAGAGAGAGAGAGAGAGAGAGAGAGAGAGAGAGAGAGAGAGAAGAGAGAGAGAGAGAGAGAGAGAGAAGAGAGAGAGAGAGAGAAGAGAGAAAGAGATTAGAAAACAGTCATTTGAATTCTTTATGAAATCCCAAAACCGGGGTTATCATCTCTCCCTGACAAGACTGATTGAACTCTGAAAGTCAGTCAATGTGAAAATATACATTTTCTTGTTTAGTTGTCTCTATGGCTATTCTTCTTGCTACTCTTAAATGTTCAGGACAAAAACCATAAAGTGAATGACTGTATATAATGCGATCGGACAGCTCCTGAGTTAGGATGGACGTGTTTATGTGTGTGTGAATGTTTCTGAGTATGGGTGTGTTTTTCGTGTGTGTGTGCGTGTGTTTCTTTTGCGGGCTAAGATAGAAGGAATAGGGGCTGTGGGCATAAGGCTGACTCACCCATTACCCCGTCTCGGTCCCGCTCCGATGACTCACCTCTCACCTGCCCTGTGGCCTCACCCTGCAGCCAGACACTGTCTCGCCCCCCCCCTCCCCCCACTGTCCCTTCTTGACCCTTGTAAAGGTCACCATGGGCCAAATACACACACACACACACACACACACAACACACACACACACACACACACACACACACACACACACACACACACACACACACAACACACACACACACACACACACACCACACACACCACACACCACAACACACACACACACACACACACATACATACATACATACATACATACATACATACATACATACATACATACACACATACACACATACACACACATACATACATACATACATACAGCTGTGTCGTCCTACTCACCTCAGTGAAATGTGCATCTCTGCCTCAGCTGTCACTCATCGGGATGCCGTCATGTGTTGTGTGATTGACAGCTGGCTTCTGTTGGAGTAGAAAGGGCGTCTCCCGCTGTTCACTGCACCGTATGTGTGAATGGAAAAGGAGGGACATGAAGGATGGATAGAGAAAACAAGTAGGAACATTACACAATTTTTAATGGGAGGGTATTGTTATTGGAAAATTATTGTGTGTGTGTGTGTGTTGTGTGTTGTGTGTTGTGTGTGGTGTGTGTGTGTGTGTGTGTGTGTGTGTGTGTGTGTGTGGTGTGTGTGTGTGTGTGTGGTGTGTGTGGTGTTGTGTGTGGTGGTGTGGTTATGTGCGGGTTGGGGGGTGGGTGGGGAGGGGTGTTTATGTGTGTGTTTGGGGGGTGGGTGTAAGGTGTGTGTGTTTGTGTCTCTGATCTAATATGGGTTCTACTTGATGACGTGTATGTTGTAATCGTGTAATGGAGAAATGCAGGTGTTATTTGACAGTGAGTCTGGTGTTGTTTAGGTTCACTTACAACCACACACACACACAGACACACACATATCCTCCCCCGATGATGCAACGCCAAACGTCACACCAAAGATGGGCGATTACACCCAACCTCGAGTTGGGTGTAAATCATGTCAGAAAAACATGTCAGTCAGGCATGTTAGAACAGCTCCGAGAAAAATCGATGCGGTCTCATCCTGGATACATCCTCCAGACAGACCATCCATAACGTTACACTCAAATAATACAGTGTGAGGAGAAAATTATTTTCCATTTGTTTCGTTCACAATTGAAATTTTAATTTCCACAGTTCCGACCAACATATACATTTTTCTTTTTCAAGTAAAGGTTTATATCGTTCCTTTCTGTTCCTTTTTTTAACCTTTGAAATCGACATAGTTGTTACATTTTGCTCATTAATTACTTCACAAATCAGTGTGGATAGAGCAGCTTGCAATAGAGCAGGCAAGCTAGTTGTTTACATAATTGTATATGTGAGATAGTAGTTAAGAAGACATTTCTGAGAGAGACAGTAGTTAAGAAGACATTTCTGAGTGAGACAGTAGTTAAGATGTTATGCTAATAAGACCAGCAGAGGGAAGCACAGGGACAAGACATGATGATCAATGACAAACAGGACATAAGAAGACATTTATGAGTGAGACAGTAGTTTAAGAAGATGTTTATAAGTGAGACAGTAGTTAAGTAGACATTTTTGAGTGAGGCAGTAGTTAAAAAGACATTTCTGAGAGAGACAGTAGTTTAAGATGACAATTCTGAGTGAGACAGTAGTTAAGAAGACATTTCTGAGTGAGACAGTAGTTAGGAGACATTCCTGAGAGAGACAGTAGTTAAGATGACAATTCTAGTGAACAGTAGTTAAGAAGACATTTCTGAGAGAAACAGTACTTAAGAAAAAGTTTCTGAGTGAGACAGTAGTTAAAAAGACATTTCTGGAGAGACAGTAGTTAAGAAGACATTTCTGAGTGAGACAGTAGTTAAGAAGACATTTCTGAGTGAGACAGTAGTTAAGAAGAGTTTATAAGTGAGCAGTAGTTAAGAAGACGTTTCTGAGTGAGACAGTAGTTAAGAAGACATTTCTGAGTGAGACAGTAGTTAGAAGACGTTTCTGAGTGAGATAGTAGTTAAGAAGACATTTCTGAGTGAGACAGTAGTTAAGAAGACATTTCTGAGCGAGACAGTAGTTAAGGTGATGATTCTGGAGAGACAGTAGTTAGAAGACATTTTGAGTTGGACAGTAGTTAAAAAGACATTTCTGAGTGAGACAGTAGTTAAGAGACATTTCTGAGAGAGACAGTAGTTAAGATGACAATTCTGCATGAGACAGTAGTTAAGAAAACATTTCTGAGTGAGACAGTAGTTTAGGAGACATTTCTGAGAGAGACAGTAGTTAAGAAGACATTTCTGAGTGAGAACGGTAGTTAAGAAGACATTTCTGAGTGAGACAGTAGTTAAGAAGACATTTCTGAGTGAGACAGTAGTTTAGGAGACATTTATGAGAGAGACAGTAGTTAGAAAACGTTTTTGAGTGAGGCAGTAGTTAAAAAGACATTTCTGAGTGAGACAGTAGTTAAGAAGATATTTCTGAGAGAGACGTAGTTAAGAAGACATTTCTGAGTGAGACAGTAGTTAAGAAGACATTTCTGAGAGAGACAGTCTTTAAGATGACAATTCTGAGTGAGACAGTAGTTAGAAGGACATTTCTGAGTGAGAGTAGTTTAGGAGACATTTCTAAATGAGACAGTAGTTTGGAGACATTTATGAGAGAGACAGTAGTTAAGAAAACGTTTTTGAGTGAGGCAGTAGTTAAAAAGACATTCTTGAGTGAGACAGTAGTTAAGAAGATATTTCTGAGAGAGACAGTAGTTAAGAAGACATTTCTGAGTGAGACAGTAGTTAAGAAGACATTTCTGAGAGAGACAGTAGTTAAGATGACAATTCTGAGTGAGACAGTAGTTAAGAAGACATTTCTGAGTGAGACAGTAGTTAGGAGACATTTCTCAGTGAGACAAGTAGTTAAGAAGACATTTCTGAGTGAGACAGTAGTTAAGAAGACTTTCTGAGTGAGAGAGTAGTAAGAAGATATGTCTGAGTGAGACAGTAGTTAGAAGACATTCTGAGTGAGACAGTAGTTAAAAAAAAGACATTTCTGAGTGAGACAGTAGTTAAGAAGACATTTCTGAGTGAGACAGTAGTTAAGAAGACATTTCTCTGAGAGAGACAGTAGTTTAAGATGACGATTCTGAGAGAGACAGTAGTTGAGAAGATATTTCTGAGTGAGACAGTAGTTAAGAAGACGTTTATAAGTGAGGCAAGTGTAAGAAGACGTTTCTGAGTGAGACAGTAGTTAAGAAGACATTTCTGAGTGAGACAGTAGTTAAGAATCATTTTTGAGTGAGACAGTAGTTAAGAAGACGTTTTGAGTGAGATAGTAGTTAAGAGACATTCTGAGTGAGACAGTAGTTAGAAGATATTTCTTAGAGAGAGAGTAGTTAAGGTGATGATTCTGAGAGGACAGTAGTTAAAAGACATGTCTGACGAGTGAGACA
>NC_036854.1:35638075-35688302 GCF_002910315.2 Salvelinus sp. IW2-2015
TCCGAGAAAAATCGATGCGGTTCATCACTGGATACATCCTCCAGACAGACCATCCATAACGTTACACTCAAATAATACAGTGTGAGGAGAAAATTATTTTCCATTTGTTTCGTTCACAATTGAAATTTTAATTTCCACAGTTCCGACCAACATAACATTTTTCTTTTTCAAGTAAAGGTTTATATCGTTCCTTTCTGTTCTTTTTTAACCTTTGAAATCGACATAGTTGTTACATTTTGCTCATTAAATTACTTCACAAATCAGTGTGGATAGAGCAGCTTGCAATAGAGCAGGCAAGCTAGTTGTTTACATAATTGTATATGTGAGATAGTAGTTAAGAAGACATTTCTGAGAGAGACATAGTAAGAAAGACTTTCTGAGTGAGACAGTAGTTAAGATGTTATTCTAATAGACCAGCAGAGGGAAGCACAGGGACAAGACATGATGATCAATGACAAACATGACATAGAAGACATTTATGAGTGAGACAGTAGTTAAGAAGATGTTTATAAGTGAGACAGTAGTTAAGTAGACATTTTTGAGTGAGGCAGTAGTTAAAAAGACATTTCTGAGAGAGACAGTTATTAAATGACAATTCTGAGTGAGACAGTAGTTAAGAAGACATTTCTGAGTGAGACAGTAGTTTAGGAGACATTCCTGAGAGAGACAGTAGTTAAGATGACAATTCTGAGTGAACAGTAGTTAAAGACATTTCTGAGAGAAACAGTACTTAAGAAAAAGTTTCTGAGTGAGACAGTAGTTAAAAAGACATTTCTGAGAGAGACAGTAGTTAAGAAGACATTTCTGAGTGAGACAGTAGTTAAGAAGACATTTCTGAGTAGACAGTAGTAAGAAGACGTTTATAAGTGAGCGCAGTAGTTAAGAAGACGTTTCTGAGTGAGACAGTAGTTAAGAAGACATTCTGAGTGAACAGTAGTTAAGAAGACGTTTCTGAGTGAGATAGTAGTTAAGAAGACATTTCTGAGTGAGACAGTAGTTAGAAGACATTTCTGAGCGAGACAGTAGTTAAGGTGATGATTCTGAGAGAGACAGTAGTTAAGAAGACATTTTGAGTGAGACAGTAGTTAAAAAGACATTTCTGAGTGAGACAGTAGTTAAGACGACATTTCTGAGAGAGACAGTAGTTAGATGACAATTCTGCATGAGACAGTAGTTAAGAAGACATTTCTGAGTGAGACAGTAGTTTAGGAGACATTTCTGAGAGAGACAGTAGTTAAGAAGACATTTCTGAGTGAGACGGTAGTTAGAAGACATCTCTGAGTGAGACAGTAGTTAAGAAGACATTCTGAGTGAGACAGTAGTTTAGGAGACATATGAGAGAAGAAGTTTATAAGAAAACGTTTTGAGTGAGGCAGTAGTTAAAAAGACATTTCTGAGGAGACAGTAGTTAAGAAGATATTTCTGAGAGAGACAGTAGTTAAGAAGACATTTCTGAGTGAGACAGTAGTTAAGAAGACATTTCTGAGAGAGACAGTCTTTAAGATGACAATTCTGAGTGAGACAGTAGTTAAGAAGACATTTCTGAGTGAGACAGTAGTTTAGGAGACATTTCTCAATGAGACAGTAGTTAGGAACATTATGAGAGAGACAGTAGTTAAGAAAACGTTTTTGAGTGAGGCAGTAGTTAAAAAGACATTTCTGAGTGAGACAGTAGTTAAGAGAATATTTCTGAGAGAGACAGTAGTTAAGAAGACATTTCTGAGTGAGACAGTAGTTAAGAAGACATTTCTGAGAGAGACAGTAGTTAAGATGACAATTCTGAGTGAGACAGTAGTTAAGAAGACATTTCTGAGTGAGACAGTAGTTTAGGAGACATTTCTCAGGTGAACAGTAGTTAAGAAGACATTTCTGAGTGAGACAGTAGTTAAGAAGACATTTCTGAGTGAGAGAGTAGTAAGAAGATATGTCTGAGTGAGACAGTAGTTAAGAAGACATTTCTGAGTGAGACAGTAGTTAAAAAGACATTTCTGAGTGAGACAGTAGTTAAGAACATTTCTGAGTGAGACAGTAGTTAAGAAGACATTTCTGAGAGAGACAGTAGTTTAAGATGACGATTCTGAGAGAGACAGTATTGAGAAGATATTTCTGAGTGAGACAGTAGTTAAGAAGACGTTTATAAGTGAGGCAGTAGTTAAGAAGACGTTTCTGAGTGAGACAGTAGTTAAGAAGACATTTCTGAGTGAGACAAGTAGTTAAGAATCATTTTTGAGTGAGACAGTAGTTAAGAAGACGTTTCTGAGTGAGATAGTAGTTAAGAAGACATTTCTGAGTGAGACAGTAGTTAGAAGATATTTCTTAGAGAGAGAGTAGTTAAGGTGATGATTCTGAGAGAGACAGTAGTTAAAAGACATGTCTGAGTGAGACAGTCCTTAAGAAAACATTTCTAAGTGAGCAGTAGTTAAGAAGACATTTCTGAGTGAGACAGTAGTTAAGAAGATATTTCTAGAGGAGAGTAGTTAGGTGATGATTCTGAGAGAGACAGTAGTTAAGAAGACATCTTGAGTGAGACAGTAGTTTTAGGAGACATTTATGAGAGAGACAGTAGTTAAGATAACGTTTTTGAGTGAGGCAGTAGTTAAAAAGACATTTCTGAGTGAGACAGTAGTTAAGAAGACATTTCTGAAGAGACAGTAGTTAAGATGACAATTCTGAGTGAGACAGTAGTTAGGAGACATTTCTGAGAGAGACAGTAGTTAGAAGATATTTCTGAGTGAGACAGTAGTAGAAAAAACATTTCTGAGTGAGAGAGTAGTAAGAAGACATTTCTGAGTGAGACAGTAGTTCAGGAGACAATTCTGAGAGAGACAGTAGTTAGAAGACATTTCTGAGTGAGACAGTAGTTTAGGAGACATTTCTCATGAGACAGTAGTTAAGAAGACATTTCTGAGTGAGACAGTGGTTAAGAAGACATTTCTGAGTGAGAGAGTAGTAAAAGATATGTCTGAGTGAGACAGTAGTTAAAGACATTTCTGAGTGAGACAGTAGTTAAAAAGACATTTCTGAGTGAGACGTAGTTTAAGAAGACATTTCTGAGTGAGGACAGTAGTTAAGAAGACAATTTCTGAGAGAGACAGTAGTTAAGATGAGATTCTGAGAAGAGACAGTAGTTGAGAAGTATTTCTGAGTGAGACAGTAGTTAAGAAACGTTTATAAGTGAGGCAGTAGTTAAAAAGACGTTTCTGATGAGACAGTAGTTAAGAAGACATTTCTGAGGAGACAGTAGTTAGAAATCATTTTGAGTAGGACAGTAGTTAAGAAGACGTTTCTGAGTGAGATAGTAGTTAAAGAAGACATCTGAGTGAGACAGTAGTTAAGAGATATTTCTTAGAGAGAGAGTAGTTAAGTGATGATTCTGAGAGAGACAGTAGTTAAAAAGACATGTCTGAGTGAGACAGTCCTTAAGAAGACATTTCTAAGTGAGACAGTAGTTAAGAAGACATTTCTGAGTGAGACAGTAGTTAAGAAGATATTTCTTAGAGAGAGAGTAGTTAAGGTGATGATTCTGAGAGAGACAGTAGTTAAGAAGACATCGTGATGAGACAGTAGTTAAGAAGACATTTCTGATGGACAGTAGTTTAGGAGACATTTATGAGAGACAGTAGTTAAGATAACGTTTTTGAGTGAGGCAGTAGTTAGAAGAAGTTTCTGAGTGAGATAGTAGTTAAGAAGACATTTCTGAGTGAGACAAGTTAAGAAGACATTTCTGAGTGAGACAGTTGTTTAGGAGACATTTATGAGAGAGACAGTAGTTAAGAAAACGTTTTTGAGTGAGGCAGTAGTTAAAAAGACATTTCTGAGTGAGACAGTAGTTAAGAAGATATTTCTGAGAGACAGTATTAAGAAGACATTTCTGAGTGAGACAGTAGTAGAAGACATTTCTGAGAGAGACAGTATTAGATGACAATTCTGAGTGAGACAGTAGTTAGAAGACATTTCTGAGTGAGACAGTAGTTTAGGAGACATTTCTCAGTGAGACAGTAGTTTAGGAGACATTTATGAGAGAGACAGTAGTTAAGAAAACGTTTTTGAGTGAGGCAGTAGAAAAAATTTCTGAGTGAACTTAGAAGACTATTTCTGAGAGAGACAGTAGTTAAGAAGACAATTTCTGAGTGAGACAGTAGTTAAGAAGACATTCTGAGAGACAGTAGTTAAGATGACAATTCTGAGTGGAGACAGTAGTTAAGAAGACATTTCTGAGTGAGACAGTAGTTTAGAGACATTTCAGTGAGACAGTAGTTAAAAGACATTTCTGAGTGAGACAGTAGTTAAGAAGACATTTCTGAGAGAGAGTAGTAAAGAAGATATGTCTGAGTGAGACAGTAGTTAAGAACACATTTCTGAGTGAGACAGTAGTTAAAAAGACATTTCTGAGTGAGACAGTAGTTAAGAAGTCATATGGTCGTAGTCATATGATTAGTGTACCTGCCAGGAGTGAAGGGATAACGGAAAGGCTGGAGCAACGAACCGCCCTTGCCTTCCTTGCAGCGTTCCCTCTCTCCATGCGATTCCTCTGCTCTCCACTGTTACAGGGCTAGATCACTGGCTTTGCTCTGCCTCTTTCATGCCGTCCCTAGGCAGGGTGCTCCCTTCGAGTGGTTGTTACTGACGTGCATCTTCCGTCTGGGTTGCGCCCCCCTTGTTTGTGCTGTGGTGGAGACCTTTTGTGTGCTATACTGCGGCCTTGTCTCAGGATTGTACTAGTTGGTGGTTGAGTCTTACCCCTAGTGGTGCGGGGGCTGGCTTGGCAAAGTGTGGTGGGTGATACCCTCCTATTTGGCCTGTCGGGGCGTTTGTTTTTCGGCTATTCTGGGGCCACGGTGTCTCCTGACCGCTCCTGTCCAGCTCCAGTATTTATGCTGCAGTAGTTTGTGTCGGGGGCTAGGGTCAGTTGGTTACCTGGAGTACTTCTCCTGTCTTATCCAGTGTCCTGTGTGAATTTAAGTATGCTCCTCTAATTCTCTCGTTCTCTCTTTCTCTCTGAGAACCTGAGCCCTAGGACCATACGCAGGACTACCGGGCATGATGACACCTGCTGTCCCCAGTCGCCTGGCCTTGCTGCTATCCAGGTTTCAACTGTTCTGCCTGTGGTTACGGAACCCCTACCTGTCCCAGACCTGCTGTTTTCAACTCTTAATGATCGGCTATGAAAAGCCAACTGAGATTTATTCCTGATTATTATTTTACCATGCTTTCATTTATGAACATTTTGAAAATCTTGGCTCTCTCTAATTTCTCCTTCTTCTTTCTTCTCTCGGAGGACCTGAGCCCTAGGACCATACGTCGGACTACCGCCGTGGTGACTCCTTGCTGTCCCCAGTCCGCCTGGCCTTGCTGCTATTCAGTTTCAACTGTTCTGCCTGCGGTTATGGAACCCTACCTGTCCCGACCTGCTGTTTTCAACTCTTAATGATCGGCTATTAAAAGCCAACTGAGATTATCTCTGATTATTATTTACCATGCTTGTCATTTATGAAATTTTGAAAATCTTGGCTCTCTCTAATTTTCTCCTTCTCTCTTTCTTTCTCTCGGAGCCTGGCCCTAGGACCATGCGTCGGACTGCCGCCCGTGGTGACTCCTTGCTGTCCCCAGTCCGCCTGGCCTTGCTGCTATCCAGTTTCAGCTGTTCTGCTGCGTTATGGAACCGCTACCTGTCCAGACCTGTTGTTTTTTCAACCTTGATGATCGGCTATAAAAGCAACTGAAATTATTCATGATTATTATTGACCATGCTTGTCACTTATGAACATTTTGAACATCTTGGCATAGTTCTGTTATAATCTCCACCCGCACAGCCAGAAGAGGACTGGCCACCCCTCATAGCCTGGTTCCTCTCTAGGTTTCTTCCTAGGTTTTGCCTTTCTAGGGATGTTTCCTAGCCACCGTGCTTCTACACCTGCATACTAGCTGTTTGGGTTTAGGCTGGTGTCTGTACAGCACTTCGAGATATTAGCTGATGTACGAAGGCTATATAAAATAAATTGATTGATGATTGATTGATTAGAAGACATTTCTGAGTGAGACAGTAGTTAAGAAGACATTTCTGAGAGAGACAGTAGTTAAGATGACGATTCTGAGAGAGACAGTAGTTGAGAAGATATTTCTGAGTGAGACAGTAGTTAAGAGACGTTATAAGTGAGGCAGTAGTTAAGAAGACGTTTCTGAGTGAGACAGTAGTTAGAAGACATTTCTGAGTGAGACAGTAGTTAAGAAATCATTTTTGAGTAGGACAGTAGTTAAGAAGATTTCTGAGTGAGATAGTAGTTAAGAAGACATTTCTGATGAGACAGTAGTTAAGAAGATATTTCTTAGAGAGAGGGTAGTTAAGGTGATGATTCTGAGAGAGACAGTAGTTAAAAAGACATGTCTGAGTGAGACAGTCCTTAAGAAGACATTTCTAAGTGAGACAGTAGTTAAGAAACATTTCTGAGTGAGACAGTAGTTAAGAAGATATTTCTTAGAGAGAGAGTAGTTAAGGTGATGATTCTGAGAGAGACAGTAGTTAAGAAGACATTTCTGAGTGAGACAGTAGTTTAGGAGACATTTATGAGAGAGACAGTAGTTAAGATAACGTTTTTGAGTGAGGCAGTAGTTTAAAAGACATTTCTGAGTGAGACAGTAGTTAAGAAGACATTTCTGAGAGAGACAGTAGTTAAGATGACAATTCTGAGTGAGACAGTAGTTTAGAGACATTTCTGAGAGAGACAGTAGTTAAGAAGAATATTTCTGAGTGAGACAGAGTTAAGAAACATTCTGAGTGAGAGAGTAGTAAAGAAGACATTTCTGAGTGAGACAGTAGTTCAGGAGACAATTCTGAGAGAGACAGTAGTTAAGAAGACATTTCTGAGTGAGACAGTAGTTTAGGAGACATTTCTCAGTAGACAGTAGTTAAGAAGACATTTCTGAGTGAGACAGTAGTTAAGAAACATTTCTGAGTGAGAGAGTAGTAAAGAAGATAGTCTGAGTGAAGACAGTAGTTAAGAAGACATTTCTGAGTGAGACAGTAGTTAAAAAGACATTTCTGATGAGACAGTAGTTAAGAAGACATTTCTGAGTGAGACAGTAGTTAAAGACATTTCTGAGAGAGACAGTAGTTAAGATGACGATTCTGAGATGAGACATAGTTGAGAAGATATTTCTGAGTGAGACAGTAGTTAAGAAGACGTTTATAAGTGAGCAGTAGTAAAAAGACGTTTCTGAGTGAGACAGTAGTTAAGAAGACATTTCTGAGTGAGACAGTAGTTAAGAAATCATTTTTGATGAAACAGTAGTTAAGAAGACGTTTCAGTGAGATAGTAGTTAAGAAGACATTTCTGAGTGAGACAATAGTTAAGAAGATATTCTTAGAGAGAGAGTAGTTAAGGTGAGATTCTGAGAGAGACAGATTAGAAGACATTTCTGAGTGAGACAGTAGTTAAGAAGACATTTCTGAGTGAGACAGTAGTTTTGGAGACATTTATGAGAGAGACAGTAGTTAAGAAACGTTTTTGAGTAGGGCAGTAGTTAAAAAGACTTTCTGAGTAGACAGTAGTTAAGAAGACATTTCTGAGAGAGACAGTAGTTAAGATACAATTCTGAGTGAGACAGTTTCAGGAGACATTCTGAAGAGACAGTACTTAGAAGACGTCTGAGTGAGACAGTAGTTAAAAGAATTCTAGTGAACAGAGTTAAAGATATGTCTGAGTGAGACAGTAGTTAAGAAGACATTGAGTAGACAGTAGTTCAGGAGACATTTTAGAGAGAGAGTAGTTAGTGATGCTCTGAGAGAGACAGTAGTTAAAAAGACATTCTTGAATGAGACAGTAGTTAAGAAGACATTTCTTGAGTGAGACAGTAGTTAAGAAGACATTCTGAGTGAGATAGTAGTTAAGAAGACATTTCTGAGTGAGACAGTAGTAAGAAGATATTTCTTAGAGAGAGAGTAGTTAAGTGATGATTCTAAGATTGTGTGTGTGTGTGTGTGTGTGACAAGGTCCTGCTTTGTGTTTTATCATAAAAACTACTGCAGATTAATGAGAGATTCACGATGAATAAGTATCTAATATTCCGCAATCAGAGCGGCTTTGAAATGTTAAATCATATATAAAGCGCAGAGGGGTTTTGTTTGGGATTTGTTCACACTGTTTGGAGGCCAGTCACCGGGAACTTAATTGTAATGTTTTCGAAGTTCTGAAATATGCATGTTTTTGTACAGTAGTATTGCTGCCACAATGTTTTATCAATGACAAACTTACTTTAAGTATTACAATCATTTTCAAAACCTACCCACTGGGCAAAAACTGGTTGAGGTTGTTTCCACATAATTTCAACACAGTGAATATTTTTGTTCTAGATTTTTTTTACTTTTTTTTATGAAAGTGATCAATTTGAAGTCTATTTGGTTTGAATGTAGTGACATATAAATCTGCATCATTAACTTTATACATACGTTTGTGTTTTGTGACATTGAAAGATGCTAATCTATTTAGGGACAATATAGCTGTCATTTATAATCTACCCTCAGACTGTCAAAATGTCCTCTAAACTCTGAGGTTCACGGAAGATGCCAAGTCATACTCCCATTCCACCCTGTCCCATGGGACTAGAAGGCATATTTATGTGCACTCTGGCCCTATAAGTGCCCTGATCATTTCCTGTGTCAAAGCAAATCCACCAAGGCCACCTTCCCTTTAATTAAAAGAACAAGCTTTGGCCTGCTCTATATCCCCCCAGTATTCAGCATACATCTTAATGAGATGCATGGACCTTTTTCTGTAGCAAAGGAGGGGGCTTGAATTTAAAATTGCAGTATAATTACAACAAACTTTAGTACTGACAGAAAATCAGTAGGCAGTTCTCCAGGTGAGGAGCTAGGCCGCATGGCAGTGTCGATGGAGAGAACCACATAATTTCACATGTGGAAAATCACATGATTTCCATCAGTTTTGCACATACAGTTGAAGTCGGAAGTTTACATACACTTAGGTTGGAGTCATTAAAACTCGTTTTTCAACCACTCCATAAATTTCATGTTAAAAAACGATCGTTTTGGCAAGTCGGTTAGGACATCTACTTTGTTCATGACACAAGTAATTTTTCCAACAATTGTTTACAGACAGATTATTTCACGTATAAGTCACTGTATCACAATTCCAGTGGGTCAGAAGTTTACATACACTAAGTTGACTGTGCCTTTAAACAGCTTGGAAAATTCCAAAAAATGTCATGGCTTTAGAAGCTTCTGATAGGGTAATTGACATCATTTGAGTAAATTGGAGGTGTACCTGTGGATGCATTTCAAAGCCTACCTTCAAACTCAGTGCCTCTTTGCTTGACATCATGGGAAAATCAAAAGAAATCAGCCAAGACCTCAGAAAAAAATTGTAGATCTCCACAAGTCTGGTTCATCCTTGGGAGCAATTTCCAAATGCCTGAGGTATCACGTTCATCTATACAAACAATAGTGCAATTTTTACAAAAAAAATTTGAGGCCTTGGCAGATTTTTTTGATTTTCCCATGATGTCAAGCAAAGAGGCACTGAGTTTGAAGGTAGGCCTTGAAATGCATCCACAGGTACACCTCCAATTGACTCAAATTATGTTAATTAGCCTATCAGAAGCTTCTAAAGCCATTACATAATTTTCTGGAATTTTCCAAGCAGGCACAGTCAACTTGTATGTAAACTTGTATGTAAACTTCTGACCCACTGGAATTGTGATACAGTGAATTATAAGTGAAATAATCTGTCTGTAAACAATTGTTGAAAAAAATTACTTGTGTCATGCACAAAGTAGATGTCCTAACTGACTTGCCAAAACTATAGTTTGTTCTCAAGAAATTTGTGGTGTGGTTGAAAAACGAGTTTTAATGACTCCAACCTAAGTGTATGTAAACTTCCGACTTCAACTGTATATATATATATATATATATTTTAATACTTCACATGTGGTGATATTTCACATGAAGTTTCACATGTGGATTTTCACAAGTGATCACGTCACATTTCACATGTGCAATCATGTGAAACCATGTGGTTTTGGAACACTTCACATGTGGATTAAAAATGTTATATTTAGCCATGCAAACAAAAACTAGTCTTTAGGATGTCCCCAGAACATCACAAAATAGTTGCAGTGTTTTCAACTTACAGTACATATTTGACACACATGATTACATTGTGTATGTATATTTATTCAGTACTTTTATTCAATGTCCTGAGATTTGAACTGCATTTCGATGTACTTGCTACGCCACCATGTCCGTGTCAATGACTGATTTCACCCATATTCCTCTCAGCTTTGTAAAATACATTCAAGAAAATCTGTTATACTCATCATAGTGATTCAGGAGTAACATTAAAACAGAATAGTGTTCCTCAGCAACATTAGACAACTATACAGAAAACCCTCAAAATAAGTAAATTAAATCAATGATGAGAGATTAGTCAGATTAACTGATAACTAAAATAGCAGTGCAGATGTCACTCTTTTGCTAAGTGCAGTGACGTATTACAGGCAATGAATGTGTAGTAGACTTCTGAAAATGCTTCAGACTTTGTGGCGCAGCAGAAAGATCAACGTGCCGCAAATCTAGAGGTTGTGTGTACAAAACCCAGGTGCTGGCATGTTGAAAAGTCAGTACTAAGTGATCATGTCAAATGTAATGATGTTGTCAATGTTTAAAGATTTGTACACTATTTTAGCTGAAAAGTGTACCTCTTACCGTAAAACCCCAATACCATTTCATTACTTTCCTTACATTAAAAATTTAAAGTGAACTTGCATTTTCAAAACATAACCAAAAACTTAAGAGATACATGTAAGTTCTGTTGTTCACATGTGAGACCACATGTTCACATGTATTCAGTATAGAGTTCACATGTTAACCACACTATTTCACATGTGAGGAGAATAACATGTTTACACCTCACATGTGAATTGCATTTATAAACGTATTATAATCACTTATATTATGGCCATTTTAATGTAATTTAACATTTCATATGAGCTGTACCGTGATGTGTTCCCTTGCGACCAATAACAAATAATCGACTAAAAATCCAGAGACACGTTAAAAGTACCTTTTCTTAGCTCCTCCTCATGGCTGATTTAATGATCTTTGTCATGCAACAGAGTGTGTATTCCTCCATTAATATTTACCATAGTGTTTCCCAACAAGGTGACAACAGGTGGTGCTGCTCTCCGTCCCAGCAGTCCCTGTCCTTGGTCAGATGCCACTGAGGTGAAAGAGAGAAGACAGTGAGGCAGTTACGCTAGCGTCTCTCTCCTGGCTATGCCCCAGGCACTCTGATTGCTAGATGTAGCATGTGGCAAACCTACCACAGAGGGCAGAAAGGACCCAGTGACGAGGTGTGTGTGTGTGTGTGTGTGTTCTGTGTGTGTGTGTGTGTTGTGTGTGTGTGTGTGTGTGTGTGTGTGTGTGTGTGTGTGTGTGTGTGTGTGTGTGTGTGTGTGTGTGTGTGTGTGTGTGTGTGTGTGTGTGTGTGTGTGTGTGTGTGTGGACGAGTTAACTTTAAAGTCCCCAGAAGTCCCCACAAGAAGAGTAAACAAACAAATTAGACAACTAGGTCAAATACTATTTCTAGGGGGTTTAGGGATAAGGTTAGAATTAGTGTTAGAATTAGGTTTAGGCTTAGGAGCTAGAGTTAGTTTTAGGGTTAGGGTTAGGAGCTAAGGTTAGTTTAGGTTTAAAGATAGTTTTTGGGTTTAAGGTTAAGTTAGGGGTAGGGTTAGGGTTTAGGGAAAATAGGATTGTGAATGGGACTGAAGTGTGTGGCCCCACAAGGTTAGTTAACAAGACTCTGTGTGTGTGTGTATGTGTATGTGTGTGTGCGTGTGCGTGTGCGCGTGCACGTACACATGCGTGTGTGTGTATGTGTGTGCCGTCCCATGGTTGCATCATGTAATAAATGATGGACTATCTAAGGTTTATATTTTGGTTAAAAGACAAAACATTTTTGCCAGTCCTCCCTCTTTCTCTGACATGATTGGAGCAATCATGTCACTACTTCAAACTGATAGGACCAGCTAGACAATGCATGCCAATCAGTAGGAGACAATGCATGCCACATCAGGGATGAGACATGCAGTCACATCAGGGAGTGGACAATGCATGCCACATCAGGGATGAGACAATGCATGCCACATCAGGTAGGAGACAATGGCATGCCACATCAGGGAGGAGACAATGCATGCCACATCAGGTAGGAGACAATGCATGCCACATCAGGAGGAGACAATGCATGCCACATCAGGGATGAGACAATGCATGCCACATCAGGGAGGAGACAATGCATGCCACATCAGGTAGGAGACAATCATGCCACATCAGGAGAGACAATGCATGCCACATCAGGGATGAGACAATGCATGCCACATCAGGGGATAGACAATGCATGCCACATCAGGGAGAGACAATGCATGCCACATCAGGGATGAGACAATGCATGCCACATCAGGGAGGAGACAATGCATGCCACATCAGGGAGGAGACAATGCATGCCACATCAGGTAGGAGACAATGCATGCCACATCAGGGAGGAGACAATGCATGCCACATCAGGGAGGAGACAATGCATGCCACATCAGGGATGAGACAATGCATGCCCATCAGGGAGGAGACAATGCATGCCACATCAGGGAGGAGACAATGCATGCCACATCTGTTAGGAGACAATGCATGCCACATCAGGGAGAGACAATGCATGCCACATAGGGAGGAGACAATGCATGCCACATCAGGGAGAGAACAATGGCATGCCACACAGGGTGAGACAATGCATGCCACATCAGGAGGAGACAATGCATGCCACATCAGGTAGGAGACAATGCATGCCACATCAGGGAGGAGTAATTGCTAGTTACCTAGGCCTACAAAGTGTGATACTGTACAACTACCAATTGGTAAAAACATTTTTATATAATTCAGCAGCGTTAACAGAATTGCTGTCCCTGCAACAACCCATATTGTGTTGTGTATTTTACTTCCCTCTTTCTGCCAAGGTGAGCCTCAATGGCGCTGGTCTAGCATTTGTAAAGCTGTTGCTAGGAACGATCAACAAAATGTCAGATGACTCAGCAAGCGATGAAATTTGAATATGGCATCAAAGCGTCATTAGGATGGCCCCTGCTGCAGACCAGGAAGTATTTTTCAAGAGGGGCTGGGGCTATTGAGGGACGAGGAAGGGCAGGAGATGGTTTGAGAGACACGGGTCCCTGTTTGTTATTATCTGTGTAGTGATTCTCAGGGGCCGGGCCCTGTCTAACAGAGAGAGGGGATGGTCTCTGTGTAGTGATTCTCAGGGGCCAGGCCCTGTCTAACAGAGAGAGGGGATGGTCTCTGTGTAGTGATTCTCAGGGCCAGGCCCTGTCTAACAGAGAGAGGGGATGGTCTCTGTGTAGTGATTCTCTGGGGCCAGGCCCTGTCTAACAGAGAGAGGGGATGGTCTCTGTGTAGTGATTCTCAGGGGCCAGGCCCTGTCTAACAGAGAGAGGGGATGGTCTCTGTGTAGTGATTCTCTGGGCCAGGCCCTGTCTAACAGAGAGAGGGATGGTCTCTGTGTAGTGATTCTCAGGGGCCAGGCCCTGTCTAACAGAGAGAGGGGATGTCTCTGTGTAGTGATTCTCAGGGCCAGGCCCTGTCTAACAGAGAGAGGGGATGGTCTCTGTGTAGTGATTCTCAGGGGCCAGGCCCTGTCTAACAGAGAGAGGGATGGTCTCTGTGTAGTGATTCTCTGGGGCCAGGCCCTGTCTAACAGAGAGAGGGGATGGTCTCTGTGTAGTGATTCTCTGGGGCCAGGCCCTGTCTAACAGAGAGAGGATGGTCTCTGTGTATGATTCTCGGGCCAGGCCTGTCTACAGAAGAGAATGATCTCTACAATATGAGGATGGTATTCTTTACTAATGTGTGCCAAACATCTCGGCTGTAAGTGATTATAATTACTTTAAATGTGTACAATTAACTTACCTCAGATAATAAAAGTAGAGATGACAGATGGGTTTGAGCAAGCATCTATTTCTCTCTAGGATTTAACAAGCGGACACATTTATTAGACAAGATCAGAAGATCCTCCATCATATTGTCACTGAAACATGCCAGTTCCTCCACATTATCAAAAGGAAACTGCCGACCTGGACCTGTGCTCAGTTTTATAGTTCCTTATCCCCTGGACTGTCTCTGGGTCATTTGATAGGTGTATTTCTGGATGACGTGGCGGCCTTCTCATCGGAGTTAACAGCATTACTGAGCAGTGTGACCGCCCTCCTCAGAGTGTTCAGGGGGACAGGGTGATTTAGTCTCCCCATGATCATTTTATCACTGGATGATTTTCCCCTAATGAGGATCTACATCACAGATAACCACACACAAGCAGCGAGGAGCTCAGATAGCACCATAAGTTGATTGTTGCCTGCCCCACAGAAACATGTAACATGTGCACACACACAGATGCACGCACGCACGCACGCACGCACACACACACACACACACACACACACACACACACACACACACACACACACACACACACACACACACACACACACACACACACACACACACAACACACACACACACACACACACACACACAAGCTTACGAAACTTTTTTCCCTCCTTGATAATATTCATGCACAAGCACACACAAACTAACAGAGAACACACACACTAGCAGTTCATTGGTGGAGACTGAGTCATGAACATTGCTTGGGGTTTGATGAATGGCTGTTTTCCCCTTCCTCAGCATTGCAGCATTGCAGTTTTAATATGCATGTTCCACAACGCCACGCTCTCTCTCTCCTTCGTTCTCTCCTTCCCTTTCTCCCCTTCTCTCTCTCCTTCTCTCCCTTCACCTCATTGTGAGGAATCTCTTCTTCTTTATTGAAAACCATTAATTATACCAGACACATAGTAATGTCTGGGAATGTTTTCGGAGGAACAAAATGAGAATAACGTCATCTATAAAGGTAAAACACATTATTTTCAACAGTAACATTTTGAACAACTTACTCCAAGTTGGCCCAACCCAAGCCCATAATAGTCTAATATCTGAATTATTACAGATTAATATATTCACAGAGGGATTATACGCTGACCTATATTTTATGTTTTGGGCCTTATTGAACCAATTTATTTTGGGCTCCCGAGTGGCGCAGCGGTCTAATGCACTGCATCTCAATGCTAGAGGCGTCACTACAGACCCTGGTTTGATTCCACGCTGTATCACAACCAGCCGTGATTGGGAGTCCCATAAGGCGGTGCACAATTGGCCCAGTGTCGTCCGGGTTAAGGTTTTGGCCAAGGTAGGCCGTCATTGTAAATAAGAATTTGTTCTTAACTCTCTTGCCTAGTTAAATAAAGGTTAAATAAAAAAGATGAAAAATAATGATAGCTAGTGAAGTTATCTTAAGGTCTCCATTTAAAGGGCAATAAGTGAGTGAAATTTAAATGTTGAGCCTGAGCTAGTGCCCCATATCTCAAGCACCACTTTATGGACAGAAGAATCAAACTTTTGTACTAACAATTCTTTAGTCTGGAGTTTATATATTATTAGCCTTTAAGAATTGATCATGTTGAATGGAAGTCTTTTCTAGCTCTACTTGTCTACCTCAAGTCTACTCACATTGTAGTAATTATGGCCTTGTATATAATGCTGTAACTTAAATCATACTGCTGTTGTACAGATCATTGATGCAATGTGGTATTTAAGATTGTCACTTTGATGTAAAGCCAAATTTCCTTATGTCGATAAAATATGAATTACAGTATGCTTGCTAATTTGTCTTTGTTAAAAAATACAGCAGATCTGTTTGAAATAAGTGAAAGTTAAATGCCAGATTATCACTGATAGATTTCAGTATATGCAATAACTACTATGAATTCTGGGGCAAAGAGATAAAGCGCAATTCCGTTTGAAAGCCTCTGAATGGAACAGGATCCCTACTATTTCAACATAAAATGCATTTTCTAAATGGTAACAATATTTCCTGATTTGTCCAGTAGGACCTCTACAGCTGGACAATTCAACACTTCCATCAATGTCTCCTCAGAGACTGATTCAGACCTGGGTCACTAAGTGGGTAACCTCTCTGGCCAATCAATTATGCTAAATTGATCAATTACCAGGTAGAATAGAAAACCAATGGTACTTCAGCCCTCAAGGCCTGGTCATTTTGTTCTAGTCGAGAGATCAAACTGTGACTACCTCACTGAATGACCCATTACGACTGAGTAAAATGACGGTTCATATTTTTCAGCAATAGAAACACTATTATGTAGTTCTGTAGAGTCATAGAGTCATTAGAGTCATTTGTAGCAGTCCATTTTCTCCATCCAACACATAACATACCTTTTGTCAAATCAATGGGGTTTGTTGTACCAATGATGTGTATGTGTGGGACTGGTGAGTTGGGATTTGACAATGTCAAGTGTTTTATTGATCCAACAGAACTCATAGACGTACAGTGATGTTTTCTCTTCAAGAGTGAACCATCCTGGTTAAATAGAATGAATGAAGTAAGAAGGAGAGAGATGGGGGAGATGAGGCACGAGAGCTGTGGGGGGGGCGGCAGAGGAGCGCAAGCACACAGCAGAATATTTTTGCCCCCACAAAAAAAAAAAAAAACCAACAACAAAGCGAAACCAAAGTGTTCATGATGTGTGAGCATGTTCTCAAAGATAGCGGACGGAGTTATTTGTTCCCTCCATCGTTCTTCTCTATTCTTCTCCCACCCTGTCTCAGAGCACATCAGATGAATCTACCTAAAAAACACAGGCTGAAGCCTCCTCTCTCCCACACACACACCCTACCCCCCCCCCACACATTCACCACACACCACACAACAGCACACAGCACACACACACACACACACACACACACACACACACACACACACACACACACACACACCTTCCTTATCAATTCACTACCAGAGGATTTGATGGGCTGCGTTCCCTACCCTCCTATTATGGCAGCTCCACAGTGTATTCACAGAGGGGGATTGAGAGGAGGGAATCTGCTCTCTGCATCATTGAGGACATTCATATAGAGGGCCTCCAAAAGAAAATGAGATGGATAATTTTTTTTGGTGTCCTAGGAGCCGCTTCACCGTAATACGTTTCCACCCAATTTGACCTTCTGTTGATGTTTTGGCTTGGATTGGGAGACTATTGGTAGAGAAGGTCCCGGTCTATATTGAAYGCTGGTGTCTGGAGATAAAGTCAGGACAAAGAGAGAGGTTATAGAATGAAAAGATCCTTTTGATTGTGGCTCCTTGAGTTTGGATGCAGTTTGAAGGCCCAAGATTTCTCAATTCTTAGCCTGGGAATAGGGACATTATGCGTGAAACTTGGAATAAGTTGGTTGTTTGTGAACCAAAAGAGTATTGTGTCAAAAAACAATTGTTTGTGTAGAAAGTATTTTCTACATTAGAACCAGGATAAATGGTCCTAAACATTTCTCCACAGTGAAGCTAAACCAATCTCATTCCATACCCAGTGTTCTCAACCCTTCAATCAGGTCTGTGATGCCCATCAAATAAATTCTTATTAATGGTTATTTGTCACATGCTTCGTAAACAATAGACTAGCAGTGAAATGCTTACTTATGGGCACTTCCCAACAATGCAGAGAGAAATATAATAGAGAAACAATAGAAAAGTAAAACATGTAAAAATAAAAGCAATAATGAATACACAATGAGCAACGATAACTTGGCTAAATACACGGGGTACCAGTACAGAGTCCATGTGCAGGGGTACGAGGTAATTGAGGTAGATACTGTATGTATATATAATTAGGAATAAAGTAACAGATAATAAACAGAAGCAGTGTAAGTGATTAGTCAAAAAGGTTAGTGCAAAAGTGTCAATGCAGATTGTCCGGGTAGCTATTTGGTTAGCTATTTAATTAATTATTTAGCTAATGGCTTGGGGGTAGAAGCTGTTCGGGGTCTTGTTGGTTACAAACTCGGTGCATCGGTACTGCTTGTCATGCGGTAGCAGAGAGAACAGTCTATGACTTTGAGGGCTGGTGTCTTTAAACATTTTTAGGGCCTTCCTCTGACATCGCCTGGTATAGAGGTCCTGYATGGCAGGGAGCTCGGCCCCAGTGATGTACTGGGCCGTACACACTACCTCTGTAGCGCCTTGCTGTCGGATGCCYAGCAGTTGCCATACCAAGCGGTGATGCAGTCAGTCAASATGCTCTCYATGGTGCAGCTGTATAACTTTTTTGAGGATATAAGGGTCCATGCTAAATCTTACAGGAGGGGACTAAGCACACACCCCTGGCCCTGAGGGGCCCCCGTGTTGAGGGTCAGCCTAGCAGATGTGTTGCCTACCCTCACCACCTGGGGGAGGCCCGTCAGGAAGTCCAGGATCCAGTTGCAGAGGGAGGTGTTCAGTTCCAGGGTCCTTAGCTTAGTGATGAGCTTGGAGGGCACTATAGTGTTGAACGCTGGGCTGTAGTCTATGAACAGCATTCTCACATAGGTGTTCCTTTTGTCCAGGTGGGAAAAGGGAGTGTGGAGTGCAATAGAGATTGCATCATCTGTGGATCTGTTGGGGCGGTATGCGAATTGGAGTGGATTCAGGGTGTCCGGGATGATGGTGTTGATGTGAGATGCTTTTCAAAGCATTTCATGGCTACAGATGTGAGTGCAACATTATGCGGCAATAGTCATTTAGACAGGTTACCTGGGTATTCTTGGGCACAGGGAATATGGTGGTCTGCTTGAAACATGTAGGTATTACAGTGCTTTGAGAGACTAGTCAAGGACCATATCACCTCCACCCTACCTGACACCCTAGACCCACTCCAATTTGCTTACCGCCCCAATAGGTCCACAGACGACGCAATCGCAACCACACTGCACACTGCCCTAACCCATCTGGACAAGAGGAATTCCTATGTGAGAATGCTGTTCATCAACTACAGCTCAGCATTTAACACCATAGTACCCTCCAAACTCGTCATCAAGCTCGAGACCCTGGGTCTCGACCCCGCCCTGTGCAACTGGGTCCTGGACTTCCTGACGGGCCGCCCCCAGGTGGTGAGGGTAGGTAACAACATCTCCACCCCGCTGATCCTCAACACTGGGGCCCCACAAGGGTGCGTTCTGAGCCCTCTCCTGTACTCCCTGTTCACCCACGACTGCGTGGCCATGCACGCCTCCAACTCAATCATCAAGTTTGCGGACGACACTACAGTGGTAGGCTTGATTACCAACAACGACGAGACGGCCTACAGGGAGGAGGTGAGGGCCCTCGGAGTGTGGTGTCAGGAAAATAACCTCACACTCAACGTCAACAAAACAAAGGAGATGATTGTGGACTTCAGGAAACAGCAGAGGGAGCACCCCCCCTATCCACATTGACGGGACAGTAGTGGAGAGGGTAGTAAGTTTTAAGTTCCTCGGTGTACACATCACGGACAAACAATTGGTCCACCCACACAGACAGCGTTGTGAAGAAGGCGCAGCGGCTTGTCACCAAAAGCACTCACAAACTTCTACAGATGCACAATCGAGAGCATCCTGTCAGGCTGTATCACCGCCTGGTACGGCAACTGCTCCGCCCACAACCGTAAGGCTCTCCAGAGGGTAGTGAGGTCTGCACAACGCATCACTGGGGGCAAACTACCTGCCCTTCAGGACACCTACACCACCCAATGTCACTGGAAGGCCATAAAGATCATCAAGGACAACAACCACCCGAGCCACTGCCTGTTCACCCCGCTATCATCCAGAAGGTGAGGTCAGTACAGGTGCATCAAAGCAGGGACCGAGAGACTGAAAAACAGCTTCTATCTGAAGGCCATCAGACTGTTAAACAGCCACCACTAACATCGAGTGGCTGCTGCCAACATACTGACTCAACTCCAGCTCACTTTAATAATGGGAATTGATGGAAATTGATCAAAAATGTATCACTAGCCACTTTAAACAATGACACTTAATATAATGTATATGTATATACTGTACTCTATATCATCTACTGCATCTTGCCATCTTCATGTAATACATGTATCACTAGCCACTTTAAACTATGCACTTTTATGTTTACATACCCTACATTACTCATCTCATATGTGTATACTGTACTCGATACCATCTACTGCATCTTGCCTATGCCGTTCTGTACCATCACTCATTCATATATCTTTATGTACATATTCTTTATCCCTTTACACTTGTGTGTATAAGGTAGTAGGTGTGGGATTGTTAGGTTAGATTACTCGTTGGTTATTACTGCATTGTCGGAACTAGAAGCACAAGCATTTCGCTACACTCGCATTAACATCTGCTAACCATGTGTATGTGACAAATAAAATTTGATTTGATTTGACTGTGTCAGGGAGAGGTTGAAAATATCAGGGAAGACACTTTCCAGCTGATTGTAGGACACTAACATGATTACAGGAAGTTTTAACACTACAACTGCCTCAAGGAATCTAGTCAAATTTGCCAAAATCAAGCTGTGAGGGGTTGTTTACAATCAAACCAGACACAGCAGAGGTCATCGGAAAGATTATGAGATAAAGAAATAAGCAATACCAAATCTGAATCAGGGTTCTTCAAGTGCTGTTGTCATGAAGCATGGTCCCTTGGAGACCCAMCAGTTGTCCATACTGTGTTTCAGTATTAAGAGGATGTGATGATCCTTTATTGAAATCTGTCTCTCAATCTGGGAAAATAATCATTTAGTTTTGCTTTTGAGTTATTCCTAGAAAACAACAGTTAAAGTGTGATTCAAATATGTCGCTTAACAGACCAACTGAAATCCCAGGGGTAGACAATTTGGCAGATCTTAGCTGACAGTAGGACGCTGCCTCGTGTCAGTTTGTCCCCAGTCATGTGTTCTTCAACTGACCTCATGTCCACTTGTGCATGCAGCCATTTCAAAGAAATATGTCTTCGAAAAATAGCTGTTGGGAAGGACAAGAAAAAGAAGAGAGAGAGGATTGGGCACACATACACTCCCTTTCTCATTCGCATTCTCTCTCTCTCTCTCACACACACACACACACACACAGAGAGAGAGAGAAAGAGAGGTCCCCGCAGACTGTGATGAAGACGAAGGAGAAGGAGAGAACTGGAAGCCAAATCTGCCCTCAGGGCACAATAACTCACCGCTTAGCTTCCACAGGAAGTCACCAGATTAGGTCTGAATCACATTTCTCCCCCTCCCTATCCGCCCGCCATCTTTCCCAGCCATGATTAGCATGATGCCTGGGCACCTAAAAACCCACTGCCGTCCTTATCCCCCATTCTCGGCGTGGGAGAGGCACTGGCAATCTAGAGGGAGTGGGAGAGAAACAGAGAGAAATAAACTGTGAGAGAGAGAGAGAGGGAGAGAGAGAGAGAGAGAAACTCCAGAAAAAAAACAATAGAATGAAGGAAGGAGTTCTTAATGGTAGTGCCACTTTGTCTGAGTGATTGAATGTAAAAGTAGAACATAATTTTTGTATTTCAGAGAACAGAAGCCAAAAGTGGTCTTGTTCATAGGTGAACCGTTTCTCCACTTTGCCTCCTACATGAACATGACATGTCCATCAAATCCAAATCATACATGCCAATCAAATCTGTGTTCTATCTTAAGACATTTTGAAAAGTACTAGTTTGAATGATTGGTAAAGATGCAGAGAGGGGATTTGTTAAAGGACAGAATACATTGAGAATGAAGGGTGATTGGGATCAGTAGAGAGGATTAGTATAGGTCAGGGCGGCGGGAGTGTCACTGCCCCCTGTTAACATACTGTTAAGTATTTTGGAATGGAAAGGTGCCTCTTCCTCTGGATTTTGTCCATCCATAGCAATGTCATAGAACTGTTCCTGTAGCTTTACAAACAATGTCATTAGAGAGGTAAATACAGAGCATTTGGAAAGTATTCAGACCCCTTTACTTTACACATTTTGTTACGTTACAGCTTTATTCTAAAATGGATTAAATAAAAACAATACCTCAATCTACACACAATACTCCATAATGACAAAGCGAAAACAGGTTTTAAGATTTTTTTTCTCACATTTATTAACAATAATAAACGGAAATACCTTATTTACATAAGTATTCAGACCCTTTGCTATGAGACTTGAAATTGAGCTCCGATGCATCCTGTTTCCATTGATCATCATTGAGATGTTTCTACAWCTTGATTGGAGTCCACCTGTGGTAAATTCAATTGATTGGACATAATTTGGAAAGGTACACACCTGTCTATATAAGGTCCCACAGTTGACAGTGCATGTCAGAGCCAAAACCAAGCCATGAGGTTGAAAGAAATGTCCGTAGACCTCCGTGACAGGATTGTGTCGAGGCACAGATCTGGGGAAGGGTACCAAAAAAAATCTGCAGCATTGAAGGTCCCCAAGAACATAGTGGCCTCAATAATTCTTAAATGGAAGAAGGTTGGAACCACCAAGACTCTTCCTAGAGTCTACTCTTTTTTCAAATGTCTTTTTACTGTTGTTTTATTTCTTTACTTACCTACACACACACACACACACATACCTTTTTGTTCTCGCACCATTGGTTAGAGCCTGTAAGTAAGCATTTCACTGTATTCGGCGCACGTGACAAATAAACTTTGATTTGATTTGATTAGAGCTGGCAGCCCGGCCAAACTGAGCAATCGGGGGAGACGGCCCATGGTCAGGGAGGTGACCAAGAACCTGATGGTCACTCTGACAGAGCTCTAGAGTTCCTCTGTGGAGATTTGKGAACATTCCAGAAAGACAACCATCTCTGCAGCACTCCACTAATCAGACCTTTATGYWWGAGTGGCCAGARYGAAGCCACTCCTCAGTAAAAGGCACATGAKAGCCCACTTGGGGTTTTCCAAAAGGCACCTAAAGACTCTCAGACCAGGAGAAACATGATTCTCGGGTATGATGAAACCAAGATTGAACTCTTTAGCCTGAATGCCAAGCATCACGTCTGAAGGAGACCTGGCACCATCCCAACGGTGGAGGATGGTGGTAGCAGCATCATGCTGTGGGGATGTTTTTCAGCTGCAGGTACTTAGAGACTAGTCATGATCAAGGGAGAGATGAACGGAGCAAAGTACAGATGAAAACCTGCTCCAGAGTGCTCAGGACCTCAGACTGGGGCAAAGGTTCACATTCGAAGAGGACAACGACCCAAAGCACACAGCCAAGACAACGCAGGAGTGGCTTCGGGACAAGTCTCTGAATGTCCTTGAGTGGCCCAGCCAGAGCCCGGACTTGAACCCAATCGAACATCACTGGAGAGACCTGAAAACAGCTGTAAAGCGACACTCCCCATCCAACCTGACAGAGCTTGAGACGATTTGCAGATAAGAATGGGAGAAACTCCCCAAATACAGGTGTGCCAAGCTGGTAGTGTCATACCTAAGAAGACTGAAGGCTGTAATCGCTGCCAAAAGTCCTTCAAGAAAATACAGAGTAAAGGGTCTGAATACTTATGTAAATGTGATATTTCTGTTTTTTATTTTGAATACCTTCGCWAAAATTTCTACAAAGCAGTTTTTGCTTTGTCAGTATGGTGTATTGTGTGTAGATTTAGCAGGATAATTAAAAAATATATATATTTTAGAATAAGGCTGTAACGTAACAAAATGTGGAAAAAGTCAAAGGGTCTGAATATGTTTTGAATGCACTGTATATTGTCTCCCTCAAAATGTATACTTTATATCCACTTTTTCTGCTGTCATTCCATTTGTATGGTTTGTCTGGTAACTTAGTATAAAGCATTCAAGTAGGCAGGTAGCTTCAATATACAGGGCATTRGGAAAGTATTCAGACCCCTTGACTTTTTCAAAATTTTGTTACGTTACAGCCTTATTCAAAATTTGATTAAATCTTTTTTTCCCCCTCATCAATCTACACACAATAACCAATTATGACAAATCCAAAACAGGTTTTTAGAAATGTTTCTAAGAAAAGAAAAAACATTTACATAATTATTTAGACCCTTTACTCAGTACTTTGTTGAGGAACTTTTGGCAGCGATTACAGCCTCAAGTCTTCTTGGGTATGATGCTACAGCTATTTTCATGTCTCTCCTGAGATGTTCAATTGGCTTCAAATCCAGGCTCTGCCTGGGACAATTCCTTCAACCTCATGGCTTGGTTTTTGCTCTAACATGCACTGTCAACTGTGGGACCTTATATAGACAGGTGTGCGCCTTTCCAAGTCATGTCCAATCAATTGAATTTGCCACAGGTGGACTCCAATCAAGTCGTAGAAACATTTCAAGGATGATCAATGGAAACATGATGCACCTGAGCTCAATTTCTAGTCTCATAGCAAAGGATCTGAATTCTTATGTAAATAAGATATTTCTGTTAGTTTTTTTTAATAAATTAGCAAAAATTTKGAAAACCCTGTTTTCGCTTTGTCATTATGGGGTTTTGTGTGTAGATTGATGAGGGGGAAAATARATTGAATCCATTTAATAATAAGGCTGTAACGTAACAAAATGTGGAAAAGGGCTGAATACTTTCCAAATGCACTGTACATCTTATTTATATTCAAATGCATTTATTGTAAACAATGACACACTGGTGCTATAGTTTCTGTTCAATGGAAGTATTCCATAAGTAAAATATGTAATTATCCTCTATATGCAGTACAACCATAGTATACTCTTAGAACACAGGGTTCTTGGAGTTCTGTACAGGCCCTTTTGGTTCTTTGGATGAAATTAAAGAACCCTTTACTAACAGCTTACCAAAGCTAACCCAGTCACATCAAACTCTGAAATGACAGCTAACATTCCCTTTTAAATTTGTTTTATCTGTTTCCATTGACATTTATATCCATATTAATGACGCTTCTGCATGATTTCGCCTGGTCAGAAGAATGAATAGCTGATGTCCGACACACTTAGCTCTCTATGGCAAGGGGAAGATTGAATTAATATTTTGCAACATTGTTGCTGAGGTCTGAGTGGCAAACAAAAAGGTTTGTTGAAAACCTGTGCTGTTGCAAAGTAAATGCTCGCTAGAAGCAATAGGAAATAATAGAGATCTAGAGATCTTGGTTCGAGTCCAGGCTCTGTCGCAGCTGGCCGCGACTGCGAGACCAATGGGGTGGCGCACAATTGGTCCAGCATCGTCCGGGTTAGTGGAGGGTTTGGCCGGCAGGGATGTCCTTCCCCCATCGCGCTCCAGCGACTCCTGTGGCAGGCCAGGCGCATGCACGCAAACACTTTTGCCAGGTTTACGGTGTTTCCTTGGACATATTGGTCTGGCTGGCATTGTGTTAAGAAGCAGTGCGGCTTGGTTGGGTTGTGTGTTGGTGGACGTATGGCTCTCGACCTTCTCCTCTCCTGAGTCTGTACGGGAGTTGCAGCGATGAGACAAGACTGTAACTACTACCAATTGGATACCACGAAATTGGGGAGAAAAAGGGAAAAATACTAAACAAAAAAAAACAACTGCCAATCCATTCCAGCATGATGATGCAAGAGGACGCTGGTTGATTCAACTTGCAGGTAGCCTACCAATAAGCACTTCATTTTTTCAATATGAAAGTAAGCATAGTTGATTTCTAATTCAAATTTATGAAGCCAAAGTCATATGGTAAACTATAGGCTAAATAACTAAAGTTGAAACATTATTAGAATTTAACCCTTGTGTTGTGTTCGGGTCTGTGGGACCCATTTTCAATGTTTTCTAAAATAAAAATTATACAATTAATCATTTTTTCAACCTGAGACTCATTGGCCTTGGCTCGTTTTCTGTGAAGAACATTGAGCGCACACTGTGCACCCCCCTATACATTTATATTACATATGTTGTGTTCGAGTCCACTGGACACGAGTCTAATAAAAGTGTGGAAAAGTGTGTGTGTATGTGAAAACAAGAAACATTTTTACAAAAAGGTTTGCTGTGTGCCTTCACTCTGTCTTCCTCCTCCCTGGGCCTGCTGTTTCAACATAGCACAAATAACCTGTCTGTCTCCCTGCCTGTCTGTCTTCCGCTTTTCTCGCACTCTTAACCCTTTGTAGTGTGTGAAACTACATAATGTCTTGCGGGAACCTGCACAATGTTATTTTGATACATTATTTCGATACATTGTAAAAAATAAAAAATAAATAAAAAAAATCTGTATTTTCCCACACTCTACCCCAGCCAGGTCCAAATTGGGGGAGAGACACAACAAATAAATAGCTTTGCATCTGTGGCTCCTTACCACAATCAATCAGTATGGCAACAAGTATCTCTGCTAAGAGGGCCTTGGAAATCATTTTAGCAGAGAGAGAAGTTAGTGTGTAAGGAGCGTCTTCCACTTTGGGAGATTAAGAATTTTTAGAATATGAGGATCATGTCTCTGTCAATTCGGAGTCTGACAGTGAGTTGGAAGAAGAGGATGAAATTGACCCTCAACCAGCCCCAGGACCAGCCCGTCAGCAACCAGCTCATCAGCAGCCTGCAGGAATAGAAATATGGATGTAAAAAGATAGTGTTTTTGCCCAGGGAATGAGCCACCCCGCATGGCTGCCAATGTGATAAGAATGCAACCAGGACCGACGCGGACGGCAGTTACTCATTTGCCGGACAAAAAGTATTCTTTTTAACTGTTCATCCCAGACACCATCCAGAAAATCATTCTGGACTGCACTAATTTGGAGGGGAGGTGTGTTTTTGTAGAGAGATGGACCAAACTCATTTACATGCATACTTTGGGGTTCTTATCCTTGCTGGTCTTTTCAGATCGAATGGGGAATCCACAGAATCCCTGTGGGAGGCAGAAACTGGCAGAGAACTTTTCCATGCAACAATGTTTCTGGAAAACTTCCACATTATTTCCAGGATTATCCACTTCGATAGCCGAGACACCAGACCAGCTTGGCGGCAGAGAGACAAGCTAGCTGCAATCAGGTCAGTGTGGGACAAGTGGGTGGACCACCTTCCCCTGTTTTACAACCCTGGGCTCAATGTTACTGTTGATGAGCAGCTTACGCCATTTAGGGGCCGCTGCCTCTTCAGGCAGTACATACCATCCCAACCCGCAAAACATGGAATCAAGATCTGGGCTGCCTGTGATGCTGCTTCATCATATGCATGGAACTTGCAAGTGTATATAGGGAAGCCAGATGGAGGAGCCCCTGAGAAGAACCAAGGAACCATGACACAGGGACTCCGTGGCCACAACGTCACATAACTTTTTTACTTCACAAAGGTTGGGACAGGAGCTCCTCAAGAGGAAGCTGACGATGGTAGGAACAGTACGAAAAAACAAGCCAGAGCTCTCACCTCAGCTGTTGAATACACAGAACAGGCCAATCAATTCCTCTAAGTTTTTGTTCACGGTTGACACGTCCTTAGTGTCCTACGTGCCAAAGAAAGGCAAACATGTAGTACTCATGAGTACGCTGCATAAGGATGGGAGAATCTGTTGTCAGGAACATCAAAAAACAGAAATCATAATGGATTACAATGCCACAAAAGGAGAGGTGGACAGTTTAGACAAGCTGGTGACTGGCTACAGCTGCAAAAGAAGAACCCTACGCTGGTCACTTGTGATATTGTTCAACATCTTGGACATCTCGGCGTACAACGCGTTTGTCATCTGAATGGCGTTGAACCCAGATTGTAACAGAGGAAAGCATGTGTGTGTCTGACTTGCCTACCTTGGCCTGCTGTAACTATATACAGTTGAAGTCAGAAGTTTACAGACAACTTAGCCAAATACATTTAAACTCAGTTTTTCACAATTCCTGACATTTAATCCTAGTAAAAATTCCCTGTCTTGGGTCAGTTAGGATCACCCCTTTATTTTAAGAATGTGAAATGTCAGAATAATAGGAGAGAGAATGATTTATTTCAGCTTTTATTTCTTTCATCACATTCCKAGRGGGTCAGAAGTTTACATACACTCAATTAGTATTTGSTAGCATTGCCTTTAAATTGTTTAACTTGGGTCAAACGTTTCGGGTAGCCTTCCACAAGCTTCCCACAATAAGTTGGGTGAATTTTGGCCCATTGCTCCTGACAGAGCTGGTGTACCTGAGTCAGGTGTGTAGGTCTCCTTGCTCGCACACGCTTTTTCAGTTCCGCCAACAAATGTTCTATAGGATTGAGGTCAGGGCTTTGTGATGGCCACTCCAATACCTTGACTTTGTTGTCCTTAAGCCATTTTACCACAACTTTGGAAGTATGCTTGGGGTCATTGTCCATTTGGAAGACCCGTTTGTGACCAAGTTTTAACTTCCTGACTGATGTCTTGAGATGTTGCTTCAATATATCCACATAATTTTCCTCCTCATGATGCCATCTATTTTTTGAAGTACCACAATCCCTCCTGCAACAAAGCACCCCCACAACATTATGCTGCCACCCTCGTGCTTCACGGTTGGGATGGTGTTCTTCGGCTTGCAAGCCTCCCCCTTTTTCCTCCAACCATAACGATGGTCATTATGGCCGAACAGTTTCATCAGACCAGAGGACATTTCTCCAAAAAGTACAATCTTTGTCCCAGTGTGCAGTTGTAAACCGTAGTCTGGCTTTTTTATGGTGGTTTTGGAGCAGTGGCTTTTTCCTTGCTTGGCGGCTGTCACGGCCGTTTAAAGGAGTGGACCAAGGTGCAGCGCGATTGGAATACATCTTTTAATTCAACGAAGAACACTTAACAAACTAACAAAATAACAAACTAACAAACGAAACGTGAAGCCAACGTAGTGCTCACAGGCAACTAAACATGGACAACTACACACAAATACAGGTGGGAGAAAGGCTACCTAAGTATGGTTCTCAATCAGAGACAACGATAGACAGCTGTCCCTGATTGAGAACCACACCCGGCCCAACACATCGAAATACAAAATCATAGAACATACAATATAGAATGCCCACCCAAATCACACCCTGACCAAACCAAACTAGAGACATAAAAAGCTCTCAACGGTCAGGGCGTGACAGCGGCCTTTCAGGTTATGTCGATATAGGACTCGTTTTACTGAGGAAATAGATACTTTTGTACCTGTTTCCTCCAGCATCTTCACAAGGTGCTTTGCTGTTATTCTGGGATTGATTTGCACTTCGCACCAAAGTACGTTCATCTCTAGGAGACAGAACACGTCTCCTTCCTGAGTGGTATGACAGCTGTGTGGTCCCATGGTGTTTATACTTGCATACTATTGTTTGTACACATGAACCTGGTACCTTCAGGCATTTGGAAATTGCTCCCAAGGATGAACCAGACTTGTGGAGGCTACAATTTTTTTCTGAGGTCTTGGCTGATTTCTTTTGATGTAAAGCAAAGAGGCACTGAGATTGAAGGTAGGCCTTGAAATATATCCACAGGTACACCTCCAATTGACTCAAATCATGTCAATTAGCCTATCAGAAGCTTCTAGAGCCATGAAATCATTTTCTGGAATTTTCCAAGCTGTTTAAAGGCATAGTCAACTTAGTGTATGTAAACTTCTGACCCACTGGAATTGTGATACAGTGACTTATACGTGAAATAATCTGTCTGTAAACAATTTTTGGAAAAATTACTTGTGTCGTGCACAAAGTAGATGTCCTCACCGACCTGCCAAAACTATAGTTTGTTAAGAAGACATTTGTGGAGTGGTTGAAAAATGAGTTTTAACTTCTCTAGGATAGGGGGCAGCATTTTCACGTTTGGATGAAAAGCATYCCCAAATTCAACTGCCAGCTACTCATCCCCAGAAGATAAGATATGTTTATTGTTAGTAGGTTTGGATAGAAAACACTCTGAAGTTTCTAAAACTGTTTGAATCATGTCTGTGAGTATAACAGAACTTATTTAGCAGGCAAAACCCCGAGGACAAACCATTCAGATTCTTTTTTTTGAGGTCACTCTCTTTTCAATTGATTTTCATTGGGAATACAGATTTCTAATTGACCTTCTTGCAGTTCCTACCGCTTCCACTTCAACAGTCTTTAGAAATTGTTTGAGGGTTTTTCCTTTGTGTAATGAAGAAGTACGGCCATTTTGAATCAGGGTCACTTGTTGTGTCCTGTTTTTAGAGGCGCATGACCAGAAGGCTAGCTACAGTTTGTTTTAATCCTGTATTGAATACAGATCATCCCGTCTTCAATTTTATCGATTATTTACGTAAAAAAATATGGTTCTAACTCAGATAATAGCATCGTTTGCTTTCGCCGAAAAGCCTATTTGAATTCTGACATGTTGGCTGGATTCACAACCAGTGTAGCTATAATTTGGTATCTTTCATGTGTGATTTAATGAAAGTTTGATTTTTATAGTAATTTATTTGAATATGGCGCTTTGCATTTTCTCTGGCTTTTGGCCAAGTGAGACAGTAGCGTCCCGCCTAAACTCAGATGTTTGGATATAAATATGAACTTTACCAAACAAAACATACAGTGGGGAGAACAAGTATTTGATACACTGCCGATTTTGCAGGTTTTCCTACTTACAAAGCATGTAGAGGTCTGTAATTTGTATCATAGGTAAACTTCAACTGTGAGAGACGGAATCTAAAACAAAAATCCAGAAAATCACATTGTATGACTTTTAAGTAATTAATTTGCATTTTATTGCAAATTCTCCCCACTATACATGTATTGTGTAACATGAAGWCCTATGAGTGTCATCTGATGAAGATCATCAAAGGTTAGTGATTAATTTTATCTCTATTTCTGCTTTTTATTACTCCTCTCTTTGGCTGGAAAAATGGCTGTGTTTTTCTGTGGCTATGTACTGACCTAACATAATCGTTTGGTGTGCTTTCGTCGTAAATCCTTTTTGAAATCAGACATGTTGGCTGGATTCATAACAAGTGTAGCTTTAATTTGGTATCTTTCATGTGTGATTTCATGAAAGTTTGATTTTTATAGTAATTTTTTTGAATTTGGCGCTTTTGGCCAGGTGGGACGCTACCGTCCCACATATCCCAGAGAAGTTAATGACTCCAACCTAAGTGTATGTAAACTTCCTGACTTCAACTGTATGTCAGTGAGTGAGATGTTAGTACATTTCCTGAACTAAGTGTTTTCATCATTTAGATTGCAGCTGGTAGCAACAATAAGAAGCGTTGCGATGTTTGTGGGCCCAAGAAGGACAGGAAGACTCAGTACACATGTATCAAGTGCAAGAAATACATTTGTCCTTCCAATTTGTTCAGTTCAAAGCAATAAACGTCAATAGTGATGAAAACCTTGTTTCATTTATATTTGTTCAAGATAAACATGATTTATTCCACCCATGGCTCTATTTTTGTTTACAAAAATCACATTTTATTAAAAAAACAAATAGCGCTTTTATTGATAAATGTGATCTAGAAGAGGTAAAAGGCAAATATTAACCATGTATGCTGTCTATATTGATTGTAATTAATATAAGTCAACATCTAAGTATCAAGCATTAAGTATTTTTTCGTAAATTGTCATGGCTGTATTGTTTTAAAAACCAAATAATGTTGTAGGTCCATCATACCCGTGAACATTGGGTGAATAACAAAAATATGACCACCACACAAGAGTTAAACATGTTTGTAAGCTAGCTAGCTAACTTTGCTAGCTCAACAGAAAAGCCAGCTTACTATTTCAAATAAACATTATTTTTTATTATGAGATATGCCAAATAGAACTACAGACCCAGCCTGATATTAGCAAATAGCTAATTGTTACTTTTATTTCAGTATTCTGTTGTGGAGTCAATTGAGGGGATGAGCCTATGTTTCATGAAGCCATTAGAAGACTGATGCTGATTGAGAGGAGGTATGTATCAATTATCTTGTAATACATCATGTATAATAAGTCTTGGTGATTCAATAGCCTAGTTAATCATTACATGACTTAACACACTATCTATGTTTTGTTCAGTTTGGCACTAACCCAGAACTATCAGAGAAACTCCTTCGGCAGCTACTCCAAACAACTGCATATAAGTTGTTGTTCTACATCATAATAATGATATGCCTGCATAGCATTTTGTCTTCATTTTGTCAGATTTTCTCATACACACTATATATAAACATGACAACATGTCATTGAGACTATTCTGGGGAGATGTCAATTACTGTGGTGGCACATATACAGATGTAGGATCTTCATTTGAGCAAATTTGCTGCAGCAGGAAAATAATCCTGCAGCAACAGGAAATTGAAATAACATGTGGATTGTAAGTAATGGGCATTTTTGTAGGGGTTAATACATTTTTTGTAACAAATTTTTTTTTCTCAAATTTCAACGTAGAAATTACAAACTTCAGAAGCCTTTTTAAACCTGCATTGCAGTAAAGTTCTCCTGCAACAGGGTGATGAAATTAAGATTTTACAACAGTATGACTCATATTTCATATCTGAACTTCTTGTCTCCAATTTACAGTGTTCTCATCGGGATCCTTTACAGAACTATTCAAGTACAATGCTCTACGCCACGTGTGTACTGTATTGATCTGTAAGTACAAAAATTTAATAATTAGGCTACTATTATGGGTATTATACAATACAGTGCCTTCGGAAAGTATTCTGACCGCTTCACTTTTTTTACATTTTATTACGTTACAGCCTTATTCTAAAATATATTTTTTAGTTTAATTTCCCTCATCAATCTACACACGATACACCACAATGACGAAGAAAAACAGGTTTTTAGAAATGTTTACTAATTTAGAAAAAAATCTAATAATGAAATATTACATTTACATAAGTATTCAGACCCTTTACTCAGTACTTTGTTGAAGCACCTTTGGCATTGATTACAGCCTCAAGTCCTCTTGGGTATGACACTACAAGCTTGGCACACCCGTATTTGGGAAGTTACTCCCATTCCTCTCTGTAGATCCTCTCAAGCTCTGTCAGATTTGGATGTGGAGGAATGTTGCACAGCTAATTTTCAGGTCTCTCCAGAGATGTTAAATTGGGTTTAAGTCTGGGCTCTGGCTGGGCCTCTCAAGGACWTTCAGAGACTTGTCCCAAAGCCACTCGTGCGTTGTCTTGGCTGTCTGCTTAGTGTCTTTGCCCTGTTGTAAGGTGAACCTTCGCTCCAGTTGGAGGTCCTGAGCACTCTGGAGCAGGTTTTCATCAAGGATCTCTTTGTACTTTGCTCCCTTCATCCTTCCCTCAATCATGACTAGTTTCCCAGTCCCTGCTACTGAAAAACATCCCCACTGCATGATGCTGCCACCACCATGCTTCAGCGTAGGGATGGTGCCAGGTTTCCTCCAGATGTGACACTTGGCACTCAGGCCAAATATTTTGGTTTCATCAGACCAGAGAATCTTGTTTCTCATGGTCTGAGAGTCTTTAGGTGCCTTTTGGCAATCTCCAAGCGGGCTGTAATGTGCCTTTTACCAAGGAGTGTCTTCCATCTGGCCGCTCTACCATAAAGGCCTGATTAGTGGAGTGCTGCAGAGATGGTCGTTCTTCTGGAAGGTTCTCCCATCTCCACAGAGGAACTCTGGAGCTCCATCAGAGTGACCATCGGGTTCTTGGTCACCTCCCTGACCAAAGCCCTTCTCCCCCGATTGCTCAGTCTGGCCGGGCGGCCGGCTCTAGGAATAGTCTTGGTGTTTCCAAACTTCTTCCATTTAAGAATGATGGAGGCCACTGTATACTTAGAGACCTTTAATGCTGCAGAATTTTTGGGTACCCTTCCCCAGATCTGTGCCTCGACACAAACCTGTCTCGGCACTCTACGGACAAGTCCATCGACCTCATGGCTTGGTTTTGTCTCTGACGTGCGCTGTCAACTATGGGTCCTCATATAGACAGGTGTGTGCCTTTCCAAATCAGGTCCAATCAATTTAATTCACAACAGGTGGACTCCAATCAAGTTGTTGAAACATCTCAAGGATGATCAATGGAAACAGGATGCACCTGAGCTCAATTTCGAGTCTCATAGCAAAGGGTCTGAATAAGTACAGTATGTAAATAAGATATATCTATATTTTTATAAATTAGCAACAATTTCCAAAAACCTGTTTTTGCTTTGTCATTATGGGGTATTGTGTAGATTGATGAGGATTATTTTTTTCAAATCCATTTTGGAATAAGGCTGTAACTTAACAAGTCAATGGGTCTGAATACATTCTGAAGGCTCTGTATATACAATGAGTATACAAAAGAATTAAGAATACCTGCTGTTTCCATGACATAGAGTGACCAGGTGAAAGCTATGATTCCTTATTGATGTAACTTGTTAAATTCACTTCAATCAGTGTAGTTGAAGGGGAGGAGAGAAAGGTTAAATAAGGATTTTTAAGCTTCGAGACAATTGAGACATTGATTGTGTATGTGTGCCATTCAGAAGGTGAATGGGAAAGAAAAATATTGAAGTGACTTTGAACAGGGTATGGTAGTAGGTGCCAGGCGTTTCAAGAACTGCAACGCTGCTGAGTTTTTCACGCTCAACAGTTTCCTGTGTGTATCAAGAATGGTCCAACACCCAAAGGACATCCAGACAACTTGGCACAACTGTTGGAAGCTTTGGAGTCAACATGAGCCAGCATCTCTGTGGAACACTTACTCAGTGTACATTGAAGACATATTGGAACTTAGGATGAATACACTTCCAATGGGTACTGGTTCATTCTCTCACATACAACAGCATAAAAAACAAACATTCTATTGGATAGAATGGAGCGATCCAAAGAAGTCTAATGGTTGTACCTTGTCTGAGTAGATCAGGGGTGACGACACGCTCCATAGGCCAAACCAGTCACTTTAATAAAGGTGGGGGTGGGGGGGAGATGATGCAGAATGGGTTGAGATTTTAAGCGTGTTAATTATTCAATGGGCACGGCTGTAGTCCACATAACTACCATGTTCTAGATGTTCTTTGGGATTAAATATTAACACAGATGACGCAACACAACAAACACACACGCAAACAAGTGCCCGACACAGGCGGTCAGAAAGGGACTCATTTCTTACTTACTGTTTATTTGATGATGAGAAGGTAGGTGGTGGGTTGGAGGTGTGTTTGTTTGTGTGTGCATGTGTGTGTGTGTGTGAGAGAGGGGTCCTCATCCACTGCCCAAGAACGATCCTCTAGTTCCAGGGACTAAAATGTACTTTTTGGTCCACCAGCCACTGTGGCAGGTAGATTTTTAAAATTCAGACAAATCATTTATTTTTTCACTAAAATTACACCAACAAACACAAAAAACTGATGAGTATGCTTTGTAATGTTTTTAAAACAATAAATGTCTTACTAGTAAGAAGTAATGTTTAATTACATTTTTTTTTTTTTTAACCAAAATATCACAGATGAGACAAACATTTTCACCTGCCCCTTTAAGGACAGGGGGTTACCCTGGTAACGCGACTCTAGTCATGTTTGTGCCGGTGAGATTGAGTCTGACTAGTAGCATCGTTGTCTTCTCTTCCCTAACAGTTGAAACTTCAACATTAGAAAACAACCTAGCTTGTGAACAAAACTATGTAAATAGCCAAGAAACACAAGGACAAAGTCTCACTTCAGTAGACTTTCATTTCAAGTAAATTAGACCAACTTTTATGCCTGTGCACAGCACTTCTAAAAATGAATCTTTCACTCAGCTCTTCACATGCCACAGCCCCCAGCCAGGCAGTGTTGCAGTGCGAGGTGGGATAGGCTATGCAGTGGAGGCTACTGAGTGTAGGATGACTCATAATAATGCCTGGAACGAAGCAAATGGAATAACATCAAACACATTGAAACTATGTGTTTGATGTATTTGATACCATTCCACCTATTCCGCTCCAGCCATTACCACAAGCCTTTTCCTCCCAATTAAGGTGCCACCAACCTCCTAAGCTATATAAGATTCATAGCTCTTCTTTTCGTTGTGCGATTAATTTACCAGCTATTAAACAGCTACTACAGCATTTATTTGACTATCAATGTGATCATACTTCACTATTTTTATTCACAAATGCGAGTGAAATGCTCGCACTGTGGAACTCTGACCACCCACATACGTGGCTAGTGAAATAAACATCTTACCCGCAAARGCCAAAATCTACCCACATTTGGCAGGTGGTGGGTGTTAATTTTAGGCCTCGTCTGGTACTACAGAAGGAACAGAATCAGTGAGAACCATAATTATATTATTATTTTCATCCTCTTCTTCCTGTTTGTGTTCCTTTTCTCCTACATTCCTCTCCCTCATCTCCCTCCATGTCCAGACCAGTTAAATGGAGGAAGAGGAGACCTAGTGGTAAATATCTATCCAGCACATTTAAATCTAATTGGTGTCACTTTGAAGTGTTTTAATAGGCCCATCTGTCTCAATGTGGTTTAGTGCTGTTTAGGGTCACTGACCAGGGCCTACCCTACACACTAACAGCTAATACCACAGTAAATACAACCCCCCATGGTTATCATACAGTAGCAACTACATGGTAAACAAAAGAGCTCTTAGGTAACGATGTGTCCACATCATGAACAACAACATGTCACATTACTAATTAGTTCACTAATAAAACAAAGCAAAATCAATAAAGCCTTCCCTTATTCCCTCTGAAAAACTGTTGACTTTGGCATGAGCTTTTTTAAGACAGGGAAACAAAATAAATAGACAATGACTTCCGACCGTCTTTCGTAGTTATACATGTTAAAGGAAAGGTTCACCCATTTTGAATGTTATATTGTTTTTGTGCATCTCTGAATGATGTTCTATCAATTCCCTTGGTCATTTCATGTTGGCATTCAAGCAGGCAGAAATCCAGCCAGTATGACGTAGCACCGTGATAAAGTCTCTCTCACTACATAGGAAGTTACATTGGAATACGACTTTTAGACGGTGAAAACGTCTATTCTACATGTCAGATTTCAATACTGGTCGATGTCATGCACTCGGGAGGATGTCTTCTCTCAAATGAGCCGTTGATCATATTTTGCGATATTCCTACCTTGAGAAATGTGTAATTTAATGGAGGGTCTAGCACATTTTTCCTATTTGTCTGCCTCTTTAGTCCAGGTTGCATTGCATATGGTGCAGTTGCCAGAGATATTATGAGACAGGAATACATTAGCCTAGCATTAGCTGACCGATATACACATCTCTAACGCGGGCAAAAATAAAACACCTTTGGCAAGAAAGGTAGTTGTATAATTAAGAACAGTATCTTGCAGGATTCAGTAGTTGAAAGTCTAAGAGTTGTTGCCCTGTCCCTTTCTCTGTGTTGGTCATTTTAATGGACTCCATGAAGAACAAAACCCTTTCCTCAAACATTTACATCAACAGCTGCAAAGTTATGGGCAAAGACACAAAACATCCACATCAAATTAAATATGTTTCTTGATCAAATAACATGGAAAACAACCACTTTTTGTGCAGTATTTATTTACATTACTGAATTGTACATGGGCTGGTCATCTAGGTTTGTACCTGTAGACTTTCCATCACCATGAAGAAAAACAATGTACAATATAGTATTTGAATACATTGAGACATCAAGTGGTTGTGAGGCTGTGATGATGTGGCTCAGTGGCTAGAGCAAGGCACTTGCAATGCTAGGGTTGTGGGTTTGATTCCTACAGGGGGACCAGTATGAAAATGTATGCACTCCCTACGGTAAGTTGATCTGGATAAGTGTCTACTAAAAATGAATGAATAGACCATTTCAATTTTCACATGGAAAAAAGTTGCATTTGCAAAGTATTTCAAGAACCTGTAAAACATATATCAAGCAAGTATTTTTATATTCCACAAGTATTATCAGATTAACTGTTTTGTACAAATATTTATCTGACTCAAGCTACAAATGCTAGTAAACATTCAAATACATTGTTCATTTTTTTCTCACAGAAGTGATAGATGACTTGTTTTCATGCAAATGTTTCCACTTGAGAAATATGCCAGCACACTCGTTCAGTTCAGGCACCAGCCGAACCGAAGCATTCTCAGCACATTTAAGGAAAACTTTATTTTTGTTGGTATTTCATTGCTTTAACAGAAAGGTTCCTAAAACTTCCATTTAATTTSAAATTTGGTAAAGTTCTAGGAATGTTCTCCAACTGGTTTGGTACTGTTCTCAAATAGTTCAGAGAATGTTAAGAAACAACGTTCTTTTGTGGGAATTTCAGTACTTCAGCATAACATTTCCTAAAGGTTTCCTCATGGTTCTACTTCAAGTCATGTTCTGAAATTGTTCCAAGAATATTAGGAAAACTTTCCATAAAGAACATAACAAAACTTTAGTAACATTCAGAGAACATTCTAAGAATTTGTAAAATATATTTTATTTTTAATGCCTTTGAGCCAAATCAGTGTTGTTACAAGGTAGGGGGTATACAGAAGATAGCCCTATTTGGTAAAAGACCAAGTCCATATTATGGCAAGAACAGCTCAAATAAGCAAAGAGATATGACAGTCCATCATTACATGAAGGTCAGTCAATCCAGAAAATGTCAAGAAATTTGAACGTTTCTTCAAGTGCTGTCGCAAAAACCATCAAGCGCAATGATGAAACTGGCTCTCATGAAGACCGCCACAGGAAAGGAAGCCAGAGTTACCTCTGCTGCAGAGAATAAGTTCATTAGAGTAACCAGCCTCAGAAATCGCGGCCCAAGTAAATGCTTCACAGAGTTCAAGTAACAGACACATCTCAAAATGAACTGTTCAGCGGAGACTGCGTGAATCAGCCTTCTTGGTCAAATTACTGTATAGAAACCACTACTAAAGGACACTAATAATAAGAAGAGACTTACTTGGGCCAAGAGACACAAGCAATGGACATTAGACCGGTGGAAATCTGTCCTTTGGTCTGATGAGTCCAAATTTGAGATTTTTGGTTCCAACCACCGTGTCTTTGTGAGATGCAGAGTAGGTGACCGGATGATCTCCGCATGTGTGGTTCCCAACGTGAACCATGGAGGAGGAGGTGTGACGGTGTGGGGGTGCTTTGATGGTGACACTGTCAGAGATTTATTTTGAATTCAAGGCACACTTAACCAACATGGCTACCACAGCTTTCTGCAGCGATACGCCATCCCATCTAGTTTGCGCTTTGTGGGACTATCATTTGTTTTTCAACAGGACAATGACCCAACACACCTCCAGGCTATTTGTCCAAGAAGGAGAGTGATGAAGTGCTGCATCAGATGACCTGGCCTCCACAATCACCCAACCTCAACCCAGTTGAGATGGTTTGGGATGAGTTGGACCGCAGAGTGAAGGAAAGGCAGCCAACAAGTGCTCAGCATATGTGGGAACTCATTTAAGACTGTTGGAAAAGCACTCCAGGTGAAGCTGGTTGAGAGAATGCTAAGAGTGTGCAAAACTGTGATCAAAGCAAAGGGTGGCTGCTTTGAAGAATCTCCAATATAAAATATATTTTAATTTGTTGCAACACTTTGTTGGTTACTACTTTATTCCATATGTGTTATTTTATAGTTTTGATGTCTTCACTGTTATTCTACAATGTAGAAAATAGTAAAAATAAATAAAAACCCTTGAATGAGTAGGTGTGTCCAAACTTTTGACTGGTACTGTATGTTCCCACATCTTCCAAGGAACCAAATGTGCTAGCTGGGACCAGTCTCAAGGACAATAGTTATTCTACATGAGAGAATGAGTAAAGATGGAATGTACATGTCCCAGTGCAGCCCTTCCACTGAAATTTATGGAGGCTATCCTCCACTGAAATGTATAGAAGCTATTCAGTTTTAAGAGGCTATTAACACCCCCCCACCAGCTAAAACTACTATTATTTTCTGCTGCAATCTGTGGTAAGGAAGTTTCCAGGCCCCAGGCAGTACTGGGTTTGGAAGAGGCAACGCTGAGTAGAGGCAACGCTGAGCTAGGCTGCCTTCGCAGTGCCCTTACACAGACATCTATTATGCTCTTTAATCCCTGCCAACCAAGAGCACAGACGCACCATGTCTTTGAGCAGACTAGGCTGCTATCCCAAGCCAGCATTTAAAGGGCTTATCTCTCTGTCTGATGGAGGAAAAAATGTTTTTTCTGTCAGGTATAAGTGTAATACAGGATCATCAGTCACACTGTGAGAAGAACAGTCATAGAGCTTTACCGTAAAGCAGGATTGTGGTTCGATGTGGTGGGGAGGGCCTAACGGTGCCGGGAGGAAATCAAGGGAATTAATTGTTTGACTGTTAGAGGTGATGAGGTCACAGGATGTGTGTGCGCCAGGGTCTGGGAAAATGGAATCAGGCACCTCTACATAGCGATCGGGGAAGACTTTAATTTAGATCTTAAATCATTTGGAAAGAAAAAGATATATAAGTCTACTCTAATCGAATAAACAAAGCCTGAGATACATATTGAATACCCTGCATAATTAATTACAATTTTAATAATACTTTTTAGCTTTCCGGGGAGTCCTTTGCCTTAGGCCACATGCAGAATATAAGTATTAAATAACATATAAAGTGGCAACTTTCTGCTCACTGTGTGTGTGTGTGTGTGTGTGTGTGTGTGTGTGTGTGTGTGTGGTGTGTGTGTGTGTGTGTGTGTGTGTGTGTGTGTGTGTGTGTGTGTGTTTCTCTGTCAGTAACTCCTACTACCTGGCTAGACTACATTAACCTATTGGTGTACCACTTTATTGTCATCATATAAGTATTATGCATGCTTATGTAGAATCCCCACTCGTGCCAGCAACGTGCTGGCTTTTCCTGAGGAGCCGACTGGTTAGACACTTTAGGAGGGCGGTCACGGAGGGCGGTCACGGAGGGCGTTCACCTGTGCTAGCAAGGCAGAAGTTCTGGGTTTGAGCCTCAGTGTAAGTTGAGTCAGGAGGAAGTGGTACTTGCTAAGCAAACAGCATGATGTCCTTTGCACCAGGGGTGTCAAACTCATTCCACGGAGGGCTGATTGTCTGCGGGTTTTAGTTTTTTCCTTTCAATTAAGACCTAGACAACCAGGTGAGGGGAGTTCCTTACTAATTATTGACCTTAATTCAACAATCAATTACAAGGGTGGATCGAAAACCTGCAGCCACTCGGCCCTCTGTGGAATGAGTTTGACACGTGCTTTACACAAAATGCATGGGGTAATTTGGGTATATTTGTGTGAGGAACGTATAAGTGCAGTTCGGTTTCAGTGGAGAGACAGAGAGAGCAGGAGTGAGGGCCTGAATAGCAAGTTCACAGTGTGGCCCGCTGGTAATGAAATCATGGCACATAGCAGATGCAGGTAGTCACGGCTTTAAACAATGTAACACGCTGGACATGAGTGGAACATGAAACATTTAAACCTCAGCGTAGCCGGCCAATCACAGGGCCTGTCACTTAACCCTTAATTACTTATTAGTGCCAGAACACTTGCCAGGGCATTGGCTCTATGAATTATGGACAACATTTTGAGGGTCATTAATAGCAAAAGTTGTGCTGCGGTCTGCTGCGGAGCATGTGTGTGTGCGTGTGTGTTGCATACATTCATGTGTGTATAAGCATTCCTGCATGTGTGTACAGTGAGAGACCACTCATGTGGATAGGGTGCCAAGCGGCTTGTAGATAAAGGGAGCATGTGCAGGCGATGCCTCCGAAGCCGGTTAAAGCGAGGTGGYGGTAATTCATCAAGAGCTTCGTAGGGCCATCTGGGGAACAGACTGACAAATGACTCCCTCCTTTGTCATAAGAGCACACGTCTCACAAAGCCTGCGATTAATGCCTCCTTTACAACACATTTATTTGTCACCCAGGTATTTATCCCAGGCCTGTCTAGCACTGTATTACCAGCCCTGACAAGACAAAGAGTCGTTTTCATCCTGTCCCTCGCCGACCGTACTGACAGAGGAGTATAGACGACAAGAGGCCTGTGAAGGACTTGGTCTGAATCTTGACGGGCTCCTTCCCGTCCATCCCTCCTTTCCTCGTCCGCCTCCTTATCTCAGAAATAGGGGGAATGTCAAAGATGGAGATGAAAATATTGTGAGATACTTCATTCACATTCATACATTCCTGCATTTTTGCAGAAACCCAAGAAATCAGGGTCGGTGGGCAGGGAGGGAGGGAGGGATAGGCAGGGAGGGAGGGAGGGGGCAGGGAGGGAAGGATGGGCAGGGAGGAAGAGGGCACAACCAGAGTGTAAATATAAATATTCAATGTTAGACTTGATAGTGTAGAATGACACCAGCCCTGTAAATGAAACTCTGCCCTTTTCCGTGCTACGAGTGAAAACTCTTATGTCATTGATGAAATCTTTCGCTTGTTTGCCCTGTGTTATGTTTCAGGCAGGCTGTGCTACAGTAGGGATGAGGTAGAGCAGGATCACTCCCTTGAGGCCTGACGGCTTTGTTGTTGCCAATCTATTTCATCTCCTCTATCGCAAGCGGCCGAGCCACTCAAAACATCATCGGGTAAATATGACGGAGTAGCATTAGACAAGGTCAGGGTCAGGGCCACGTTATCTCAGCGGGGCCGTGTGTGTTACGCGTGTGTGGTGTTCTCTGTGAACCGCCCCTGTCCCTGGCCCCTTCACCCGAAAAAGAAAATTTAACAATTTATTTCCAAGAGGGTTCTTCTCTCTCTCTCTTGCTGCTGAAGAGAATGTGTTCTACCTTGATCCTTTCACACTCAGGAAAAAAAACATGACATGCTACGTATTGGAAAAGTACCTTATTATGTGTCTTCTTTATGTGCTGTGTTACCAGACGGGGATGGTCTTGAGAAAATATCTCACCCTGTAAATGTCACCGACGCACCTTGGATATCATTACCGTTTTGCCTCCATCTGCAGAATGTGGTGTACTGGTAGTACTGCTACTTCAGTGTTTTGTCTGAGATGCATAACCGATAGGAGCCTTGGATACACAGGTATGTTGTGTTTTAATATTTACCAGTGTACATTTTTATAGAGGGAAAGGGGGAAACTCCTCTATTGCTTATATTTTCAAAGGAATATCCTTCTAGGTTTCAACATTAAAATAACACAGATTACTACATTATGTGGGCGAATTAAAATAATAAATGATGAATACTCATCACATCAGTACATTCAGGGGGCAGTTTTACAAGGCCAGTTGATTTCAGCCGACCATATCACTTGGCTGGTAAAAACAATGGGCCCCAGACTTGTACCTGAAGTTTTCCGCAGTCAGATCTTGCATTCCATCCAGCAGTTTAAACACATTTGAATTAATTCAGTTCAATAAAAGTCCTGGGCCATATTTTATTTAGCTGAAATGTCTTGCTCCATGTTATTTTAGGAATCCTGCAGGTGGGAACGTGCTTTGGTTCTGGGCTAGATGAGAGTGTACTCCTTCAGACAAGTGGCTGACCTGTGTGTGTGTGGTGTGTGTGTGTGTTATGTGTGTGTGGTGTGTGTGTGTGTGTGTGTGTGTGTGTGTGTGTGTGTGTTGTGTGTGTGTGTGTGTGTGTGTGTGTGTGTGTGTGGTGTGTGTGTGTGTGTGTGTGTGTGTGTGTGTGTGTGTGTGTTGTGTGTGTGTGTGTGTGTTGTGTGTGTGATGGCGGGAAGGTTTGTGTGTGTGTGTGTGTGTGTGTGTGTGTGTGTGTGTGTGGCGTGTATATTCTAGCTTTACTAATCCAGAGCCAGTCCTCTGGCTCTCTCTTCTCCCCTGGCCAGCACATCATTTGCTCCTTGCTGATGATTGATTCTTGTTTGAGGCCATGCCTATGGTCCTTATTAAATCTAAATGTAAATTCACTCTCTTATAACAAATTGCAGGGAAAATGCCAGTAGCCAGTTCCCCTGTTGGGGTTGGACCAGGATTCCTCTGACAAGTTAAAAACCCAATGAGCTCACCAGATTTCTCTCCATTTATGCTGTTCTGTGGGAACATGTTCGATATATCCCTGAACGATACAAAGGTTATAAGGCTGTGAAGATTATCTCTGTCCATCTGTCTAGACACCATACTGTACTAGATAGAGTATAGAACAGAATAAAATAGAAAATTCTATTTTATTCTGTTCTATTCTGTTCTATTTTATTCAGGCAGTCATATTGCAAGTAACCTAATTTACATTGCATTCGGAAAATATTGAGATCCCTTCACTTTTTCCACATTTTGTTACATTACAGCGTTATTCTAAAATGGATTTTAAAAAACAACTAAAAAGTTAAGTATCTAATTTGTCACCCGTTTCAGGAAACTAGGCATACTGTATGTCACGATTCACTACTTCACAGGAGATCCGTTTGAAAGTAAACTTTTTTTGTTTTTATTTATCAAAATGCATTTTTGGCAGAAAAGCCTTCTCGAACATGTCAACTTTCATGTGCCTTAATAACAAACTTGTTTGCCATCTGTAAATACAAATAAAATTGTTAAATTACGAGCCTAGTCAGTGTAGCCACAGAAAAAGACAGCAATATTCCTGCTAGCCATGATTGGCTGAGATAATGAGTGGGCTGGACATGCTGAGAGACGGCCCAGCTCATGGTGAAGCACATCTTCCGGATCCATTGACTGCCGGTCGACATGGTCTCCGATCGCGGTCCCCAGTCCTGGTTCTGGAAGGCATTCTGCACCCTCATTGGGTCGTCGGCCAGCCTATCCTCTGGATTTCATCCCCAGTCCAACGTCCAGTCGGAGCGAGCCAATCAGGACCTGGAGATGACTCTTCGTTGCATCGTCTCCACTAATCCCACCACCTGGATCCAGCAGTGGCAGATGCTCGCAACACCCTTCCCTGTTCTGCTACGGGCCTCTCGCCTTTTGAGTGTTCCCTAGGTTATCAGCCCCTGTTCTTCCTGGAACAAGAGGCAAAGGTCAGCACACTTTCTGCTCAGGTGTTCATCCGTCGCTTTCACCGTACCAGGAAGAGAGCTAGGGCCGCTCTTCTCAAGACCACCTTCAGGTACAGATGACAAGCAGACCGCCACCGGACCCCTGCTCCCCGCTACCGTCTTGGGCAGAGGATATGGCTGTCCACTCGTGATCTGCCCCTCAGGGTGGAGTCCAGCAAACTTTCCCCCCGTTTTATTGGTCCTTTCCCCATCTCTAAAGTCCTTAGCTCCTCTGCTGTTCGTCTTCTGTTGCCCCCGTACCCTCCGTATACATCCCACTTTTCATGTGTCCAGAATTAAATCTATGTCTCACCGTTCTTTGTCTCTCTGTTTGTCTGTTGCCAGTTTGTCTTCTCTTGTCAGGTCTTACCGGCGTGCTTTCCCGTCTTCCTTTTTCTCAAGTTCTGTTTCCTAGTTTTCCCTGACCCCTATTCTGCCTGCCCTTCCTGTACCTGCCTAACTCTGACCTGATCACGAACCCCTGCCTGTCCTAGACCTGCACTTTGCAGGTCAAGCTCGCAGCCCGGGAGCTGTGAGCTCGCAGCCCGGGAGCTGTCTATGGACCTCAACTCCCTCATAGCCTTGACCATCCAGATCGATGGGCGGCTACGGGAACGTAGGATGGAGAGGGAGTCTGTTCCCTGTCGCCCTCGCTCATCCTCGATTTCCACCTCGCCTCCGAGGTATCTCGGGAAATCCCCGAAGACCACATTTCCGAGTGGATCCGATGACACCCGAGTTCTATCAGAAATCACAAAGGGCTGTCGAATCGTTTCCTCCGGAGCCCATGCAACTGGGCAGGGCTAGATTGTCTCCTGCAGAGCGCTTACGCAGACTTAACACCAAGAGCTGTCTGTATTGTGGGGCTTCGAGACATTTCTTGTCTACCTGCCCATTCAAAGACCAGGCTCATCAAGTATGTTCGTGTACGCTGGTGAGCCATACGGGAAGTTTCCTATCTTCCATTTCTCGTACCCTTCTCGATGCTATCCTGTTGTTGGGGTGACCAGTCCAAATCTCTCTGGGTGCTCATTAACTTTGGGGCTGACGAGAGCTTTATGGCGGCTACCCTGGTGTCTGAACTGGGAATCCCCACACAACACCTCTCCATTCCCATGGACGTCAGAGTGCTGGATGGGCGATTTATTGGCAGAGTCACCCACACTACATTTCTCATTAACCTGAGAGTGTCAGGTAATCACAGTGAGTCCACAGTTCCTGCCCATTTAATCCCGTCATGCACCCGTGGTTTTGTGGTTTTCATGGCTCCAGAGGCACAATCCTCTGATCAACTGGGCTACTGGTTCTATCATGGGTTGGGGCCCATTCTGCCATGTGCATTGTCTGAAGTCACGCAGCCTGCCCCGGGACATCTTCCTGCGGGATTGGGAGAAGCCTTGAATCTCTCCGCCATTCCCATGGAGTACCAGGACCTCCTGGAGGTTTTCAATAAGGCCCGCGCTATATCTCTCCCTCCGCATCGATCCCACGACTGCGCTATTGACCTTCTCCCGGGTACTACAACACCTCGTGGGTGACTCTATTCCCTGGCGGGTTCGGAAAACAAGACCATGGAGACCTACATTGAGGATTCTCTTGCTGCAGGGCGTATTAGTTCATCTGCCTCCCCCGCCAGAGCATGTGAATGTGAATTCCATCGCTCCACCATCTTCTTCCTAGGGTACGTCATTGCTGCTGGGAATATTAAGATTGACTCTGACAAGGTGAGAGCTGTGGTGGATTGGCCTCAACCCACATCCAGAGTGCAGTTGAACTTTTTCCTGGAGTTTGCTAATTTCTACCGCCGCTTCATCTGGTGTTACAGCACCCTGGCTTCCCCCCTGTAAGCACTCACCTCTCCCAAGGTTCTGTTCACGTGGTCTCCAGCAGCTGATCGGGCGTTCTTGGACCTCATGCATCGGTTGACCATAGCTCCCATCTTAGTCCATCCGGACACGTCCTGTCAGTTTGTGGTGGAGGTCGACGCCTCGGACGTAAGAGTTGGGGCCATCCTGTTCCAGCATTCTGTCCAGGACCAAAAGTTGCATCCCTGCGCTTCCCTTTCCCATCATCTTAACCCCGCTGAGAGGAACTACGATGTGGGAATTCGAGAACTACTCACGGTCAACATTGCGTTGGAGGAGTGGAGGCACTGGTTAGAGGGGGCGGAACATCAATTCATAGTGTGGACTAATCAAAAGAACCTGGAATATCTCCACACCACCAAGCACCTCAACTCTAGACAAGCGCGATGAACCCTGCTTTTCACTCGGTTCAACTTTACCATCTCCAACTGCCCAGTGTCCAAGAATGTGAAGCCGGATGCACTCTCACGCCTCTCTAGCCCCACTGCTACACCGTCATACCCTGAGACCATCATCCTTACCTCTTGTCTAGCGGCTGCACTCATCTGGGGTATAGAGAACCAAGTCCCTAGGGGGGGGGCTGGTAGTCCCGGACTTTGCCCATTCCCCGGTCCTGGAATGGGCTCATTCCTCCAGACTTGCCAGCCATCCTGGCTCCTATCGGACCCTGCCATTTGTACGACAACGCTTTTGGTGGCCCACCATGGTTCCTGGCATCTACGCGTTCATCGCCGCCTGCACTGTGTGGACTCAGAATAAGACACCGTGGCAAGCTCGGCTGGCCTCCTTCAACCATTTTCTCTTCCTCACCGCCCCTGGTCTCATATATCCCTGGACTTCACTGGTCTCCCTCCATCTGATGGCAACATCACTATCCTTATGGTGGTGGATAGGTTTTCCAAGTTAACTTCAGCCAAGGTGACGGCCCAGATCATGGTGCAGCACTTCTTCTGGATCCATGGACTTCCGGTGGACATGGTCTCCAATCATGGCCCTCAGTTCTCATCCCGGTTCTGGAAGGCGTTCTGAACGCTCATTGGGTCGTCAGCCAGCCTGTCTTCCGTGTTTTCACCCCCAGTCCAATGGCCAGTCGGAGCGAGCCAATCAGCAATCAAGACCTGGAGATGGTGACTCATTGCCTCGTCTCCGCCAACCAGGAACCAGCAACTTGTGTGGGTGGAATACGCATGCAACACCCTTCCCTGTTTGGCCACTGGTCTCTCGCCTTTCGAGTGTTTCATGGGATATCAGCCCCCGCTCTTGCCTGAGCAAAAGGAAGAGGTCAGCACACCCTGGAAGAGAGCCCGGTCCACTCTTCTCAAGACCACCTCCAGGTATCCGAGACAGGCGGACCGCCACTAGACGCCTGCTGTCTAGTGGCGGTGTTGCAAAGAAAAAGCCATATCTCAGACTGGCCATTAAAATAAAAGATTAAGATGGGAAAAAGAACACAGACACTGTATAGAGGAAATCTGCCGAGAAGGCAGGCATCCTGGAGTTTCCTCTTCACTGTTGACATTGAGACTGGTGTTTTGCGGGTACTATTTAACTTGTTAAGGATAGGGGGCAGCATTTTCACGTTTGGATGAAAAGCGTGCCCAGAGTAAACTGCCTGCTACTCAGTTGCTAATATATGCATATTATTAGTAGATTTGGATAGAAAAGAAGTGTCTAGGACCGGGGTTCCGCTAGCGCCAACAGCCAATGAACTTGCAGGGCGCCAAACTCAATCAACAGAAATCTCATAATTCAAATTTCTCAAACATACAAGTATTAGACACCATTTTAAAGATAAAATTCTCGTTAATCCAACCACAGTGTCCGATTTCAAAAAGGCTTTTCGGCAAAAGCAGAACATATCATTATGTTAGGTCAGCAACWAGTCACAGAAAGRATACYGCGATTTTCCAACCAAAGAGAGGAGTCACAAAAYGCAGAAATAGAGATAAAATMKATCACTAACCTTTGATATTCTTCATCAGATGACACTCCCGGGACAACATGTTACACAATACATGTATGTTTTGTTCGATCAAGTTCATATTTATATCCAAAAACCTCAGTTTACATTTGGCTTTGCCTCCTAAACATCCAGTGATTTTGCAGAGAGCCACATCAATTTACAGAAATACTCATAATAAACATTGATAAAAGATACAAGTGTTATTCACAGAATTAAAGATATACTTCTCCTTAACTTTTCTAGGGTAGGGGGCAGCATTTTCATGTTTGGATGAAAAGCATACCCAAATTCGACTGCCAGTTACTCATCCCCAGGAGATAGGATATGCATATTATTAGTAAAAAATTGAAGACGGGATGATATGTGTTCAATACAGGATTAAAACGAAATGTTGCATGCCTTCTGTTTGACTGAAGCGCATGTCCAGGACACCTGGAGTGCCTCAACTTCAAGATGGCCGTATTTCTTCATTACACAAAGGAATAACCTCAACCTATTTCTCAGGACTGTTGACATCTAGTGGAAGCCGTAGGAACTGCAAGCAATTCGCTTAGAAATCTGGTTTCCCAATGAAATCTCATTGAAAAGACAGTGACCTAAAAAATAAAAAACTGAATGGTTTGTCCTCGGGGTTTCGCCTGCTAAATAAGTTCTGTTATACTCACAGACATGATTCAAACAGTTTTAGAAACTTCAGAGTGTTTTGTATCCACATCTACTAATAATATGCATATATTCGCTTCTGGGCCTGAGTAGCAGGCAGTTTACTCTGGGCACACTTTTCATCCGAACGTGAAAATAGCGCCCCCAGCCATAAGAAGTTAATGAAGCTGCCATTTGAGGACTTGTGAGGCGTTTGTTTCTCAAACTAGACACTCTAATGTACTTGTCCTCTTGCTTAGTTGTGCACCGGGACCACCCACTCCTCTTTCTATTCTGGTTAGCGCCAGTTTGCGCTGTTCTGTGAAGGGAGTAGTACACAGCGTTGTACGAGATCTTCAGTTTCTTGGCAATTTTTCACATGGAATAGCCTTATTTTCTCATAACAAGAATAGACCGACGAGTTTCAGAAGAAAGGGCTTTGTTTCTGGCCATTTTAATAAGCTTCTAATCGAACCCACAGATGTTGATGCTCCAGATACTCAACTAGTCTAAAGAAGGCCAATTGTATTGCTTCTTTAATGATTTCTAATGATCAATTAGCCTTTTAAAATGATAAACTTGGATTAGCTAACACAACGTGCCATTGGAACACAGGAGTAATGGTTGCTGATAATGGGCCTATGTAGATATTCCACAAAAAATCTGCCATTTCCAGCTACAATAGTAATTTACAGCATTAAAAATGTCTACATTTCCGATCAATTTAATGTTATTTTAATGGAGAAAAAAATGTGCTTTTCTTTCAAAAACAAGGACATTTCTAAGTGACCCCAAACTTTTGAACGGTAGTGTATGTGGTGGTAGAGTAGTGGCCTGTTGTGAAATGTATTGTAAAGTATTTTAAATGGTGTATTGCTTCCTTAATTTTGCTGGACCCCAGCTAATGGGGATKCATAATAAACACAAATACAAATATAAACCACATTCATGAAAATAGTAATGATACATCCAGCAGCCCTAAAGAATTTTGAGCCCATAGTCTTCCTGCAGGGCTGAAACAAAATGGATTCACCAGCCCTGTGCTAGTTGAATGTTAACAAACTGGATTCACCAGCCCTGTGCTAGTTGAATGTTAACAAACTGGATTCACCAGCCCTG
>NC_036854.1:35688322-35711345 GCF_002910315.2 Salvelinus sp. IW2-2015
ACTGGATTCACCAGCCCTGTGCTAGTTGAATGTTAACAAACTGGATTCACCAGCCCTGTGCTAGTTGAATGTTAACAAACTGGATTCACCAGCCCGGTGCTAGTTGAATGTTAACAAACTGCTGGCAGGTTTTCTCTTCTACACTTGAATTATTAAAATACAAAAATGTTCTGGCTCTTTGCACCTCAGTAGCATCAGTTGTATAAATCATTTATGTTTGACTGTGACTTTAAAGCATTGAGTTCTATTAATGTAAATTACTGGAGCGCTATCCCAAATGACTGTCGCTATTCCTTCTATAATTTCCTTTTTTGCCAGTATATGTACAGTTGAAGTCGGAAGTTTACATACACCTTAGCCACATACATTTGAACTCAGTTTTTCACAATTCCTGACATTTAATCCTAGTAAAAATTCCCTGTCTTAGATCAGTTAGGATCACCACTTTATTTTGAGAATGTGAAATGTCAGAATAATAGTAGAGAGAATCATTTATTTCAGCTTTGATTTCTTTCATCACATTCCCAGTGGGTCAGAAGTTACCATACACTCAATTAGTATTTGGTAGCATTGAATTTAAATTGTTTAACTTGGGTCAAACGTTTCGGGTAGCCTTCCACAAGTTTCCCACAATAAGTTGGGTGACTTTTGGCCCATTCCTTCTGACAGAGCTGGTGTAACTGAGTCAGGTTTGTAGGCCTCCTTGCTCGCACACGCTTTTTCAGTTCTGCCCACAAACTTTCTATAGGGTTGAGGTCAGGGCTTTGTGATGGCCACTCCAATACTTTGACTTTATTGTCCTTAACTTCTTGAGGGCAGGGGGCAGCATTTTCACTTTCGGGAAAAATAGCATGCCAAAATTCAACTGCTTGCTACTTATCCCCAGAATATAAGATATGCATATTATTAGTAGATTTGGATAGAAACACTCTGAGGTTTCTAAAACTGTTTGAATAATGTCTGTGAGAATAACAGAACTTATGTAGCAGGCAAAACCCTGAGGACAAACCATTCGGAATTTGTATTTTTTTGATGTCACTGTCTTTTCAATTAGGTTTTTTAGAGACACCAGATTTCTAATGGACTTGCTTGCAGTTCTTACCGCTTCCACTGGATGTCACCAGTCCTTGGAAATCGGTTGAGGTTATTCCTTTGTGTGGTGAAGAAGTAGGGCTATCGTAAATGAGGGTCACATGAAGTAAATATTTTGAGAGAGTCACGTTACGAAAAAAGTTGCGTCAGTTTGTTTTCTTTTTGTATTGAACACAGATCATCCCGTCTTCAAATTGATCGATTATTAACGTTTAAAAATACCTAACGTTGTATTACCAAAGTAGTTTGAAATGTTTTGGTAAAGTTTACATGTAACTTTTGATATATTTTGTAGTGACTTGGCGAAAGTTGGAAGCTGTGTTTTTCTGGATGAAACGGTCCAAATAAATTGACATTTTGGATATATATCGACGGAATTAATCGAACAAAATGACCATTTTGTGATGTTTATGGGACATATTGGAGTGCCAACAAAAGATTTTCGTCAAAGGTAAGGCATGATTTATATTTTATTTCTGCGTTTTGTGTCGTGCTTGCAGTGATGAAATATGCTTCTCTCTTTGTTTACTTTTGTGCTATCATCAGATAATAGCATCTTATGCTTTCGCCYAAAAGCTTTTTTGAAATCTGACATGTTGGCTGGATTCACAACAAGTGTAGCTTTAATTTGGTATCTTACGTGTGATTTAATGAAAGTTTGATTTTTATATCATGTTATTTGAATATGGCGCGATGTATTTTCCCTGGCTATTGGCCGCTGGGACGTTTGCGTCCCACCTGCCCCAGAGAAGTTAATGCAACCACTGTGTCAGATTTCAAAAAGCTTTACGGCAAAACACAATATTCAATCATCTGAAAACAGCGTTCAGCCACAAAAGCAAGCAATACAGTTACCCGCCCAAATTGTGCAGTCAACAAAACTCTTAAAAAGCATTATAAATCTTCACTTACCTTTGCTGATCTTCGTCGGAATGCCCTCCCAGGACTCCAACTTCCACAAGAAATGTTCATTTTTTTCGGTAATGTCCATCATTTATGTCCAAATACCTATTTTTGTCGCGTGTTTGGTATACAAATCCAACATCAGGGACCTGACGAAATGTCCAAAAGCTCCGTAACAGTCCGTAGAAACATGTCAAACGATGTATTGAATCAATCTTTAGAATGTTTTTAACATAAATCTTGAATAACGTTCCAACCAGAGAATTACATTGACTTCAGATGAGCGATGGAACGGAGCTCCCTCTTATGTGAACGCGCATGGTCAAAGAATGGTCACCTCATGGCAGACCTGACTAATTCTCCTCTCATCCGGCCCCCCTTCACAGTAGAGGCATCAGACAAAGTTCTACAGACTGTTGACATCTAGTGGAAGCCGTAGGAAGTGAAAACTCATCCATATCTCYCTGTAATTTCAATAGGAGCTTGGTTGAAAATCTACCAGCCTCAGAGTTTCCACTTCCTGTTTGGATTTTTCCTCATGTTTTTGCCTGCCATATGAGTTCTGTTATACTCACAGACATAATTCAAACAGTTTTAGAAACTTCATAGTGTTTTCTATCCAATACTAATAATAATAGGCATATTTTAGCAACTATGACTGAGGAGCAGGCCGTTTACTCTGGGCACCTCGGTGCAGCTTTCATCCAAGCTACTCAATACTGCCCCTGCAGCCATAAGAAGTTAGCCTATCAGAAGCTTCTAAAGCCATGACATCATTTTCTGGAAGTTTACAAGCTGTTTAAAGGCACAGTCAACTTAGTGTATGTAAACTGCTGACCCACTGGAATTGTGATACAATGAATTATAAGTAATCTGTCTGTAAACAATTGTTGGAAGAATTACTTGTGTCATGCACAAAGTAAATGTCCTAACCGACTTGCCAAAACTATAGTTTGTTCACAAGAAATTTGTGGAGTGGTTGAAAAACGAGTTTTAATGACTCCAACATAAGTGTATGTACCTTCCAACTTCAACTGTATATGGTACATGTTTAATTATACAGTACATATACTATTTATACAGTTCAGACACACACACACACACACACACACACACACACACACACACACACACACACACACACACACACTAACAGTGACACCTTGCTGAGAGTAGCAAGGCTTTAAAAGGGCAGGCTGGCCATCTGGACTGCCTATCAGCAGAGGTTAACACCACAACATCATCATTACCCGACACATTGGAGTTTAGCAAAGGTTACAAGGACTATCCGCAATTATCTGCTGCAACACATGTAGGAAATATGGCTACAATGAGAGAACACTGTGATGGCAATGTGCATATTACCAGAACCAATATGTCACGTTTAGTGATAATACGACTAATTAGTGAGAGATGGCTTTTGTCAACTCAGAAAAAGATTATTAATTTAGTTAGCTAAACATATTAGTGCAAAACAAAAGTAATGAAATTGTTGGCAAACACTTTTGACATCATAATATACCCTAGTATAAATATCTGATAGACATCAATGCATGTAAGAATGAGAGGATCCTGGAAGGTTAAAAGGTTTACCAACACATTTAGAGATTATGTACAATATTTTCTGTTGATTGCACTGAATTTTCAATCGGTGACATCACTCGCTCTGAGACCTTGAACTAGTTGTTTAACTCTACCTACATGTACATATTACCTCAATTACCTTGACTAACCAGTGCCCCCGCACATTGACTCTGTACCGGTACCCCCTGTATATAGCCTCGCTATTGTTATTTTACTGCTGCTATTTAATTATTTCTTATTTTTATTTCTTATTTTTTAACTTATATATTTTTCTTAAATCTGCATTGTTGGTTAAGGGCTTGTAAGTACAGTGGCTTGCGTAAGTATTCACCCCCTTGGCATTTTTCCTAGTTTGTTGCCTTACAACCTGGAATTAAAATAGATTTTTTGGGGGGGTTTGTATAATTTGATTTACATAACATGCCACTACTTTGAAGATGCAAAATATTTTTTATTGTGAAACAAATAAGAAATAAAACAAGAAAACTGAAAACTTGAGTGTGCATAACTAGTCACCCCCCACCCCCAAGAAAAGAAAGCAAAGGGGTGAATACACTTTTATGTTTTTTAAATTGTTTTACATTTTTGGAAACAAGTAATTTTTTTCAGTTCACTTCACCAATTTGGACTATCTTGTGTATGTACATTACATGAAATCCAAATAATAGGTTGTAATGCAACAAAATAGGAAAAACAACCAGGGGGATGAAGACTTTGGCAAGGCACTGTAAGCATTTCACTGTAAGGTCTACCACACCTGTTGTATTTGGCGCATGTGACAAATACAATTTGATTTGATTTGATTCCCTTCCTCTGCAAGGGCCGTGGCTTTTGTGGCGCATTAGGTAACGATGCTTCGTGGGAGGCAGTTGTTGATGTGTTCAGAAGGTCAATGGTTCGAGCCCAGGTTGGGGCAAGGAGAGGGACGGAAGCAAAACTGTTGCATTGACTCTCATTGTCAACACAGACTGTGTATTGTTGGGTTGAGATGGTGGATCTCATTGAATAATCACACATACAGCACACTCTGGGCCTCATCACAACACTTGCCATGTAAATTTCATTTTCCCATACACCCATGATTTGACATGTGCAAATAGAAGTTCCTATCACGTTGTGGTGTCGTCAATGTGGACAGCGAGGTTGTTCTTTTTAGAGGTGTTTCATATTCACACTTGTCGGCAGGCAGGGATAAACATGTGGTCTCGTTAGAACATAAGCAGCCATGGTTGTTTTACAGGTACAGCTAAACCACTTAGCACCATTGTTAAATATATAAACACAAGACAGTCAGGCTCTTCTTTTTGTATTTTTTATCTCAAAGTGTCAGGATACTTGTCAGTGTGTGTCAAAGTGTAAAATGTAATGTTGGGTAAGCTGCTATATTGAGTTTTGTTCTGGCTTTACACCTCTCAGAGAGAAAACATGAGTTCCAACACTTTGAGAGTTTTGACAGGTCCCCAAATTCCAATGCACCTTCAATAAATGAGTTGAATGAGTTCATAAGTGAGTTGGGGTCTGTGTCCCTGTCAATTTTCTGAATATCTAAGATTATTACATTTTTTTCGCTATAATGACTAATTCCTGTTTTTTTTTAATCATTGGTGATATTGATTGTTCATACTGTACGTCAACAAAGCCTCAGTGGAAAATCACTGACAAAGCACACCTTTAAAACCTCAATCTGAAGTGTTCATCATACTTTACTTTACGTTTGTTCATGTCTCCTTCCACACTAATGCTTGTCCCATAAGTCCTGTTATGGCAGGTTGCCTGTTTGTGTGTAGGAGCTACTATTAGAGCACAGAGCAGAGGAGGCTGGTGGGAGGAACAGTAGGAGGACAGGCTCATTGTAATGGCTGGAATGGAATACATGGAACGGAGTCAAACACGTGATTTCCATATGTTTGATGTGTTTGATACCGTTCTAGTTTGTGCTGGCTATCTGGCAACAACAGCAGCATGGAGTAGTTCAACTTTTTTAAAGGAAGTGATGTTTATTTAGATGGGAGAAGGAGTAATAACTTGTAGTATTGGTCACCATCTGGATGTCACCATTTATTCTATTACAGACACCTTAATGCATATTTCTGTATTATATTATGTGAGCTAAACATAAAAAAGAACAAATATATAAAAACATTTTCCTTAAAGTATAATTTTTTAAAAGTAGTATTGTTACTGTCCCCAGTACAACAACAACAAATACTTAAATACATGTTATTTTGTCCCTGAAAGGTTGAATTGAAATACTTCCTATGGCGGAGTGCTTATTCTGGAGAGTGCCAATATGGCCGACAGGTGGCTTCAAAGCCTCTCATTGGCCATCACATAGCATCAGCAATCCAGGGTTTATATACATCATTGGATGCTTCCCACTGGGCAGCAGTTGCTTCACGGAGTAGTACGTTTTTTTTTTAACACTTACTCCGATGAAAACTGAATGATTCTGAACACTCTCCCAAGTCCTAGCTGGGAAGGGCTCATCAGGACAATTGACTGAACTGAATGAACCGAATCTGTTCCTCCCCACTCAACTCTCGCTGTGTAGCATACGTCATCAATTTTGTGAACCAGGCGTGTCTGTATAGCCTCTCCTGTAATACCAGCAATCTGCCTGGTCGCTCTTCTCTCTACTGCCGTACAGTACTGTAATAAGGGATGGGAGCATTGATATAATGTTGATTTAAACTAAACATCTTGTGTGTTTGTCTTTCGTTAGGTACACAAAGAGACACAGAACTCTAAGCAGATGGAGGTGACTTATGTCTTCTTGGTACCATACTGTGAAAGGACCAGGAACCAAGCCAACAGCATACATACATACATACATACAATACCACACACACACACACACACACACACACACACACACACAACACACACACACACACACACACACACACACCACACCACACACACACACACACACACACACACACACAGAAACACACACACACATACATACATGCATACACACAAACACGGATGAGCACACACACACACACACACAAGCAAGCAAGCAAGCAGGCACACACACAAAACAGGCCACACTGGTATACACACACACATGCACACACACTCTCTCTCAAACACACACACACACACACCACACACACACACACACACACCACACACACACACACACACACACACACACACACACACACACACACACACACACACACACACCACACAGAGAGAGACAATCCTCAAAATACATCAACCCTATTAGGTACAGGTACAGAGTCAATGTGCGGGCACACGGTTAGTCGGGTAATTGCAGTAATATGTACATGTAGGTAGATGTATTAAAGTGACTATGCATAGATAATATCAGAGAGTTGCAGCAGCAAGAGGGGGGGGGGGGGGGGCACTTATATTCGTGTGAAAAACAAAACTTCAAAGAAAGTGACATGGGCACACCAAGCGGTTGAGGAAGTGTCCTGTGCTTACTCGAATTTTCCACATCGCAGTGAGATGGGACAATCAACACTGGGTAAACCCTTGTTTTTCATAGCATGGGGTACCTCTCTCCCCACTGACTGAAATATTATCTCCACACCAAGAAAGAGAGAGGAAGGCAACCTTAGGGCCATGTCACCATCCCACACTGCTCTCTGGTTGACAGATACTGGGAAGATTTCTCAATGGACTTCCTTTTGTCGTACATACACAGCAATTATTTTATTGTAGGAGAGGATTATAGAAACCATGAAACAAACAACAAAACAACATGTAGGTTTCCCATTCAGCGTCTGTTTATTTCTGTTGGGAGGGAAAAAGAGAAAAACTCCAACCAAAGATTTGAATCATGAGGGAAATATTTAAGGATTTAACCTGGGGGCTTAGGGTGTTGTGTTCTACATTACTGACTTGCTGTATGTGTCTATGGAACCATGCTAACATTAGCCCTGTGAGTGATTCTTCATAGCACCTCTATATTGTTATTGGCAGATGCTACATTTTTTGTACCTCCTGTATATAGCCTCTCTATTGTTATCTTGCTGCTGCTCTGTAATTATTTGTTACTTTTATTTGTTACTTTTTTGGCGGTATTTTCTTAAAACTGCATTGTTGGTTAAGGGCTTGTAAGTAAGCATTTCAGGTCTACACCTGCTGTATTCTGCGCATGTGACAAATAACATTTGATTTGATTTTTAATAAAGACTTTCAAAAAGAACATGACATGAGTTACGTCTCCCATAGTCATGCTGTGATAACTCTGTGGTATTGGTGTGCTTATGTTAAACTCCACACACAGAGACATATTATATTTCTACATAAACTAATTTGATTATATATTCAATTTAATAGTACACTGTTATTGTTCTCTTTTGCTTCCCTGCATGTAAAATACCATTAATTTCCATTTTGCCTCCACTGCAAAGTCTTGGTTTATTAAGGAATTTATGAAACTCACAGATGGGGGACTAAAATGGCAACACTGCTGGAATTACTAATAAATGTGGCAAGTCATCTGTGATACCCAACTACTTTACTGGGAGTCAGTGATGAGATACACACCAGTGGATGTATAGAGAGAAAGAAGGTTAGAGAGAGGGAGTTTAGGGAAAAGAGAGGAGAGAGAGAGGAGGGTGTGAGAGAAGAGAGAGAGAGAGAGAGAGAGAGAGAGAGAGAGAGAAGAGAGAGAGAAGACGAGAGAGAGAAGAGAGAGAGGAGAGAGAGATGAGAGAGAGAGAGAGGAGAGAGAGAGAGAGAGAGAGAGAGAAGAGAGAGAGAGAAGAGAGAGAGAGAGAGCGAGAGAGGAGAGAGAGAGGGTAAAAAGAGAGGGAGAGAGAGAGGCACTTCCTAACCTGCCAAATGTATGACCATATTCGAGACACATTCAGTATTTCCCTCAGATTACACAGACCCACAAATACTTTTAAAACAAATCCAATTTTGATAAACTCTCATATCTATTTGGTGAAATACCACAGTGTACCATCACATCAGCAAGTTTTGTGACCTGTTGCCACAAGAAAAGGTCAACCAGTGAAGAAGAAATACAACCTATATTTATCTGTTTATTTATTTTCCCTTTTGTACTTTAACTATTTGCACATTGTTACAACACTGTACATAGCCATCATAGTTTAATGTTCACTGTTCCTTTCTGATGTTTTTTCACTTTTCTTTATCTATTTCACTTGCATTGGCAATGTAAACATACGTTTCCCATGCCGATAAAGCCCTTTGAATTGAGAGAGAGAAAGAGGAAGAGGAAGAGAGAGATGGACAGAGGGAGAGAGGGAGAGAGAGAGTAAACACATTTCCCATGCCAATAAAGCCACTTTGAATTGAATTGAGAGACAGAGAGAGAGAGAGAGAGAGAGAGAGAGAGAGAGAGAGAGAGACAGAGTGCTTTCATTAATTCCATTTGTTTCTGTAAGGGAGGATTATAGTGTGACCTTTGCAGGATCCATCATTTTTACTCATTATGCAGGAGGATGACTAGATCCAAGCTGACACCAGTCTCCTGCGGGGGCAATTATGGCCTAAATGAATCCTCAACAACTTTGTAAACTTGCTCTCTGTGGCTCGGTGACAAAAGAAGAGAACATAAAAGACCAGACAAAAAATGTGATGCCCTAATTTGACTTTAGGGCATTTTTCTAGAAATCATTAAAGCTAGCGAACAATTAGCCTTAATGGGTTGAGTGAACAATTAAAGCAAAAATGATCTTGTTTGGTTGAAAGAGGCAAGATTTATTTAGAGTTTGGCCTTGCTTAGTTCTAGGCAACATTGTTTTTATTCTAACGCGACGTGATCTTAGTCATAACTCACAACAGATCACAGATAAGACATTTAAATTCATTTTAAATGAGTTTCACATTAGTTATATTTTGGGGTGAGGAACCCAACCTGTGTCAGTTCCTCAAACAATCTCTCTGTGGAGCTTTCTGGCTTTATATTTTTTTCTGTATTTTGATTGACAGCTCTCTAGACCAGTGTTGACAAAACATCATCAGTGATGCCAGTCACATAAGCAGGGGGAGGAGCAGGGTAAATATGGCCTTTTCAACCCTCCAATAACTGCCATGCCTCTTTAAATACTGCTCTCTCCTCACTTAATTATTTCAAGCACAACATCTAATTAGGCCGGCAGAGTTTTTATACTACAGACTCTTCGCAGCTCCGCAACACACACATCTTCCACTAGCACTGTTGAATGTTAATCAAAGTTACAATGCGGTTGTTTTGATATAATTAGCAAGCTGGAGGTTACACGCTCACTGTGTATAATGGACGCACTCTGAGACGCATAACCTTGATCATCTCTAAGATAACCCTCCATGAATTCTATGCATTGCAACGCACAACAATCCACATACAACACATACACGAGCAGGCACAGACTCACACACCACCACGCACACACCACACACACCACACAACACACACACACACACACACACACACACACACACACACACACACACACACACACACACACACACACACACACACACACACACACACACAGCACACCTACCCCATATGGGACTACACTGAAGCAAGGAGAAGAGCAGATTTGACAAGTTCTCTCGTCTCAAGAGTCATGGTGTCATGAACATACGTGCTCCTGTTAGAGCAGTCATAACAGCTTGTGTCAACAGGGATATCTATCATGACAGGCAATAGCGAGCATCATGACATCCTGGATAGGGAAACACTGCCACATGTGAGATGACTGTACGGAAGGCATATAATAAGGGCACAGACATGACACACACACGTCACACACATAATTCTAAGCTGCCATGACAAGGCGACGGCGCTACATGGCAATACGTTGTAGGAAACATCTGGCATGAGGCTGATGTTTTATGTCAAGTTTTTTCTCTCCTTCTCCACGTGCACAAAAAGTGTTATAGTTGAGAGGTCGTGCCACTGTAAACTGACAATCTATGGATGATATATGGAGTTAGATGTGCAGTATATCTGAGGAGTATACCGCAATTGTGAATACAATAACAGAGTGAAGTAGATCATTTAATTTATCWTATCCCTATAGGTGTGCCTTAGAAAATCTAACAAAGACAACTTTTAATGCACCTTCTCCCTGTGAGACAAAGCCTTTCTGTCAGGGCACTTGTCTTTCAGCCCTATCCCTGTACACAGTAAGAGTATTCTCCAATGCCCTCATTCCCTACAGTGTCACAAGACTTAAAACTACTGCAGCTAGACAGATGTCTATACAGGCAGGGGCGGACTGGCCATCTGCATTTTGGGCAAATGTCAGATGGGAAGGTCCATTTTAAGCCCAGTGGGCCTGTCTCACTTGGGTATTTTGTGTAAAATGTGACCGACCACCTGGATTCGGTCCTATGTAGCAACATTTGAAATTGTGTTTTTTACATTGGATAAAAGTAGAGACTCAGAGCTACAAAATGGTATATAATTTGTTGAAAAACAAATGGTAGTCCCACTAAGCGCAAATTAGATGGGATGGCGTATCGCTGCAGAATGCTGTGGTAGCCATGCTGGTTAAGTGTGCCTTGAACTCGAAATCAATCACCGACAGTGTCACCATCAAAGCACCCCCACACCATCACACCTCCTCCTCCATACTCTGTGTCTCACAAAGACACGGCGGTTGGAACCAAAAATCTACAATTTGAACTCATCAGACCAAAGGACAGATTTCCACCGGTCTAATGTCCATTGCTCGTGTTTCTTGGCCCAAGCAAGTATCTTCTTGTTATTGGTGTCCTTTAGTAGTGTTTCTTTGCAGAAATTCAACCATGAAGGCCTGATTCATGTAGTCTTCTCTGAACAGTTGATGTTGAGATGTGTCTGTTACTTGAACTCCGTGAAGCATTTATTTGGGCTGAAATTTCTGAGGCCGGTAACTGTWATGAACTTATCCTCTGCAGCAGAGGTAACACTGGGTATTCCATTCCTGTGGCGGTCCTCATGAGAGCCAGTTTCATCATGGCGCTTGATTTAAGCATTTCACTGTAGGGTCTACACCTGTTGTATTCGGCGCACGTGACAAATAAACTTTGACTTGATTTGATGGTTTTTGTGACTTGAATAAACGTTCAAAGTTCTTGACATTTTCTGGATTGACTGACCTTCAAGTCTTAAAGTAACGATGGACTGTCATTTATCTTTGCTTATTCGAGCTGTGTCGGTGGGCTAGGGTAAGTCTATTATATCTGGAGTATTTCTCCTGTCTGTAACGGTYTTCCTCTTCCTCCGAAGAGGAGGAGCAGGGATTYAACCAAAATGCAGCGTCGTGATAAGACATGATATTTATTAAACAAAATAACAAAAAAACGAATGTAGACAGACCTGGACTACGAACTTAAATGTAACACGAAGAACGCACGAACAGGAAAAATGACTACATAAAACGAACAAACAAACAAAACCGAAAACAGTCCCGTGTGGCGTAACATACACAGACACTGACACAGGAGACAACCACCCACAACAAACCATGTGAAAACACCTACCTTAATATGATTCTCAATCAGAGGAGATGAAAACCACCTGCCTCTAATTGAGAACCATATCAGGTACCCATAAACCAACATAGAAACAGAAAACATAGACTGCCCACCCACACTCACGTCCTGACCAACTAACACATACAAAAACTAACAGAAAACAGGTCAGGAACGTGACACTGTCTTATCCTGTCCTGTGTGAATTTAAGTATGCTCTCTCTAATTCTCTCTCTCTGTCTCTATTTTTCTCTTTCTTTTTCTCTTTCTTTCTCTCTTTCTTTCTTTCTTTCTTTCTTTCTCTCGGAGGACCTGAACTCTAGGACCATGCCTCAGGACTACCTGGCATGATGACTCCTTGCTGTCCCCAGTCCACCTGGCCGTGCTGCTGCTCCAGTTTCAACTGTTCTGCCTGCTGCTATGGAACCCTGACCTGTTCACCGGACGTGCTACCTGTCCCAGACCGGTTGTTTTCAACTCTCTAGAGACAGCAGGAGCGGTAGAGAAACTCTGAATGATCGGCTATGAAAAGCCAACTGACATTTACTCCTGAGGTGCTGACCTTTTGCACCCTCGTCAACCCCTGTGATTATTATTATTTGACCCTGCTGGTCATCTATGAACATTTGAACATCGTGGCCATGTTCTGTTATAATCTCCACCCGGCACAGCCAGAAGAAGACTAGCCACCCCTCATAGCCTGGTTCTTCTCTAGGTTTCGTCCTAGGTTCTGGCCTTTCTATGGAGTTTTTCCTAGCCACTGTGTTTCTACACCTGCTGTCACGCCCTGACCTTAGAGAGCCTTTTTATGTCTCTATTTGGTTTGGTCAGGGTGTGATTTGGGGTGGGCATTCTATGTTTTTGTTTTCTATGATTTTGTATTTCTATGTTTTGGCCGGGTATGGTTCTCAATCAGGGACAGCTGTCTATCGTTGTCTCTGATTGGGAACCATACTTAGGTATCCCTTTTCCCTCCTTTCAGTGTGGGAAGTTAACTTTGTTTGTAGCACATAGCCCTTAAGCTTCACGGTCGTTTTTGTATTGTTTTTGTTGGTGTCACCTAAATAAAGGAATATGTACGCTCACCACGCTGTGCTTTGGTCCACTTCCTTTGACGGCCGTGACACCTGCATTGCTTTCTGTTTGGGGTTTTAGGCTGGGTTTCTGTACAGCACTTTGTGACGTCAGCTGATGTAAGAAGGGCTTTATAAATAAATGTGATTGATTCTTGCCATAATATGGACTTGGTATTTTACCTAATAGTACTATCTTCTGTATACCACCCCTAACTTGTCACAACACAACAGATTGGCTCAAATGCAATAAGAAGAAAATAAATTCCACAAATTAACTTTTAACAAGACACACCTGTTACTTGAAATGCATTCCAGGTGACTACCTGGTAGTGGTTGAGAGAATGCCAAGCTGGTTGAGAGAATGCCAAGAGTGTGCAAAGCTGTCATCAAGGCAAAGGGTGGCTTCTTTGAGGAATCTAAAATCTAAAATCTATTTTGATTTCTTTAACACTTTTTTTGTTACTACATGATTCCATATATGTTATGTCATAGTTGTGATGTCTTCACTATTACTCTACAATGTAGAAAATAGTAAAAATGAAGAAAAACCCTTGAATGAGTAGGTGGGTACAAACTTTTGACTGGTACTACTAGCTAGCTAAACAATGAACCATAATCCCAACTCATAACGTTACTACCATGCATGAATTGGCAGGTAACTAAATTTAACCAACTTGGTTCAATGCTTGCTAGCAAGCTAACATTACGCTATAACTAGCAATGCAAATCGCTTTCTGAGATACAAATAATATTATTACACAGATCATACATATAATGTTAGCTAGCTAGCTAACAGTATGCTTTAACTTGCAATGAAAATGACTTTCTGACAAAATTAGAAACATATAATAACTGAACATTTTACTAGCTAGACTCTTACCCGCATACATGGATGAACGCTTTTCCTTCTCTGTCACGGATGCCATGGTTGCCCTTAGTTTGACGATGTAATCCAGAGACAGGTGTTCTCTTTTCGACTCCCTCTGCATATTTGCAATCAAACGCTAGAATTTCCTGAGCTATTATACTCTGCTTCCACCGGGCATTCTACTGATTTTGAAACTTGGTAAACTTCTCTGTTTCAGTTCTTTGTGATATCTTTAAAAAAAAGCAGAGTTAGTAAGGATTACCTACACATACTGAGAAGCTCATCTTACAGACAGAAGCAAGCTACATGGCAGACCAATCTGATCTAATCTCTCGGCATGTCCAGTTAATACATTATCTCAGCCAGTCATGCTAGCAGGAAGGTTCCTGTATTTTTGTGTGGCTAAACCAAAAATGCTCGTAATTTAACAATTGTATTAGTATTTACAGATGGCACACAAGTTTTTTATTAAGACACATGAAAGTTCACATGTTCCAGAAGGCATTTCTGCCCAAAAATGCGTTTCGATTTTGTTTTAAATGCCTCTCCTGTGAAGTAATGATGTGCGAAACACACCTAGTTTCCTGAAACAAGTCACACATGACCATTATCTGGCTAATAATTGTGGCTTTAAGAAATAAAAGGAAAAATACTTTCTTCCTGACTGTGCTATTCCTTCTGCTGCTTTACCTGCTTTACCGGCCTACTGTCTGTTTTTAAACATCCGGTTAATCTGTTTGTTTAGTATTTCTTGTAAGTACTGCATGGGCAGAGTTCCAAAAAAGCATATGTTGAGGTTGAAAACCTCCTTTTCAAGAGAGACCTGGCAAGAAAGCCGGCAAGGAAATGGTATTATAAGACAATAATTGACTTAGCTCCAACAAGAAGTTTGTGTTCACATTGATCAAGAAGAACAGAAAACCACCGTCAAAGGTTCCAAAGTAGTCAAACTTCCAGGACTAAAAAAGTTACTAATGACAGACTAGCCACTCAGGAAAAATGACATGGTACTTTTCTCTCCTCTCTTTCTTCTTCTGTTTCAGACTATTTCCCCTTTTCTGTCTCTCATGTCTTGTCTCTCCAGCTTTAGTCATAATACAGTCTCTCTCACAGTGAGTTCAACCTCTATGAAACTTGCTCTATCTCTGTGTGAGTTGTTCTTCTGAATTAGACCAAAGGAGAAGAACAACACACACACACGCACGCACATGCACGCACGCACGCACACACATTAGATCCTAATAAAGAGGGGCATCAGTGTCTCGGTGCACCCCTCCGGCGTCTTTCATGTGTCCAATTACTGACAGATCCCCCAAAATCATATTCACCTTTTCTGCTTTTAATTAGTTATCATATCACCGCTGGTTGTCCTTACTGTGTGTCAAACCTGTCAGAGTCCTGGGGTTTTAGGAGTACTGGAGCTAGATATTTACTCTCCCACGTTCTAAAGATGTATTAGTACTCAGGATATGTCAGAGTCCTGGGGTTTTAGGAGTACTGGAGCTAGATATTTACTCTCCACATTCTAAAGATGTATTAGTACTCAGGATATGTCAGAGTCCTGGGATTTTAGGAGTACTGGAGCTAGATATTTACTCTCCCACGTTCTAAAGATGTATTAGTACTCAGGATATGTCAGAGTCCTGGGGTTTTAGGAGTACTGGAGCTAGATATTTACTCTCTGTTACGGCTGTCGTCTTCCTCCTCTTCCTCGGACGAGGAGGGAAGAAGGATCGGTGGACCAATACGCAGCGAGGTAATTAGACATAAATGATATTTATTGAAACACGAAGACGAAATACGAAAACACTTGGAAATTACAAATAAACAAACACGACGTAGACAGACCTGAACATGGAACTTACATAACTACACGCAGAACTCACGAACAGGAACAGACTACATCAAACGAACGAACAGCCAAAACAGTCCCGTGTGGTGCACATACACAGACACGAAAGACACAGGAGACAATCACCCCACAAACAAAGAGTGAGAACAACCTACCTTAATATGACTCTCAATCAGAGGAAATGCCAAACACCTGCCTCTAATTGAGAGCCATACCAGGCAACCTTTAACCCAACATAGAACAACAACCCATAGAAATGCCACCCCGCTCACGCCCTGACCAATAACACATACAAACAAGAGAAAACAGGTCAGAACGTGACACTCTCCCACATTCTAAAGATGTATTAGTACTCAGGATATGTCAGAGTCCTGGGTTTTAGGAGTACTGGAGCTAGATATTTACTCTCCCACGTTCTAAAGATGTATTAGTACTCAGGATATGTCAGAGTCCTGGGGTTTTAGGAGTACTGGAGCTAGATATTTACTCTCCCACATTCTAAAGATGTATTAGTACTCAGGATATGTCAGAGTCCTGGGGTTTTAGGAGTACTGGAGCTAGATATTTACTCTCCCAGTTTCAAAGAGTATTAGTACTCAGGATATGTCAGAGTCCTGGGGTTTTAGGAGTACTGGAGCTGATATTTACTCTCCCACATTCTAAAGATGTATTAGTACTCAGGATATGTCAGAGTCCTGGGGTTTTAGGAGTACTATAGCTAAATATATCTCGCCCACGTTCTAAAGATGTATTAGTACTCAGGATATGTCAGAGTCCTGGGGTTTTAGGGTACTGGAGCTAGATATTTACTCTCCCACATTCTAAAGATGTATTAGTACTCAGGATATGTCAGAGTCCTGGGGTTTTAGAGTACTGGAGCTAGATATTTACTCTCCCACGTTCTAAAGATGTATTAGTACTCAGGATATGTCAGAGTCCTGGGTTTTTAGGAGTACTGGAGCTAGATATTTACTCCCCAACATTCTAAAGATGTATTAGTACTCAGGATATGTCAGAGTCCTGGGGTTTTAGGAGTACTGGAGCTAGATATTTACTCTCCCACATTCTAAAGATGTATTAGTACTCAGGATATGTCAGAGTCCTGGGATTTTAGGAGTACTGGAGCTAGATATTTACTCTCCCACGTTCTAAAGATGTATTAGTACTCAGGATATGTCGAGTCCTGGGTTTTAGGAGTACTGGAGCTAGATATTTACTCTCCCCATTCTAAAGAATGTATTAGTACTCAGGATATGTCAGAGTCCTAGGTTTTAGGAGTACTGGAGCTAGATATTTACTCTCCCACGTCTAAAGATGTATTAGTACTCAGGATATGTCAGAGTCCTGGGGTTTTAGGAGTATGGAGCTAGATATTTACTCTCCCACGTTCTAAAGATGTATTAGTACTCAGGATATGTCAGAGTCCTGGGTTTTAGAGTACTGGAGCAGATATTTACTCTCCCCACATTCTAAGATGTATTAGTACTCAGGATATGTCAGAGTCCTAGGGTTTTAGGAGTACTGGAGCTAGATATTTACTCTCCCACATTCTAAAGATGTATTAGTACTCAGGATATGTCAGCGTCCTGGGTTTTAGGAGTACTGGAGCTAGATATTTACTCTCCCACGTTCTAAAGATGTATTAGTACTCAGGATATGTCAGAGTCCTGGGTTTTAGGAGTACTGGAGCTAGATATTTACTCTCCCACAGTTCTAAAGATGTATTAGTACTCAGGATATGTCAGAGTCCTGGGGTTTTAGGAGTACTGGAGCTAGTATTTACTCTCCCACGTTCTAAAGATGTATTAGTACTCAGGATATGTCAGAGTCCTGGGGTTTTAGGAGTACTGGAGCTAGATATTTACTCTCCCACATTCTAAAGATGTATTAGTACTCAGGATATGTCAGAGTCCTGGGGTTTTAGGAGCACTGGAGCTAGATATTTACTCTCCCACGTTCTAAAGATGTATTAGTACTCAGGATATGTCAGAGTCCTGGGGTTTTAGGAGTACTGGAGCTAGATATTTACTCTCCCACATTCTAAAGATGTATTAGTACTCAGGATTGTCAGAGTCCTGGGGTTTTAGGAGTACTGGAGCTAGATATTTACTCTCCACGTTCTAAAGATGTATTAGTACTCAGGATATGTCAGAGTCCTGGGGTTTTAGGAGTACTGGAGCTAGATATTTACTCTCCCACATTCTAAAGATGTATTAGTACTCAGGATATGTCAGAGTCCTGGGGTTTTAGGAGTACTGGCTAGATATTTTACTCTCCCACGTTCTAAAGATGTTATTAGTACTCAGGATATGTCAGAGTCCTGGGGTTTTAGGGGTACTGGAGCTAGATATTTACTCTCCCACATTCTAAAGATGTATTAGTACTCAGGATATGTCAGAGTCCTGGGTTTTAGGTACTGGAGCTAGATATTTACTCTCCCACGTTCTAAAGATGTTATTAGTACTCAGGATATGTCAGAGTCCTGGGGTTTTAGGAGTACTGGAGCTAGATATTTTCTCCCACATTCTAAAGATGTATTAGTATTCAGGATATGTCAGAGTCCTGGGGTTAAGGAGTACTGGAGCTAGATATTTACTCTCCCACATTCTAAAGATGTATTAGTATCTCAGGATATGTTCAGAGTCCTGGGGTTTTAGAGTACTGGAGCTAGATATTTACTCTCCCACATTCTAAAGATGTATTAGTACTCAGGATATGTCCAGAGTCCTAGGGTTTTCAAAGCGTTTGGTAGCATTGGTTGTGTTAATTTCCAATGGTACTGTTTTTAGAGACATTGTTAAACCAAATCCACTATTAAATGGAAGGGGATTACTGAAATGGAGGAATCAACTGTTGTGCTGTTACAGTATGTCACTGTCCTGACCGGGTATCGATACTGGGTCATCAGTGTGAGTCGAGACTGTATTAGCCCATTGAGCTAAAGCCTACAATGTGTAACAGTTATGGGAGTCAAAACTAGTCCTCATGTCTCAGGCAACGTGAGTAGAGTAGAGTCTACTCTTAGGGGTGTTGGGGGTGTTGGGAGTCCTAGTGGTTAAAGCGTTGGGCCAGTAACTGAAAGGTTACTGGATCGAACCACTGAGCTGACAAGGTAAAAATCTGTCGTTCTGCCCCTGAGCAAGACAGTTAACCCACTATTCCCCAGGAGCCGAAGACATGGATGTCGATTATTAAGGCAGCCCCCCGCATCTCTCTGATTCAGAGGGGTTGGGTTAAATGTGGAAGTTACATTTCAGTTGAATGCATTCAGTTGTACAACTGACTAGCTATCTCCCTTTCCCTTTATTATCCCCGGCGGGCAATTCATTTTGCAGCACATAGTAAAAACACATTGAACAGATGACAATAAATATACACAAACCTAAACAATATTTACAGCAACATGTAGACAGCTAACAGTACTACTGGAGTTTATTGAGAAAGCTGATAGCAGCTGGCAAGAAGGAGAGTTTTGATTTCTTACTTTTACATTTAGGGAACCTGTGTCTGTGAGGGAAGCAACAGACATTCATCAAACAAGGGGTGCTGGGAGTCCTCAGAATGGATTGCGCATTCTGTATCACTAGTGTCTGATACAGGTGAGAAATTTCAGTTCAGTTCATACCAATGATCCTGATACCTAGTTACCCACCACTGGGCCATGGCTCACCTCCTCATCCTGTAAAAGACCCATCATTTACTACTCATTATGGTGATCATGCAGTTACTCCTGTAAAACGTACAGTATACATGCGTTGTATGAGGAAGTGCCATTATTTATGGACTAATTGTTATTATTTAGACTTAGTCTGAGGTCTCATTAGAACAATATGATTAGAATTCCTAAATGTAGGTTTGAGGCGTATTAAATCTTGAGAGCTAATAATCAAAGGCAGGAAATTCAATGAAAAAGAGCCATTCTGTAAATGTTAGCAGTCCATCACTCATAATTACAATATAATGGTCATTGCGTCTCTTCGTGCACTACATGATAAGATAGCAATCTACATATTGATTTAGAGAGAGAGACAACATGAGTGTTTGATTTGATGTGTGTTTTTAATTCTACAGAATGGTTTAAAATCCATCCCTGGCATTAGACATTCATTGCATTACATTACATTGATCTGTGGATGCCGTTCGAGGTCTCGGAGGGAAATGAGCTTTCGCCCCTTTTTGTCTGTCTGCTAATTATTGAAAACAAGATTTTCTTCTGATTAAATGAGTGGATGGATCAATGCCGAGCAGAAGAGACACATTGACATACAGGAAAACACGACGGCAACTAACTTTGGGACTGATAGGTAAAGCTTAGGGCTTCGTGCCCTCTTCTATCTCTCTTCTAGGTATAGAACACCTGAGGTTATTGGTGGGGGGCAGGGGTATCATGGGTTTGATGGGAAGGAGGGGATGGAGGAGAGATGGGGTGGTTAGGTTATGGGACAGCTTTGTAGGTTATGGGACTTCTTCCTTCCACCAACAAGGTAATGTAGACCTGTGAATATAAATATACTAACTATTCAAATGTGCAGTTTTACCACCCATCTATAGCCACATACAGTTAATGTAATGTCAATGGCTCTGGTCATGTGGATATTGTACAGGAGAATACCTAGCTATATCCTGTATGTATGATTTTCTTCAAATATCATAGAGGTGAGTAAGTGTGTAAATCAATAAAGAGGGATATCACATGGCAGCTGGCTGCCCTGAAGAGATCCGGTGACCTCTGACCTCCTCGTCATAAACAGAGCCACGTCCCATGAGGAGAAAAGTAATTGCTCATTTTGTAGCTACACCACCTCCTGACCAAGTACCCACTTAAATATTTATATTCCCTCTCCCTGGCTGACCCACCGGCTGGCAGCCGCATCTCTGAGTTATATTGAAATCTGATGGAGGGTGTGTCAAAACACACACCTCCCTTCGCTCTTGTTCCACGTTCTCTCTCTCTGTCTTTCTCGCTACCGCTTTCTTAAACACTCTCTTTCATTCTCTCATTCTCTCTTATGAGTGGTGTCTTCATATCTTTCAAAACGCATCACTGTGTTAAAGAAGCTTGACAAGTTTTTAAAGTATCAAAAATATGCATTAGATGTTTATTTTGGCATGTTTCTGGGGATAAAATATTTTTGTGGCATTGTACAGCGTGTTCTGCATAAAGGGGTGTTCGTTGTGATATAAATTGGAAGATAGCGCAGAGGTGGTGGGGGGGGGGGTGGCTGGTAGAATGGGTGACTGACTGCATACGGCAGAACTTAGGAAACTAATTGATCTGCATTGCTGTCTATTTCGGGTCTCCCTACAATCTTTCTCCAACATGCGCCACCATACAAAAGCTTAATCAACATGCTGAATCATTACATGCAATGCTCTCGCTGATTATAAATAATTTTGGGATGGAAGCAAGAGAATTAGCTTTTTTCTCTCCGATTTTTCTTTCTTTCTTTCTCCCTCCCTGCACCACCATCATCCACAATCTCACACATTTGAATCCTCAGTCTGCTACATTGTTACCTCGTTGAAATTTCACTACACACCCCTTACTTTTTGTAAAACAGTGGATACATAAGAACGCCATTGACTTGTTACAGATGTAGGATCTGAATTGAATCCTTCTTTTGTTTGCTGAGAACTTTTGCTGATGAGCTTTGTGATTTACATAAATTGCACAAACACACATATTAACAGTATTTCACTTTTCATGTAGTGTACTTTTGCCCAGCTAATAACATAACCACAGTTAAGCAACAGTATGATGTTCTAGTCCTGTTTCTCCAGGATTATTTTGCTACGACCATACTGGTCAAATTAAGATCCTAAATTTGTACCTACAATTTATTTAAGAAATAGAAAAATAGATAGAGTTAACAGAACGTTTTGTTCTAACCCTTTTGCCATAAAATCAATGAAACAATGATAAATTGTGTGTGAGTGCTTTGTCTCGCTGTGCAGTAGTCACAGGTAATGTTTCCCAATATTGCGGCTGGCTACATATTCAAATGACTCTTTTGGTGGAACATGAATAATGTATGATTCATTCACACTCTTCCAAACCCTATTCTTCCCACGAAGGCATTATGATGGAGAGTGATAGATTAACAACTATCAAAGATGACTTCAGGCAGAATGTATGTAAATATGTGGCGCAAAGTACCATGACCCAAGGGTGGCCTGTTTTATAGTGAAATGTGAACAATTCAATAGTTAATGTTTGGATGGAATATTGTTGTCATGAAATTGTTAATTTACTAATATTTAGATTCAACAGCTGGTTATGTAACAGCTGGTTTTATATTTGCATATTTTAGTTTTCACCTTGAAATTAGGGAGGGGTGGAAAGGAAGTGAGTGAGGGAGAGATGACAGAAAGAGTGAGGAAAGAGAGAGATGGAGCACAGAGGTAGCATGATATGTAGAAAGAGAGGGGGTGGAGAGAGAGGCACAAAAGAAAAAGGAGAGAGAGAGAGAATGAGAGAGGGTATAAATTAAACAGAGGAAAGACAAAACGAGACAGAGACAGAGGAAAGACAAAACGAGACAGAGACAGAGGAAAGACAAAATGAGACAGAGACAGAGGAAAGACAAAAATACACTCTACTTATTTATTATTCTTTCTCTTCACATGGCTGTTGAGCTTTCCATGGTTGAAAACTGCTTAGTCCAGAGAGCAGGGATCCTCATAGGGCCGAATTGTACCGCTGTGGATAGAAACATTTGATGGACTATTCTGGAGGAGAGAGAGAATGAGGGGGATGCTGACTCTGTAACCTCCGGAAAAGGACAGGAAAACATGGGGATTGAGGGGGAAGGCTGTGTGGGGGGCATAAACATGAATAATGAAGGGAAGAAATGAAAACATTTATCTGCAGGGAGATGAGATCTCTAAGAGGTTGAGATTAGAGTGTTAGTTTGCTTCCTCACACCTCTAATCTATCCTTATTAGTCCCATTGTTTTGTTTGTGTATGTGTAGGCGAGGCTTGCATATACAGTTGAAGTCGGAAGTTTACATACACTTATGTTGGAGTCATTATACTCGTTTCAACCACTCCGCAAATTTTCTCATTAACAAACTATAGTTTTGGCAAGTCGGTTAGGACATCTACTTTGTGCATGACACAAGTATTTTTTCCAACAAGATTTTTTACAGACAGATTATTTCACATTATAATTCACTGTATCATAATT
>NC_036854.1:35714449-35867634 GCF_002910315.2 Salvelinus sp. IW2-2015
AACACAGAACAGAGAAATACAAAACAAACAGACAGAGAAAATACAAAACGACGAGACAGAGACAGAGGAAAGACAAAAAACACAGAGACAGAGACAAAGGAAGACAAAACGAGACAGAGACAGAGAAAATACAAAACGAGACAGAGACAGAGAAGAGAAAGACAAAACGAACAAGAAAATACAAAATGAGACAGAGACAGAGGAAAGCAAAACGAGACAGAGACTGAACGAGACAAGCCAGACACAGAGGAAAACAAAACAAAACAGAGACAGAGACGGACAAAGACAGAGACAAGAAAGACTAAACGAGACAGAAGACAGACAGAACAAGGAAGATAAAAGACAAGACAGAGAAAGACAAAATGAGACAGAGACAGAGGAAAGACAAAAAAACACAGAGAAGAGAAATACAAAACAAGACAGAGACAGAGAAAATACAAAACGACGAACAGAACAAGAAAGACAAAAAACACAAACAGAGACAAGGAAGACAAACGAGACAGAGACACGAGAAAAACAAAACGAGACAGAGACAGAGACAGAGGAAAGACAAAACGAACAGAGAAAATACAAAATGAGACAAACAAAAAGGGCAAACGAACAGAGACTGAGACCGAGACAAAGCCAGACACAGAGAAAGACAAAACAAGACAGAGACAGGACGGACAAAACAGAGACAAAGAAAGACTAAACGAGACAGAGACAGGGACAGACAGAGAAAATAAAACGAGACAAAAGACAGGACAGAGACAGAGACAGAAACAGAGACCGAGACAAGCCAGACACAGAGGAAAGACAAACTAGACAGAGGACAGGACAGAGACAGGGACAGAACAGAGACAAGACCGAAACAACCAACACAAGGAAAGACAAAACAGACAGAGACAGAGACAGGACAGACAGGGACAGACAGGACAGGGACATGCACAGGACAGACAGGACAGGACAGGACAGGATGACACGGATGAGACGGAACAGAACTGACGACGTGATGGAGATGAGATGGACAAGACAGAGAAAGACTAAACGACAGAACAGGACAGAGACAGAAAAAGACAGAGACACGGCAAATTCCAGTGGGTCAGAAGTTTACATACACTAAATTGACTGTGCCTTTAAACAGCTTGGAAAATTACAGAACATGGCTTTAAAAGCTTCTGAATAGGCTAATTGACATCCAACATCCAACATCCAACAATGCCACTGTTTATAATGTTTACATACCCTACATACCCTACATTACTCATCTCATATGTATATACTGTTCTCTATACCATCTACTGCATCTTGCCTATGCCGCACGGCCATCGCTCATCTATATATTTATATGTACATATTCTTATTCATTCCTTTACACTTGTGTGTATAAGGTATTTTTTGTGAAATTGTTAGATTACTTGTTAGATATTACTGCATGGTCGGAACTAGAAGCACAAGCATTTCACTACACTCACATTAACATCTGCTAACCATGTGTATGTGACCTATAAAATTTGTTTTGATTTGAGATCATTTGAGTCAAATTAAGGTGTACCTGTGGATGTATCTCAAGGCCTACCTTCAAACTCAGTGCCCTTTTGCTTGACATCATGGGAAAATCTAAAGAAATCAGCCAAGCTCAGAAATAAATTGTGGACCTCCACAAGTCTGGTTCATCCTTGGGAGCGATTTCCAAGCACCTTAAGGTACCACGTTCATCTATACAAACAATAGTACACAAGTATAAACACCATGGGACCACGCAGCCGTCATACCACTCAGGAAGGAGACGCGTTCTCTCTCCTAGAGATTAACATACTTTGGTGCGAAAAGTGCAAATCAATCCCAGAACAACAGCAAAGGACCTTGTGAAGATGCTGGAGGAAACAGGTACAAAAGTATCTATATCCACAGTAAAACGAGTCCTATATCGACATAACCTGAAAGGCAGCTCAGCAAGGATGAAGCCACTGCTCCAAAACCACCATAAAAAAACAGACTACAGTTTGCAACTGCACATGTGGACAAAGATCGTACTTTCTGGAGAAATGTCCTCTGGTCTGATGAAACAAAAATAGAACTGTTTGGCCATAATGACCATCGTTATCTTTGGAGGAAAAAGGGGGAGGCTTGCAAGCTGAAGAACACCATCCCAACCGTGAACCACGCGGTTGGCAGCATCATGTTGTGGGGGTGCTTTGCTGCAGGAGGGACTGATGCGCTTCACAAAATAGATGGCATCATGAGGGAGGAAAATTATGTGGATATATTGAAGCAARGTCTCAAAACATCAGTCAGGAAGTTAAACCTTGGTCGCAAATGGGTCTTCCAAATGGACAATGACCCCAAGCATATTTCCAAAGTTGTGGCAAAATGGCTTAAGGACAACAAAGTCAAGGTATTGGAGTGGCCATCACAAAGCCCTGGCCTCAATCCTATAGAAAATGTGTAGGCAGAACTGAAAAAGCGTGTGTGAGCAAGGAGGCCTACACACCTGACTCAGTTACACCAGCTCTGTCAGGAGGAATAGGCCAAATTCATCCAACTTATTGTGGGAAGCTTGTGGAAGGCTACCCGAAATGTTTGACCCAAGTTAAACAATTAAAGACAATGCTACCAAATACTAATTGAGTGTATGTAATCTTCTGACCCACTGGGAATGTGATGAAAGAAATAAAAGCTGAAATAAATTATTCTGTCTATTATTCTGACATTTCACATTCTTAAAATAAAGTGGTGATCCTAACTGACCTATAACAGGGAATTTTTACTAGGCTTAAATGTCAGGAATTGTGAAAAACTGAGTTTAAATGTATTTGGCTAAGGTGTATGTAAACTTCCGACTTAAACTGTGCCAACTACATTTTTTTCACTCAAACACGTTTTTCCTGTCATTGCAATTCTCTTGTGTTGTTGGTTTCAGAGTTTGGGTTTTTGTCATCCAATCTGGGTATTGTGTTCGGATGCATTGAGTTTGGTTTCCTGCTGTTTGTGGATCAATAGGCTATAGCGCAGCTACATTGGGGAGTTCCTTCTTTGGTATGGGTGACACAGCTTGGCGGTAGTTTGGAATTAAATCAGGGAGGTTGGTGGTGGAGGGAGAGGGGGGGGAGATGATGAAGAGTATCAATCATTCTGTCCCTGGTGTGAAGTTATTTGTGGGTGGACAGAATCAGCAATATGAAAGTTCACTTGTTTTCACCACAAAGGGATTTGTGGGTGAATTTAGTTTCCCCACGTTTCCAGGCCTTTGGACAGATGAGACTTAACCAGGTGAGGAAGAAGAAAAAGAAGCTGGTGTCAAAAAACCAAACTCCAAAGTGCCTCTGTGCTAGTTGGGCTGTTTTGTTTTGCACTGAGCATTATTACTAAAACCCCAGAGAGACCTACCTGCTCTCCTCATCACAGCGACTACGGATTGCCGTGTCAAATCTGTCTTATAGCTGCTGTTATGCATTATTGTTTTCTGGCGATCGGGACTTCTGAAACTGGACACCTTCCCTCGTCACGTGACCTGTTGTAATTGCTTCACCAAATCAGGAACAAACCTGCGTCCTCTTTCCTCTCTTTCCTCCTCTTTCTCAACTGTTCTTTCAGTTCATTTTTTGGTATGTGAGAGGGATCACCCAATTCCCTCCAGAAGATATGTGATAACATTACTGTAGAATTGCCCTCGCTGCTGTCTCGGCATTAGAGACACTGGTGAAATAAGATTTTTTAAGTGAGACTGATTGAGCCCAGGTGGGCAGGAATCTTGGTGTGTCAGAGTCATTTAGCCAGGGATAGACTCATAACTCTTCAATCAGATGGTTGTATACAGGAAGAGGAGAGCTGAGGGGCGATACCTGACACTGTGGCTCTCTTCCTCCACTTAGAGTAGGTGGCAGGTACTACAACCAGGTGGATGGTGGGCGGGGCTAGGGGGGAGGGTTTGACCTATGTCAAGGTGAGGTAATCATTATATTTCTAACCAACAAGAGAAAACTAGTGATGGCTCACACATAATGAAACATTTATTAGTAGAAATTACAGTGACTCCCACCTCACAGCAATCGGATCATCTGTACGGCTTAGCAGTTTTATGTAGATGCATAGCACGGATGCAAATTCATACGTCTCTTCAATTTAGAAGGAGAAAAAAGCAAAGACAATTTGCATATATTTTCCATAACACATACATTATCCCAGATAATCGCCCAGGCACCCTAGCTCATTCCCCGGTGGAACTCCTGTAACTAAGAGAAGCACACGTACAGCCAATGGTTATTCATTATACTGGTTCCAGGTCTTATGTAACAGATCACAGTATCATCAACCTAGAACTAAGACGTTTACATTTTGATGGAATCTAGTGCAGAAACCTCTGGCCTTTCACCAGGTGGTAAAATCACACTAATGACACTACGGTTATTTTATTTATGAAAATACATTTCAGGACAGAGAAATCTTACCAATTGATAACCTCTGATTTTTTTGGGTTATCAACTAAAATAGCAATAGACCATACCAATGTAATAACATTGTTCTTACCTTTCAGTACAGCATAGTTACAGTGTTAGTGAGCTGAGTTAGCTGGAAAATATGTGAGAAAAGAGATCTATCGGAAGATAGATGGATCTACAGACAGAGTGAACTAGACAAACAGACAGGCAGATAACCATACTTTCTATGGAATGTAAATATCTCATGCATAGAGACGCCCAAGCACCCTTATGAAGATGAAACGTTGTGGATATGCATTAATGATGACTGAAGACCGTAGGTTTACCTATGACATGATCATTATGGATGAGATGGTTTTTAATAACAACCTACTGTTTCACTCTATTGTACATCTTCATGTGATTGGTGCATTTCCTTTATACAGTCATATAAATAACTCCATCATTATGTGCCAGATAATGTATCAGAGATGAGGGGAGGGGCAAAGAGAAAGAACGAGAGAGGCAAAAGGAGCGAGAAGTATAGAGATAAAGCGAGCGGTTAGAGAGAGAGCCTAAGAGAGATAGAGGTGGAAATAACGGTAAAGATCAAGGAGTGACAGAAAAAGACAGAAACAGATGGAGAGAGAAAGAGAGAATGACAAAAATAAGCAGCTAGAGACAGAGAAAGAGAGATAGACAGAGAGAGAGAGAGAGAAAGAGAGAGAGAGAGAGAGAGTAGATGGTAGAGAGAGCGAGAGAGAGAGGCAGACAGAGAAAGAGAGAGATGGGAGAGAGAGAGAGATAAAGAAAGCGAGAGAGAGAGTAGTTGGTAGAGAGAGAGAGAGATAGAGAAGAGGGTAGAGCGAGCGAGAGAGAGATCGATAGATCAAATATACAGACCACAAATTGTAATTGGCTATACTCAAACTCTTCAACATTATCCTCACTACAGGTATTTTCCCCGATATTTGGAACCAAGGTTTGATCACACCAATGTATAAAAATGTGCAGTATCATAAATAGCAGACTACATACATCATTTCTTTATGTACACAACTTCCTAAGCAGAAGCCAGTTGGATTTTTTTAATTATCGTACAACAGACCACATTTACACCTTCCACACTCTAATTGACAAACAAGTAAACCAGAACAAAGGCAACATCTGCCCCTGTTTTGTAGACTTCAAGAAAGCATTTGATTCAATTTGGCACAAAGCACTTTTTAGAAAGTGGTATTGGAGGGAAAACATATGATGTTATTAAATCAATGTACACTAAAAACAAATGTGCGGGTAAGATTTGCAACAAGCAAACAGACTTCTTCTCTCAGGGATGTGGAGTGAAACAGGGCTGCCCAATAAGTCCAACACTATTTAACATCTACATTAATGAATTGGCAAAAACATTAGAAGAATTGGCAGCACCTGGTCTCAACCTACACAACGCTGAAATCAAGTGTCTGATGTAAAGTAGATGACCTGGTGCTGCTGTCTCCTACTAAGAAGGGGTTACAGCAGCATCTAGATCATCTGCACAGGTTCTGTCAGACCTGAGCTCTCACCGTTAAACAAACAAAAAGTATATAATGATATTCCCAAAAAGATCAGGAATGATAAATATAAATTATATTTMGACATAGTTCTATTAGAACACCCTAAAAACGTAACGTATCTAGGACTAACTGTCAGCAACACATGTAACTTTGACATGGCTGTGAATGAGCTGAGAGACAAAGCAAGCAGAGCATTATATGCCATTAAATAAAAATTTGGCTCAAAATGTTTCAATCAGTTATAGAACCAATTGCTCTATATGGCAGCGAAGTATGGGGTCCACTCTCTAATAATGAATGTACCAAATGGGACAAACATCCAGTAGAAATACTGCATGCAAAGTTTTGCCAGACTGTCTTGCAAGTGCAGAGAAAACCTCCAGATAACGCATGTAGAGCAGAATTGGGACAAAACCCCTTCCTTATTCAAATAGAAAAAAGAGCCATCGCATTTTACAACCATCTAAAAACAAGTGACCCCAAAACATTCCATCACAAAGCTCTACAATGTCAAAAATCCCCTCAGCCAGGTGATTCTGAGGCTCAGTTCACTAACCCAAACCAACCTCATAGAGCCTCAAAACATCACTCAGAAAATCTGGCCCAACCAAATCATCACAAAGCAAAAAGAAAAATATATCACCTATTGGAAAGACACCACACAAAAAATCTGAGAAACCTTCCCTGCTATTTGGCTCTAAACATYCAGTAACATGGTGGCAAACTATCTGACCACTGTGACTGATAGAAAACTGAGGAAAACACTGTTTAGGTACAGACTCAGTGAGCACAGTCTGACTATAGAGACCGGTCGTCACAGGCAAACCTGGCTGCCCAGAGAGGACAGGCTGTGCTCACTCTGCTCCAGGGGAGAGGTAGAGACAGAGCTGCATTTCCTATTACACTGTGACAAATACTCAGACCTAAGATAATATTTCTTTCCCAAAATTATCATTCAGTACAAAGAATTTGAAACTATAAAAGATGAAGAAAAAATCAAATGTGCAGTTTTGGCAGCCAAATACGTGTCCTCCTGTTACAACCTGAGGGACGGACAGTGAAAAGTGCAATGTAATGTCAATATTCTTTCATACCATGCCATGTGGCTTCTCAGTCATGTTGAGACTGGTCTACTACTATTGCTTTAATGTATTATTATTCTCATTAATATTTTTGTTGGTCCCACCATTTTTGTTATATGTATACTTTGACAATGTAAGCAATTTAACTTGCCATGTCAATAAAGCTCTATTGAATTGATTGAAATTGACAGAGAGAGAGAGAGTAGATGGTAGAGAGAGAGAGAGAGAGAGAGAGAGAGAGAGAGAGAGAGAGAGAGAGAGAGAGAGAGAGAGAGAGAGAGAGAGAGAGAGAGAGAGAGAGAGAGAGAGAGAGAGAGAGAGAGAGGATGATAGAGAGAGGATGATAGAAGAGAGAGAGAGAGAGAGAGAGAGAGAGAGAGAGAGAGAGAGAGAGAAGAGAGAGAGAAGAGAGAGAGAGAGAGAGAGAGAGGATAGAGAGAGGATGATAGAGAGAGAGAGAAACAGAGCAGCTTTGCGTGATGGTTTCCTCTCAGCACGATGTGTCTCTCTCTGCCAGCCCACTCTACCACAGATCAATCATTACATAGACTAATAATCAAATACACAGAATTGGCCGCATTGTATATCAGTCCTCTAGAGCTACTTTCGTGTGTGAAGAGTGAGTGTGTTGTGTGTTGTGTGTGTGTGTGTGTGTGTGTGTGTGTGTGTGTGTGTGTGTGTGTGTGTGTTGTGTGTGTGTGTGTGTTGTGTGTGTGCGTGCGTGCGTGCGTGCGTGCGTGCGTGCGTGCGTGCGTGTGTGTGTGTGCGCGTGTGTCTGTGCGTATGTCTGTGTGTTTAAAGTGTGAAGCGGGGGCTGGCACAGAGCACTGAGACACTCAAGTAGAGCGAGGGATGGATGGGAGAGCAGGGCTGACACGCTGAGGGGCGATGAGTAGGGTGGACTCAGCTTGCAGAGGGGCATGGCATGGACCATGTGTGTGTGTGTGTGTGTGTGTGTCTGCGAGGAGGACGACTCGAGCTCTCCTCAAAAGTAGTTGGCCCTCATCGGATCAGATTTCACCGTGCCAGATGCAAATGAGCTCCAGTGAGCGTGTGCAAACTCATCTGGCTGTCCCCGCATCCAGCGAAGAGGTGTCATAATATTACAGCTGATAAAACCTTCTGCTTCTCTGTCCTCCTCTCTTGAGAAAAGCGCACAGCAGACGTACGCACAGAAGGAATACATCTGGATGGTATTCGCTTTAATGTAAATGACAGCTGTCTGTTTTATTCCTTTAGAGATAAAACTGAAGTGCTCAGGGCAAGTTCTCCATCCATTCAGCTGTAATAGTAAGAGACATCAAGGTGAGCTCTGTACGAGGCTACGTTTCTGGTCTAAGAATAACAGTAGCGTGCCGTGGGCCTGGCGCCTGGGCCTTCAGTGAGGTCCTACACAGTCCCACCCGAATAATCCACCTGTTATTACCATCATTTAGATGCCATGGCTCTAGACACTATACATTTAGACAGAAACGCAGTATAACCAGGCGTTGCGTCACCTTGAAATTGACATTTTTTTCAGAGAATTGCAGGGGAAGAGTACAATACAGTACAGTTCAACTAATAGGCAAGAACATAGTCGAGTGCAACAGAGTTATATTAATATTCTTCTTCATCCATTTCTGGTCCACAAACTTTGAGCTTTAAGTCCCCCAAAAAATAAATACAGTGTGTTCACTAAACAGCGCATTGTCGCACCCAAAGCAGTTTCACCGTGATGATAAAGACACATAACTATTCACTGAAAATAAAAGAAAACAAATAATTTGCAACATAGGCTATTTGCCATTTTATTTTTGTTAATATATAGGCTATTTAATATTAACGAAATAAAATGCGAAACATACATACACATTTAATAAAAAATAACATGCATTGTATGCCTACTCACCAAAGACTGATTATTAGACAGTTGCGTGGTGCGCTTAGGGGATCGTGAGAAAAATGCTGCAAGGCCATTGAGGTTGGCAAAGAAGACCTTGCATTCTTTAAGCTTTGAGGCTCCTTGAGTCAGTACTAAATTTAGTCGATGTGCATAGCAGTGAATGAATAAGGCCATCGGTGCCCTCTCCTTAACTTTAGCCTGCACCCCATTGAGTCCAGATGCCATGACTGCTGCGCCATCAAAACACTGTGCCAAACTTTATCCAGACTACATTCATTTCCCCAAGAAACGGAAAATAAGAGCGGCAATGTCATCAGCTCGCTTGCCGCTTGTCACATCTTCAAACCGGATAAATCGCTCCTTGACTCCCGTGTCCGTCACATAACGCAGGACGAGTGAGAGCTGTAGCTCCACTCTGGTGTCCCCAAACGTTTTCAAAAGCACCATTGCTTCTAAGTGCCCAGCCGTACTTTGGTGTCTCGTTGCTGCCTTGGTTAGACAACTCAAGTTTGCAAAGCCAGTGTGGCTCCAAACACCAAATCGATCACTTGCAAATAATAGCATTCCCAGCAGTACAGTTTGCAGTGCTTTCTCGGAGCCTGTGAGCCATTGACAGCGCTCATAGTTGAAACTTTGAAAGTGGGCGAACGAACGAACCCCTTTCCCGCCTGTGACAGGTCTTTGGTCGGGCGACCTCTCCTTACAATGTCTAACTTTTCTTGAAAAGTTCGTCTTGAGAATGGCGTTATAATTATATCCTCGACCAAATCGATATCTTCTCCTCCTTCCGCCATTGTGGGTTCAAAAAAACAGTAGAACGCGAATTAATTCGTTTATCAAATTTAGTTTCCTAGATCTGCATAGACCTGCCCATAGGACCTGCCTCTCAATATTGGTAATCCAATCAAAAGACGTGGACGCCCTACGCCTGCTAGCTGGCTCCTGTGTAACACTGGAGCCAGCCAGCAGGCGTACAATAGCCAACTCTAAAGCGATTGGTTGACACAAAATTTTAATTTCCATTCACTTTAAGCTACAAGCGCCTGCACTGTTGATTCTGAAGGCCTGAGGGCAGATTTTAGACCCCTGGCAACACATGATGGCTGAATATGATTGGATAAAAGATCTAACGTAAAGACCAGCCCTCCAAATCTCAACCTGGGGCTGGAAGCAGTGCAACCAAGAGGAAAGCTATGAAATGAAGAGTATAACTCTTACTCTGGGGAATAATTTAATACATATTTGTGGGAAAATATATTTAAAAAAAAAAATTATATTCTGATGATGTTTAGGCCAGCAGAGAAGGCCTTGCAGGCCCTGACGGCCCACCACTGAAGAATAAGCATCTGAAGAATGTAATGGAAATATCATTCAAATTGTACATATATAATATGATGAAGAATATAAATGGACTTAGTAGGCCCTGATGAACAGTTGTAAAGGAAAGATATAGCTCTGTATGCAGTTATCTTTACCCTTATATTTGTATGAATCCAGGGTTTTGTAAATGCAGTGCACTTCCAAGTCACAACACATCTGTGGATCCTCCATGTACAGTATGAAGACTGATCCATGGATTCCTCTGCCTGTAAATGTCTCATATAATTCCTATATACGGAGACAAGCATCCATAATTGATCTGATGAAAATACTTCCCAAAGGCACCAACCACTGCATTGTGAAAAGATCTGTTCTTAACATCTACTGTGTGTTATGCATTGACCCCTTTCTCTGTTTCAAATAAACAGTAAAAGATTGGAAATTCTACCCTCTGACACAGAGCACAGTGTATATGTGAAATAAGCCACACACACACAAACAACACACAGATCAGTACTCTAAAGGCTTCTAAACCAACATCACCACAATCAAACAGCGTTGTGGTAGAGGCTGGGGCAATAGTCAGTAGAAAAATGGCCTGACTAACTGAAAGCCAAACCCTCACAGCCCTCTGGGACAGTCCCTTTTGTACACAGAGCGTGCCGAGTGCTCTGTATTTACAGAGAAAAATCTAATTCTACAAACGACGCGGAGGCTCCTCGAACACCGCTGTAGCCTCCTTGTGAGTGCGAAGCATGGTGGCGAATATGGGAGGAACAGCTTGGCTGCATCCCACAGGAGCAGACCTGACGACTATCTGCATCTGGAGCTGAGAATTGTCATTTTAAAATATTCCCATATTTAAATAAGCCGAAAGGGCTCTTATGAGAAACACTCTCCCTGAGGCAGAGGTAGGCCCTGCCTGCAGCCAGCATCAACACAACCGCAATAGCACTGGGCTAGGCTGGGAGGATGCTATGGTGTGTGTGTGTTTGTGTGTGTTTGTGTGTTGTGTGTGTTTGTGTGTGGTGTGTGTGTGTGTGTGTGGTGTGTGTGTGTGTGTGTGTGGGTGTGTGTGTGTGTGTGTGTGTGTGTGGTGGTGTGTGTGTGGTGTGTGTGTGTGTGTGTGTGTGTGTGTGTTGTGTGTGTGGTGTGGTGTGGTGTGGTGGTGTGTGTGTGTGTGTGTGTTGTGGGTGTGCGCGTGTGCGTGTGCTGTGTGCGTGTGTGGTGTGGTGTGTTGTTGTGTGTGTGTGTGTGTGTGTGTGTGTGTGTTGTGTGTGTGTGTGTGTGTGTGTGTGCGCGTGTGTGCACATGTGTGCACGTGTGTGTGGTGGTGTGTGTGTGTGTGTGTGTGTGTGTGTGTGGTGTTGTGTGTGTGTGTGTGGTGTGTGTGTGTGTGTGTGGTGTTGTGTGTGTGTGTGTGTGTGTGAGTGTGTGTGTTGTGTGTGTGTGTGTGTGTGCAGCGTGTGCGGGGTGGAAATGTTCATGGCCGTTCAAAGTCTACATACTATAGCAAAATTTGAATGCTTATTAGAAATATTGGAGGCGTGAACTCAGGCCCGGCGTCAGGATAAAGTGACTAAGGTGGCAGTTGAAATCGGTGAGGGGGCACAATTTTGCGGGGTTCTTGCATTAAACTTCCATTGAATTCTGTTTATATCACTCTATACCACAATAAACATAAAGTTCAAATGCAGAGACTCCGAGACCATTGAGTGCTGCTTTTTGAAGTGGTTGCGAAATCTGTAACCAATTTCCGCTTCGCTGTATCAGCACAATGGACAGCACCCTACACAGTAAAGCAAGGCCTATTTGACAATGAATATAGGCTACAAGATAGATAGGGTAATTCACSCTATTACAAACAGCCTATGTGAATGCAGTTGGATACAATTAGTTTTTCTTTCCATGGTGCAGTGCATTTCAAATGCTCCTTGCTTGATGATGCCTAGCGAATAATTTGGTTCTGTCGATAGCATGCTTCCAGTTAGAATATCCGCCTTGGGTGATGGCCTTGTCTGCGTTAGCATTGGACCCAATGCCGACCTTTCAACATGGGAACTAAAATGCCGCATCTGCAGTAACCGAGTATTCCAGCCACTCTCTTCCTATGAACAGGTTGCTATTAAATGAACGTTTTTGGACAAAAAACCTAGTGTAAGATTCTAGGCTAACCTGGGCTGGCTCCTCTGTTCCAAGATCTTCAGGAACAGGGGGTAGAGGGGGCTGTGGAGCCATTATCCTGGCTGCACTTCAGTGGTTTAATTTCTGATATCCGTCGTGGCAGTGGTAGCTGGTTAGCGCTAAATAGGCTAATAACACATTTTCCAGATAGCTAAGAAGCTAACTAAAGTCTGTACAGGTGGGGTGTGGGGCAGAGTTGAGTGAAACAGCTTCAACTGTAAACTTGATTGACCCCTTATAAATGTAAATTAAATATTACAGACATATCTCGTTATTTATGTAGCCTACCATGTTGTTCACGTAGCCTACCACAGATGAGCTGCTTTTTTCCCTGCTTTTTATTGAAACAAAGAAGTCATACCTAACCGCCCAGTGGCTTTCCATCACAGGAGGTTGGTGGCACCTTAATTGGGGAGGACGGGCTCGTGGTAATGGCTGGAGCGGAATCAGTGGAATGGTATCAAATACWTCCAACACATGGTTTGATGCCTTTCCATTTGCTCCGTTCCAGCCATTATTATGAGCCGTCCTCCCCTCAGCAGCCTCCACTGCTTTCCATAGCCCCACTACACATAAACACACACACACTCTGCMGTGCGCTCTGTTCATGGTACTGATACAGCACAGTGGAGTTCCAGATTTTGCTCCAACCGGTCACTCAATCATTTAAACTTTTTTGCTATTTTTATAAAGGGACATAAAACTGAAACTGAGGGTGCACAAGTTTCAACTGAGTGGGCTAAGCKCCCTTTTGCTCCTTCGTGGAGCCGGGCCCACATGCGCTTCGTTATAAATATCCTCTTAAATATGCTCTTCATGGGATATACAGTGCCTTCGGAAAGTATTCAGAGCCCTTGACTTTTTCCACATTTTGTTACATTACAACCTTATTCTTTTTTTAAATCCTCAGCAATCTACACACAATACCCCAGAATGACAAAGCAAAAAAAAGTTTGTAGAAATCTTTGCAAATGTATGCAAAAAATGTAGGTGCCTTTGCCAAAAGGTGCCTTTGCCAGTAGATTGGCCACTGGGGGTTGATGACAGGCCCAGTCCAGTTTCAGTGGAAGAGAGCATTGAGGTTGATGACAGGCCCAGTCCAGTTTCAGTGGAAGAGAGAGTCAGGCAAGGCCAGGATGCCAGACCAACTTTTGATTATTTCAAGAGACCCAAGTCAGATGACCTAAAAACATTTTTTTTGTTTTCACCCTATGCAAAAGATGCCACCAATAGATGCCACCAATAGGAAATGGCTGTCATACAATGAAGAAAGTCATGCGTTATACTGTTCAATTTTGTATGGCATTTGCGAAGCCTACTGACAGCAGTATTTTTATGAGTGGAATGACGGATTGGAAACATGTTCACCAAAGGGTAGAAGAGCACGAGAAGAGCAACATGCACAGAAGTAGTGCTGAGGCATACATTTTAAGGTCCTCCAAAGCAGACATTCAAATTCTGCTCAGCGGCAGTCAGGTGTCTGCACACAGAGACCAGGGTCTCTATGTTAAAGTACTCCTCACACTATCAGCCATACACCGACAGGCCAAAATGAAGACAACTGTTTGGGTGAAGGCAAGAGGATTTACTGAGGCTCTTCTCCGGTATGCGACGATACTGACAGCTCAAATATTTCTTTGGYTATTTGAGAACAAGTCACCARTGTCCAAATACCTGCAGACAAGTGGGATGGACATTCTGTCTGCCCATTGAATGGTTGTGGCTACACTACAAACCCTGAAAAGCATGTCAAGAGACTTTGACAACATTAAGGCAGCTACAGACACATTTGTTCAGTTTGCAAATAAGAAGATCAAAGAACAGGACGAGGACACAGAGCTGGAGGAGGTGGAAACCTCTCTGCCACAGAAAAGGGCAAGAAAGAAGAAAATCATGTCTGGAGAGATGGCTCAAGATGAAGCTTGGACAGAGGCAGAGAGCCTATAAAGTTCAAGTCCACAATCAAATTATGGACACAGTCACAGATAGTATCCACAGGCGATTTCTTTCTCGTGGCACTCTATATGCTGACCTAGCCCTTCTGGACCCTAGAACCTTCTCCCAAATAGCATCCAATGGTCTTCCCTAGACAGCCCTTCAAGAGCTCAGCAAATGTGTGCTTCGATTTGATAGCCGAGTTGACAATTTGCAATTTGCAGTGTGAGCTGAGGAGCCTCGCTGTACAGTGGAAAAGACTGAAAAGTTCAGGATTGGAGGAATACATGACCAGGACAGTGGAAGATGGTCCTGATGGTAATGAAGATCAGGTGAAAATGAAGAATAAATGCTGCTCATCCTGCAAAGAATGTCCACTGTGTTGTTACCAGATGCTGAGACGGTACAACCTGCTGACTGATGCAAACCATACCCTTGGCCTTGGATACAAGTTCCTCCTCACCCTCTCAGTTACCCAGGTAGCTTGTGAGCAAAGTTTCTCTACCTTAAAGTATATCAAGAGCAGACTCAGGAGCACTCTCTCACAGAACACCTAGAGGCCTTCATGCTGATGGCCACCGAGAAGGACATCCTAATTGCCCTGGATACTGACATGGTTACTGAGAAGGACATCCTAATGACCTTGGATACTGACATGGTTACTGAGAAGGACATCATAATGGCCCTGGATACTGACATAATGATCCATAGAGTTGCAGAGAAAAGCTGTTGAGAAAATTGTTCCTCCAATCAGGTAGTTGTGACATATTTCCTATAACTTGCTTACCATTATTTGACTCCTACATTTCTAATGTCCCTTTTTCCTGTCTGTAATATTACTGTCCAATACTTTGACAGAGTGAAGCCAGCCAGCTGAACCTGAGCAGCAGTTAGACAGTTGTATGTCTCAGTGAGTATTGTGGATATTTTAGAATCTCTTTTTCACTCTAGGCTTCATGTGATGTGAGGTAGTTCAATCATGACAAATTCAGTGTCTGTTCTGTAGAAGTTTTATAGCAATGTGCAGCGTTTGTGTGTGTGTTCTGCAGCCTTTTTAAAGTAGTACTGCAATAGTGATCAATGGTTGTGATGTAACTAGGTAGTTGTATTAGGAGCTGGTCGTGTGTGTACGTGCGTGCATTAGTAGGGCGGCTGTGGTGGAGTATACAGGGGCCGGATGTTTTTCAGCGGCAGGGACTGGGAGACTAGTCAGGATCGAGGCAAAGATGAACGGAGTAAAGTACAGAGAGATCCTCAGACTAAGGTGAAGGTTCACCTTCCAACAGGACAACGACCCTAAGCACACAGCCAAGACAGTGCAGGAGTGGTTTCGGGATAAGTCTCTGAATGTTCTTGAGTGGCCCAGCCAGAGACCTGAAAATATCTGTGCAGTAATGCTTCCCATCCAACCTGATAGAGCTTGAGAGCATGTCTAGAGAAGAATGGGAGAAACTCCCCAAATACAGGTGTGCTAAGCTTGTGGCGTCATACCCAAGAATCAAATCAAATCAAATAAATGTTATATATAGCCCTTCTTACATCAGCTGATATCTCAAAGTGCTGTACAGAAACCCAGCCTAAAACCCCAAACAGCAAGAAGACTCGAGGCTCTAATCGCTGCCAAAGGTGCTTCAACAAAGTACTGAGTAAAGGGTCTGAATACTTATGTAAATATAATATTTAAGTTTTTTTAAATACAAAAATCTAAAAACCTGTTTTTGCTTTGTCATTATCGGGTATTGTGTATAGATTGATGAGGGGAAAGAACAATTTAAGCAATTTTAGAATAAGGCTGTAACGTAACAAAATGTGGACAAAGTCAAGGGGTCAGAAGACTTTCCGAATGCACTGTACATGCATAATGTGATCCATGAGTGTGGAAAACATTTGCATTTCCCTCTGTTGATAACTGTTATTTCCATTTTCTGAAGAGGTTGTTTACCCTTTGGGAGATTGAAACATGTACAGTTAAAGGGGCAATCTGCCTTTCAAACAATAACAAAGCAAACACCCAACCACTGTTATTGGTAAGCAGCTGAAAGATGGGGTTGGAAAAATGAAATCATTATCAAATTCCTAGAGAGAGCTATGGATGTAAGGACTGACCATCCATGATATCAAAATGATAGTTTCAACCATGTTTAAAGGCTATACAGTGTTTGTTTACATTTATATTGTTTACAAACCATGGAGTTAAACATGCTTATATTTTGGGTTCTGGTGGGGATCCAACAGTTGAAATAACTTCATGAGGCATTTCTAAGTTATATTCTTCAAGAATAAATTGGTATTTAAAATTCATTTAAAAGTCTAAAAATGGATGTAGCAAACGCAGACTGCTCCTTTCAGTGGGATGTTTCCACTGTAGTATATCATCGTGGCTAAATGTCCTTGTCTGCAACAGCTATTGTAGATAAAGAGAGAGTACAGCCTTGCCAGACAACGTTTCCAATTAGTGATGGTATTGAACACTGTGTTTGCTTCCAGCAGTAGTACAAAATATAGGGCTGTCAGAGTTAATCAATGAACTCAAGTTAACTTTTTGTAATTTTAGTGCACTCATTTATTTTTTCACGATTAATCGCATTGTCTGAAAGCATTCAAAATACACTGCAAACATCCAAAATACATCAGCTACACAGCTAAAGACAACAATGTGATGTCAAAACAAGTTGAAACTGAGGTTAAAGAAAGCGTGCTTCATCAATCTACCTGATTTTGCTTACAGTTACTCAGGACAAAATCAAGACGTCAACATTATTGTAATGCTTTGTGAATAAAAAATCCTAAATTAGAGCACATTATGATTTTGCGATTAATTGTGATTAATCACAGCAAATCCCGCGATTAACTCAATTACCTTTTTTACCAGCCCTAAAACAATCTTCTGTTTTCTTCTCCAAATGGCTTGTGCTAATATGACAACAGCAGAAAAACCAAACAAATCTCAAAGCAAGTGGCATAGATCCAATGGAAGGAGGGATAATTAGCAAACAAATGAATGCTGATATAAACTGAAAAGCAAAATCACACTTCCAATCCAATGACATGTATATTTATAACCAGAATGATAAATTATAAATGTGCCAATACGCTGGTACTAAATTACCACGTACAACCAAAACCCCGACCTCTTTTTCATCGTTATCGCACAGGAATTAAACGTGTGTTTCAGGCAGACTGGGTGAAGTGAAAACACAACACTGGAGCTGTTACATATTCCTCCCCATGGGAATAAGATATGTGCACTAACGATACGGAACTTGCAAATATTCCTGATACTGAGGCAAAGCTACTGAGCTACTGTGGCAGTGTCAATTAGCGGGCTATGCTGCTTTAACCTGTCAACAGGATATCTGAGCTGCCTTTTATCAACGAGAACACTGACTGCCTATCTGAGTGTGAGAGGAGGCATCATATTTAATCATGTGCTGGTACTGGTGGGGTTGGTGGGTTTTTGTGTGGGGGGTTTTTGGTGGCAGAGTAAAAATATGTCCCGGCTGCGCAGCCATGCCGCCCGCCATGCAGAGTCCCCAGACAGCCTGGCGTGCTGTGTTGTGTACTGCAGATTAACAAAGGGAAAAAGGGAAGTCAAGACTGTGACACTGAGGTAAAATGAACAAGGGGACACAATAGCATTGCCAAAAAACTATACACAGGAGGGATATGAAAGTAGTGAGTCTGCATTCTGGATTAAGAGATGGAGAAAGGGGAGTGGAAGAAAAAAAAACGTGGTGAGCTGGTCACATTTGGAAACGCTTTCCTATTTCTAACTTCTCTGCCATATAATTTTGCTAAATCCTACTAAGAACAGAGTGATGCTCGGGTGGCCCTATCCTTTCAGACAGTTGAGGATGAGAGCAAATCAGTGCTCTTTGAAGTCTGGAATTAGTCATCGACTCACTGTTTAGAATTTCTAACTGTAGATTATGTCAAAAGAACAGTTGAGGCAATGACGCAGCTAATGATTTCCATTTATGAAAATCAATTGTTGTCATTTTGTGACCTTGGGACTATAAGGTTATATCTGACATTTTGGTCAAAAATGTGTTATTTACAAAGTGTTGCTCTTTAGGTGGTCCTTTACATGCAAGATGAGTCAGATTTTTTTGTAAGTAAAGTTACGATYAAAAACAAAAGCTGAACGTTCTATCTGTGCACACACCTTTTAACTTGGTGTTATAGGGTTCTAAATGATTTAAACCAGGATCGCCTGGAAGCAGTTTGGCTGGATATATTATTACCAAAGAGAAAACCAATCTGTGTAGGGGCTCTGTATAGACCTCCAGACCAGAGTGACTTTCATGAGATCCTTGAAAATGTGTGTACTGCCTACTGTGACTTTCTAAACTCTGAAGTAATTCTACTGGGTTATGTAAATACTCATGTACTGAAGATGAGCTGCCCCCTGTATAAGGCCTTGTCAAACATTTGTTTGACTCACTTGATAAATGAGCCCACAAGAATCTGTGACACAAGTCAGACTGCCATTGATCTCATTATGGTACCAGATAATCACAAGATATTCCAAAGTTGTGTCATTGCATATGGAATTAGTGACCATTTCTTAATACAATGCACTAGGAAAGTGAAAACGAACAGGTAAACTGTCACAATACCATCAGGACCAGATCCCTCAAATACTATGACAAAGAACAATTGAATGAACTGCTAGGACAGGTAGACTGGTCCAATGTTATGGATAGTGAGGGTGTGGATAGAGCATAGGAACTCTTCCAAGGTAGATTTCTCAGTACTGTGGACAAGCTGGCACCCTTAAGTAATGAGGATCAGACAAAGGACAGAACCCTGSATCAGTAGGGAAATCCTTACTTCCATCACCATGAGAAACGATGCTCTAAAATAGGTCAAAAATACCAGATTCCTCCAACATGGAAAGATACCACAAGAGTTGAAACATGCTAGACTTGTTCCTTTAAACAAAAAAGGAAGCAAAGTTGAACAAGGGAACTAGAGACCAGTGTCAATCTTGAGTGTCTTGTCAAATGTTTTAGAAAGAGCACTCCATGAACAGATCACAAAGTACAATGATGACCATAACATTTTATGTAATATGACCTTCAGTCCGGTTTTAGGCAGTCTTATTCTACCAACACTTTTTTACTACATTTGATAGATTGTATCAAGCAAGAAATTGACAAGGGCAACTTCTGTGGAATGGTTATGCTTGACATACAAAAAGCATTTGATACTGTGAACCATGATATTTTGTTGTACAAACTGATAGCAATTGGTTTACTTTTTCTTTTAATTCACTAAATTCCTAAAGAAAATAATGTAAAAACATAAAAATGGTGCGGTCTGCTTTGCATAATATAAGGAATTTTAAATAATATATACTTTAAATTACATTTACTCTTGATATTTAAGTACATTTAGAACCAAATACTTTTAGACTTTTACTCAAGTAGTATTTTACTGGGTGACTTTCACTTTTACTTGAGTAACTTTCTATTTCGGTATCTATACTTTTACTTAAGTATGACAATTGGGTACTTTTTCCACCACTGCAAACACACCAGAGCCAGTGTTGCAAATATCAGACCGCTGCGCTATAGAACCATGGCTGGGAAAAAATGATTTCCTTAGCACTGGTGCAGAGGAATGGAATGGTGTACCAAACCGTTTAAAATCCATCACTACACTAAGGAGTTTTAAGATAAACCTTAAGAAATGGTTTATGGGAAAAATGCCTTAAAACTGCACAGGCTTAGAGAAAGTATAATTATTTTCATTGAATGTTATATGGTAATCTATTTTATTCCTTTTATGGTTATTGAGTCACAAAAGAGGAAGACATCACAAAAACAGTTCTGAGATCTCTGACGTGAAAAATACTAATTATCTCAGAACTTTACATTTTGCAGATAGAACCTTATAGTCCCACGTCCTTGATTATTCATATATTAGGTTCTGGTACCCTTTTCAAATTAGATTTTTTTCACCACTTTTTCAGAAGAATGGCCATAAGTTCTTTATGGTAAAAACAAATAAATACAGGTACCTTAGAGCATATATAGCCCTTTCCTGCAGTGAATGACCAAATGCGGCCTATTTGACCTCATGGAAAGGGAAAGGGAAAAGGGGATAGCTAGTCAGTTGTACAACTGAATGCTTTCAACTGAAATGTGTCTTCCGCATATCAAAATCAAATCAAATCAAATTTTATTGGTCACATATYCATGGTTAGCAGATGTTATTACGAGTGTAGTGAAATGCTTGTGCTTCTAGTTCCGACAGTGCAAGTAACAAGTATTCTAACAATTCCACAACAAATACCTAAAACACACAAATCTAAGTAAGGAATGGAATAAGAATATATAAATATAAATATATGTAAGAGCAATGTCAGAGCAATGTCAGAGCGGCATAGGCTAAGATGCAATAGATAGTATAGAATACAGTATATAGATATGAGATGAGTGATGCAAGATTTGTAAACATTATTAAAGTGGCATTATTAAAGTGACTAGTGTTCCATTTATTAAAGTGGCAAATGGTTACAAGTCTGTATGTAGGCAGCAGCCTCTCTGTGCTAGTGATGGCTTTTTAACAGTCTGATGGCCTTGAGATAGAAGCTGTTTTTCAGTCTCTTGGTCCCAGCTTTGACCTCGCCTTCTGGTCCCAGTACTGACCTCGCCTTCTGGATGGTAATAGGGTGAACAGGCAGMGGCTCGGGTGGTTGTTGTCCTTGATGATCTTTTTGGCCTTCCTGTGACATTGGGTGCTGTTGGTGTCCTGGAGGGCAGGTAGTTTGCCCCTGGTGATGCGTAGTGGAGAGCCCTGCGGTCCTCTGGAGAGGCCTGCGGTTGTGGGCAGTGCAGTTGCCGTACCAGGCGATGATACAGCCCACCAGGATGCACTCAATTGTGCATTTGTAAAAGTTTGTCAGAGTTTTAGGTGACAAGCCAAATTTCTTCAGCCTCCTGAGGTTGAAGAGGCGCTGTTGCGCCTTCTTCACCACGCTGTCTGTGTGGGTGGACCATTTCAGTTGTCAGTGATATGTACGCCGAGGAACTTAAAACTTTCCACCTTCTCCACTGCTGTCCCGTCAATGTGGATAGGGGGGTGCTCTCTCTGCTGTTTCCTGAAGTCCACGATTATCTCCTTTGTTTTGTTGACATTGAGTGAGAGGTTTATTTCCTGACACCACACTCCGAGAGCCCACACCTCCTCCCTGTAGGCTGTCTCGTCATTGTTGGTAATCAAGCCTATTACTGTTGTGTCCTCTGCAAACTTGATGATTGAGTTGGAGGCGTGCATGGCCACGCAGTCATGGGTGAACAGGGAGTACAGGAGGGGCTGAGCACGCACCCTTGTGGGGCCCCAGTGTTGAGGATCAGCGAAGTGAAGATGTTGTTTCCTACCCTCACCACCTGGGGGCGGCTCGTCAGGAAGTCCAGGACCCAATTGCACAGGGCGGGGCTGAGACCCACGGCCTCAAGCTTAATGATGAGCTTGCAGGGTACTATGGTGTTGAATGCTGAGCTATAGTCAATGAACAACATTCTTACATAGGTATTCCTATTGTCCAGATGGGATAAGGTAGTGTGCAGTGTGATGGCGATTGCATTGTCTGTGGACCTATTGGGGCGGTAAGCAACTTGAAGTGGGTCTAGGGTGTCAGGTAGGGTAGAGTTTATATGATCCTTGACTAGTCTCTCAAAACACTTCATAATGACAGAGTAAGTGCTACGGGGCGATAGTCATTTAGTTCAGTTACCTTTGCATTCTTGGGTACAGGAACAATGGTGGCCATCTTGAAGCATGTGGGGACAGCAGACTGGGATAGGGAGAGATTGAATARGTCCGTGAACACACCAGCCAGCTGGTCTGCGCATGCTCTGAGGACGTGGCTAGGGATGCCGTCTGGGCCGGCAGCCTTGCGAGGGTTAACATGTTTAAATGTCTTACTCACGTCGGCCACAGAGAAGGAGAGCCCACAGTCCTTGGTAGCGGGCCGCTTCGGTGGCACTGTATTATCCTCAAAGCGTGCAAAGAAGCTGTTTAGTTTGTTTGGAAGCAAAACATTGGTGTCCGCGACGTGGCTGGTTTTCCTTTTGTAGTCCGTGATTGTCTGTAGACCCTGCCACATACGTCTCGTCTCTGAGCCGTTGAATTACAACTCCACTTTGTCTCTATACTGACATTCTGAATCAAAGAGGTGCGGATGGCTGACTTAATCGACATCCACGTCATCTGCACCCGGGGAACAGTAGGTGGAATGTTATCAATACTTGTCATAATTTCATAATTAATAAAGATCATACAAGTTTAAAAAACAAAACTCCAGTGTTTATATGTCAAACTGTTTTTGTTATTTTTCAGTCTTCTGTGATGTATGTACATAAAGTGTAATATTGGGATACAGATTCAAGATGTTATACATTTCAACTCAATATCTGACATGGTACAGATGTCTTCTTTCTTTAAGCCCATAACCATGTGTGTGAGTTGTATACTTTAGTTTCAAAGTAGATTTGTTTAAGACTACCAAGAATCACTCTGTGTAACCCTGATCTAGCCCACTGCAGTTAWAGGTTAAGGCCCATAGGAGAGGCATTGCTGTTGTTGTCTTGTTCTATATCAATGCGAAAACCTCCATGGAAGGGGTATATCACAAAAATGACAGACTTACCATATTTTATTGATAACTAAGTAGTTTACTGACTTTTGGTGTCAGAGACCAGAAAAAAATATGAGTTTACTTACCCAGAGAGAAGCTTTAGAAATATGCCTAGTTATTTAGGATACAGTGTATTTGTCATTTTAGGGAACTATTGCTTTAACAAGTGTGTGATGAGCATGAATTCATATATTTGATGATGTGATTAGAAGAAGTAAGCGTACTGTCTTTATTGAATCATTAAAAGTCTGTACTTTTCCATTTAAATAATTGTAACATTCTATGCCAGAWAGAATCTTAAGGCTGAACCTACACAGACCCGTTCTGTCTCCTAGAGATGAACGTACTTTGGTGTGCGAAGAACACCATCCCAACCGTGAAGCGTAGGGGTGGCAGCATCATGTTGTGGGGGTGCTTTGCTGCANTAAGGCTGAACCTACACAGACCCGTTCTGTCTCCTAGAGATGAACGTACTTTGGTGTGCGAAGAACACCATCCCAACCGTGAAGCGTAGGGGTGGCAGCATCATGTTGTGGGGGTGCTTTGCTGCAGGAGGGACTGGTGCACTTCACAAAATAGATGGCATCATGAGGGAGGAAAATTATGTGGATATATTGAAGCAACATCTCAAGACATCAGTCAGGAAGTTAAAGCTTGGTCGCAAATGGGTCTTCCAAATGGACAATGACCCCACGTATACTTCCAAAGTTCCAAAGGCTTATGGACAACAAAGTCAAGGTATTGGAGTGGCCACCACAAAGCCCTGAACTCAATCCTATAGAAAATGTGTGGGCAGAACTGAAAAAGCYTGTGCGTGCAAGGAGGCCGATAAACCTGCTCAGTTATACCAGCTCTGTCAGGAGGAATGGGCCAAAATTCACCCAACTTATTGTGGGAAGCTTGTGGAAGGCTACCCAAAACGTTTGACCCAAGTTAAACAATTTAAAGGCAATGCTACCAAATACTAATTGCGTCTATGTAAACTTCTGACCCACTGGGAATGTGATGAATGAAATCAAAGCTGAAATAAATCCTTCTCTCTACTATTATTCTGACATTTCACGTTCTTAAAATAAAGTGGTGATCCTAACTGACGTAAAACAGGGCATTTTTACTCTGATTAAATGTCAGGAATTGTGAAAAACTGAGTTTAAATGTATTTGGCTAAGGTGTATGTAAACTTCCGACTTCAACTGTAGGTAAACACAGGAGTCCGCATGATGTAAACATCCAGAAGGTCTTCAGTACGGTGCACCTAGTATCATGCTGGTAAGATGGCAGGTGTGTGATCCGGAAATAAAGGTATCACCAGCTTGTTTGTCCAGGTGTTGGCTGTCCGCCAGGGTGTTACCATGCATATGTCACACACACAAACACACACACGCATGCACAAACACACACAAACACACAAGCCAAGCCACGAGCTGGACAGAGGTGTTGAATTTATCAAGGGGGAAAATCCCCAACACGTTTGAGACTAATCTTACATTTCCCAGTGATAAGGACGAATAGGATGACACATCTTTAGCATTACTTTACTCACTCTTATATTTCCCAATCTCATAAACCCTCCCACCAGGCTGCCGGCTGCCAGAGGATCAAACAGACACAACTTGTTGGCCAGCTGGTACCATCGAGAGCACCGTGGATTACTCTGTCACCCTACAGTGTACCTCTGTAGGGTGAGTGACGTAGAGGAGGTCAGAGAATTAGTAATGATATGAATATGCAAGCTGAAGAGCAGTTGTAACACCGTTGGGGAAGATAGGAAGGGATTCCGTTTTGTAAGTTTACATTGTTTTGAGGGTTCCGATCCACCATCTTGGAAATCAACACAACTCCTGGTTGGAAACATTGAACTCAGTGTATAATCAGTTCTACTTTTACATTTGACCACAAAACTCCACAGTATTGACATCAGAACTCCAGATGATTTAAACCACTTGTAAAGGGCTTCCTCCTTCTCCTCATCCGAAGAGGAGTAGCAGGGATTTGACCCAAAATGCAGCGGGTTGTGAATACATATTGATTTAATAGACAAAACGGAAAAACACGACAAACACTTGAATAATTACAAAACAATAAACGAATGTAGACAGACCTGGACACGAACTTACATACAACGTGAAGAACGCATGAACCAGGAAAACAGACTACATAAAACGAACTAACTAACAAAAACCGGAACAGTCCCGTGTGGCGTAACATACTGACACAGGAGACAATCACCCACAAACAAACAGTGAGAACAACCTACCTTAATATGACTCTCAATTAGAGGAAAACGCAAAACACCTGCCTCTAATAAGAGCCATACCAGGCAACCCAAACCAACATAAGAAACAGCAAACATAGACTGCCCACCCAAAACTCACGCCCTGACCATCACACACATACAAAACAACAGAAAACAGGTCAGGAACGTGACAGAACCCCCCCTCAAGGTACGAACCGCGGGCGCACCAGCACAAAGTCCAGGGGAGGGTCTGGGGTGGCATCTGACCACGGTGGTGGCTCAGGCTCCGGACGCTGTCCCCACACCACCAGTCACTCACCGCTCTGTATCCCCCTCCCAATGACCACCCTCCAACTAACCACCTAGATGAAGGGGCAGCATCGGGATAAGGGGCCGAGCGTCCGGGATAAGGGGCATGGCAGGTCCGGGCTGGGGACTCCGGCAGGTCCGGGCTGAGGGACTCCGGCAGGTCCTGGCTGGGACGTCCTGCTATCGGTCTGGCGGAAGCTCTGGTGATCCGGTCTGGCGGAAGGCTCTGGCTGATCCGGTCTGGCGGAAGGCTCTGGCTGATCCGGTCTGGCGGAAGGCTCTGGCTGATCCGGTCTGGCGGAAGGCTCTGGCTGATCCGGTCTGGCGGAAGGCTCTGCTGATCCGGTCTGGCGGAAGGTCTGCGATCCGGTCTGCGGAAGGCTCTGGCTGATCCGTCTGGCGGAAGGCTCTGGCTGATCCGTCTGGCGGAAGGTCTGTAGGCTCTTGCAGACGGCGGCTTTGCAGGCTCATGGCAGACGGGCAGCTTTGCAGGCTCATGGCAGACGGGCAGTTCAGGCGCCGCTGGCAGACGGGCAGTTCAGGCGCCGCTGGGCAGAGGGCAGTTCTGTAGGGAGGAGACGGAGAGACAGCCTGGTGCGCGGGTACCGGAACTGGAGGCACTGGGCTGGAGACACGCACCATAGGAGAGTGCGTGGAGGAGGAACAGGCTCTGGAGATGACTGGAAGCCTGGTGCGTGTGTGTCGGCACTGGTACTAGGCTGGGGCGGGAAGGTGGCGCCGGATATACCGGACCGTGAAGGAGGACACGTGCTCTTGAGCACCGAGCCTCCCCAACCTTACCAGGTTGAATGTCCCGTAGCCCTGCCAGTGCGGCGAGTGGAATAGCCCGCACTGGGCTATGCAGGCGAACCGGGGACACCACCTGTAAGGCTGGTGCCATGTACGCCGGCCCGAGGAGACGTACTGGAGACCAGATACGTTGGCCGGCTTCATGGCACTCGGCTCGATGCCCAACCTAGCCTCCCAGTGCGGCAAGGTGGAATAGCCCGCACTGGCTAAGCACGCGTACTGGGGACACCGTGCGCTTTACCGCATAACACGGTGTCTGACCAGTACTACGCCCTCTTACTCCACGGCAAGCCCGGGGAGTTGGCTCAGGTATCCAACCCGGCTTCGCCACACTCCCCTTTAGCCCCCCCCCCCAAGAAATTTTTGGGTGTTACTCACGGGCCTCCAGCCTTGCTTCCGTGCTGCCTCCTCATAACGTCGCCTCTCCGCTTTCGCTGCCTCCAGCTCCGCTTTGGGGCGGCGACACTCCACTGGCTCTGCCCAGGGTCCTTTACCGTCCAGGATCTCTTCCCATGTCCAATCCTCCTTTTCCCACTGCTGCTGTCATGGCTGTCCGTTAACCCGCTGCTTGATCTGGGTTTGGTGGGTGATTCTGTAAAGGGCTTCCTCCTTCTCCTCATCCGAAGAGTAGCAGGGATTTGACCAAAATGCAGCGGGTTGTGAATACATATTGATTTAATAGACAAAACGGAAAAACACGACAAACACTTGAATAATTACAAAACAAATAAACGAATGTAGACAGACCTGGACACGAACTTACATACAACGTGAAGAACGCATGAACCAGGAAAACAGACTACATAAAACGAACTAACTAACAAAAACCGGAACAGTCCAGTGTGGCGTAACATACTGACACAGGAGACAATCACCCACAAACAAACAGTGAGAACAACCTACCTTAATATGACTCTCAATTAGAGGAAAACGCAAAACACCTGCCTCTAATTAAGAGCCATACCAGGCAACCCAAAACCAACATAGAAACAGCAAACATAGACTGCCCACCCAAAACTCACGCCCTGACCATCACACACATACAAAACAACAGAAAACAGGTCAGGAACGTGACACCACTCAGCCCAAATTTGCTTTCCAATACCCTAGTGTAGCCCACCATCCTTATCTCTGGTAATAATTCAGTATGAGATTACAGTAACTCTTGCCAAGCTGCGCCTCTTGCCTATAATTAGGTCACTATTTTGTCTCCCCGTGGAGCCCGATGTCATTTGGATATTTATGGGTATGTATTTCCTGCTACCTTGGGCTGTGTTTGTTTGCCTGCCTCTCTCTCTGGGCGTCTGTCACAGCACCTGGAAGTGGAAGAATAGGAAAGCAGGGCTGGTGCATATCATTACACACCTGCAAAGGCCCCTCATACACTAGGGCGGATGGAACTTGAGGAAGGAGGAAGAGGAGAGACAGAGAGAATGTGAGTGTAATATTTACTATACATTATTTATTGTTTATTTCACTTTTGTTTATTATCTATTTCACTTGCTTTGGCAATGTAAACATATCCTGCTTTTCACTTGCTTTGGCAATGTAAACAATGTAACATATGCAAAATTAAGGCAATTATAAATGTAAAAAAACATTACAATACATTCATAACAGATTTCACAACATATTAAGTGTGTGCCCTCGGGCCTCTACTACCATTTATCTATAACACAAAGTCCATGTGTACATACAGTTGAAGTCTGAAGTTTACATACACTTAGGTTGGAGTCATCAAAACTCGTTTTTCAACCACTCCACAAATTTCTTGTTCACAAACTATAGTTTTGGCAAGTCGGTTAGGACATCTACTTTGTGCATGTCATTTTTCCAACAATTGTTTACAGACTATTACTTCACTTATAATTCACTGTAGCATAATTCCAGTGGGTCAGAAGTTTACATACACTAAATTGACTGTGCCTTTAAACAGCTTGGGAAATTCCAGAAAATGATGTCATGGGTTTAGACGCTTCTGATAGGCTAATTGGCTAATTTGAGTCAATTGGAGGTGTACCTGTGGATGTATTTCAAGGCCTACCTTCAAACTCAGTGCCTCTTTGCTTGACATCGTGGGAAAATCAAAAGAAATCAGCCAAGACCTCAGGAAAAAATTCTGGCTGGCTCATCTTTGGGAGCAATTTCCAAACGCCTGAAGGTACCACATTCATCTGTACAAACAATAGTACGCAAGTATAAACACCATGGGACCACGCAGCCATCATACCGCTCAGGAAGGAGATGCGTTCTGTCTCCTAGAGATGAAAGACTTTTGTGCAAAAGTGCAAATCAATCCCAGATCAACAGCACAAGGACCTGTGAAGATGCTGGAGGAAACAGGTACAAAGTATCTATATCCACAGTAAAAGGAGTCCTATATTGACATAACTGAAAGGCCGCTCAGCCGTCATAAAAAAAGCCAGACTACGGTTTGCAACTGCACATGGGGACAAAGATCGTACTTTTTGGAGAAATGTCCTCTGGTCTGATGAAACAAAAATAGAACTGTTAGGCCATATTGACCATCATTGGGGTTGAAAGAAATAGTGGGAGGCTTGCAAGCCGAAGAACACCATCCCGACCGTGAAGCACGGGGATGGCAGCATCATGTTTGGGGTGCTTTGCTGCAGGAGGGACTGGTGCACTTCACAAAATAGATGGCATCATGAGGAGGAAAATTATGTGGATATATTTGAAGACACTCAGTCAGGAAGTTAAAGCTTGGTCGCAAATGGGTCTTCCAATGGACAATGACCCCAAGCATACTTCCAAAGTTGTGGCAAAATGGCTTAAGGACAACAAAGTCAAAGTATTGAAGTGGCCATCACAAGGCCCTGACCTCAATCCTATAGAAAATGTGTGGGCAACTGAAAAAGCATGTGTGAGCAAGGAGGCCTACAAACCTGACTCAGTTACACCAGCTCTGTCAGGAGGAATGGGCCAAAATTCACCCAATTTTGTGCGAAGCTTGTGGAAGGCTACCCAAAACGTTTGACCCAAGTTAAACAATTTAAAGCAATGCTACCAAATACCAATTGAGTGTATGAAACTTTCTGACCCACTGGGAATGTGATGAAAGAAATAAAAGCTGAAAGAAATAATTCTCTCAACTATTATTATGACATTTCACATTCTTAAAATAAAGTGGTGATCCTAACTGACCTAAGACAGGGAATTTTTACTAGGATTAAATGTCAGGAATTGTGAAAAACCGAGTGTAAATGTATTTGGCTAAGGTGTCTGCAAACTTCCGACATCAACTGTATGTGTATAGTGTGTATGTTATCGTGTGTTTGTATGCGTGTCTATGTTTGTGTTGCTTCACAGTGCCCGCTGTTCCATAAGGTGTATTTTTATCTGTTTTTTAAATCACATTTTACTGCTGGCATGAGTTACTTGATGTGGAATAGAGTTCCATGTAGTCATGGCTTTATGAAGTACTTTATGCTGTCACGTCCTGACCATAGTTCTTATGTGTGTTTCTTGTTTTAGTGTTGGTCAGGACGTGAGCTGGGTGGGCATTCTATGTTGTGTGTCTAGTTTGTCTGTTTCTGTGTTCAGCCTAATATGGTTCTCAATCAGAGGCAGCTGTCAATCGTTGTCCCTGATTGAGAATCATATATAGGTGGCTTGTTTTGTGTTGGGGATTGTGGGTGGTTGTCTTCTGTCTTTGTGTTCTGCACCAGATAGGACTGTTTTCGGTTTTCACATTTATTGTTTTGTTGTTTGTTAACATTTTCTTTATTAAATTATGTTGAACACTAGCCGCGCTGCGTTTTGGTCCTCTCCTTCATCCCAGGAAGAAAACCATTACATATGCCTCCCATAGTCTGTTCTGGACTTGGGGACTGTGAAGAGACCTCTGGTGGCATATCTTGTGGGGTATGCATAGGTGTCGGAGCTGTGTGCCAGTAGTTCAAACAGACAGCTCTTTGCATTCAACATGTCAATACCTCTCACAAATAGAGGCTGAACAGTAGTCCAGGTGCGACAAAACTAGGGCCTCTAGGACATGCCTTGTTGATAGTGATGTTAAGAATGCAGAGCAGCGCTTTATTATAGACAGACTTCTCCCCATGCTAGCTACTGTTGTATTAATATGTTTTGACCATCACAGTTTACAATCCAGGGTTACTCCAAGCAGTTTAGTCTCCTCAACTTGCTCAATTTCATTATTCATAAGATTTAGTTGAGGTTTAGGGTTTATTGAATGATTTGTCCCAAATACAATGCTTTTAGTTTTTGAAATATTTAGGACTAACTTAGTCCTTGCCACCCATTCTGAAGCTAACTGCAGCTCTTTGTTAAGTATTGCTGTAATTTCAGTCGCTGTGGTAGCTGACGTGTATAGTGTTGAGTCATCCGCATACATAGACACACTGGCTTTACTCAAGGCCAGTGGCATGTCATTAGTAAAGATTGAAAAAAGTAAGGGACCTAGACAGCTGCCCTGGGGAATTCCTGATTCTACCTGCATTTTGTTGGAGAGGCTTCCATTAAAGAACAATATGTGTTCTGTTGGACAGGTAACTCTTTATCCACATTATAGCAGGGGGTGTAAAGCCATAACACATACGTTTCTTCAGCAACAGACTATGATATATAATGTCGAAAGCCGCACTGAAGTCTAACAAAACAGCCSCCAAAATCTTTTAATCATCTCTCAGCCAATCATCAGTCATTTGTGTAAGTGCTGTGCTTCTTGAATGACCTTCCCTATAAGCGTGCTGAATGTCTGTTGTCAATTTGTTTAGCATTGTATCTGGTCAAACACCATTTTCTCCCAAAGTTTACTAAGGGTTGGTAACCGGCTGATTGGTCGGCTATTTGAGCCAATTAAGGAGGCTTTACTATTCTTAGGTAGGGGAATAACTTTTGCTTCCCTCCAGGCCTGAGGGTACACACTTTTTAGTAGGCTTACATTGAAGATATGGCCAATAGGAGTGGCAATATCATCCGCTATTATCCTCAGTAATTTTCCATCCAAGTTGTCAGACCCCGGTGGCTTGTCGTTGTTGATAGACAACAATCGTTTTTTCACCTATTCCACAAATACTTTACGGATTTCAAAATTACAATGCTTGTCTTTCATAATTTGGTCAGATATACTTGGATGTGTAGTGTCAGCATTTGTTGCTGGCATGTCATGCCTAAGTTTGTTAATATTGGCAATGAAAATATCATTAAAGTAGTTGGCAATATCAGTGGGTTTTGTGATGAATGAGCCATCTAATTCAATGAATGATTGAGCACAGTTTGCCTTTTTGCCCAAAATTTCATTTAAAGTGCTCCAAAGCTTTTTACTATCATACTTTATGTAATTTATCTTTGTTTCATAGTGTAGTTTATTTTTATTTTTATTCAGTTTAGTCACATGATTGATCAGTTTGCTGTACGTTTGCCAATCTGTTTGCCAATCAGCCAGACCTATTTGCCATCTCTTTGGCCTCATCCCTTCAACCACACAATTTTTTTAATTTACTACCCAGAAATCCTTGTAAAGCAAAAAAACTGGTCACAATTTGCATTGTACGTAGCATTGCCATTAGTGACAGCACAAACCAGACACCGTCCTGATTGTTGATGATGGTTAAACCTCCTCATACCCCATTCTCTTTTGAAGCTGAGGTACCTACTGACCTGCAAGTGCATTTGAGAGTCGAACAATGAGAGTGAATAGCTTCTGGTATTATCCAGGTGCATTTACTGAGAAGAAAGCCCCCTAAACTGCTGCCGTGCTCATGAAAGGAGTCTGCCTATTTAAGAAGGGACAGGCAAGAGGAGTGCACTGAACATCGTATTATAGGACATTTCTATTTCTAAAAAGTGTGCTTTTGTGCTTAATATGCACACAATCTACATTACTCGGAACGCTTTCACTTAAAATAAGTATGGGGAGGAGGGTTGTCAGTCATGATTCAATGGAAGTTATTTCTCTCCAGAGAAGAATAAAAATTCATGGAATTGCTCTGGCTTGTGTCAGAAGGCTATCATTTTGATGCCCATTCAACCAGAATAAGAGATCTCACTGTTGAAATATTTATATAATTGTCTTCGCTAATATGCTACGTCTGGTTCCCTTTCACACGGTTAGCATTTGTCTAATGGTAGGAACAGGCATTTAAGTTGACATAAATGTTCTGTCTAGTAAATGTGAGCATTAATACAGCTCAGTGAGAATAAACACATTTAGAACAAGCCAATTACATTAACACTATGTAAATGCGGTTTAAACCTGTTCTGAATGTCACTAACACAGAGTGGCTAATCCCACAATAAACCTCCCAATTAAACAGCTCTTACTCTGTTGGCTTTGTTTGACTCATTCTCATAAATATATCCATCAGCTCAGTAGAGGGGAGACTTCTTTATTTATATATCTTTTCATCTTTAATTGATCTTATTTATATAGAGTTTTTAAATACCACCCGCTTGTCTGTTCTACATTTCTCTCTTGTCTCCTCGGCTCTCCGGCATGGCTGATGACAATTCTTTACCTCTGTGATTCATAGATCCGGATGCTGTACATATTGAACATTTCTGTCTCTGTTCTGAATGGGGGGTTTGTAGAAGGACGTCTGACAGAGAGTTATATTACCCCAGATGGCAAAATCTACTCTTGGTGAAGCTGACTGGGGAGCTGCTGAGAAATTATGCAGGTTGGAAATCAAATGTGTATGCAGAAGTATAAAATAAAAAAAATCTATAAAAATCTAGGCCTACTGAACTTCCATAGACTACTGATTGTAGTTCAAAGTGGATTCCTTTCAAAAGTACAAGTTATAACATTATAAGAGGATTGAGCTGGTTTTGATGTGTTTAAAATTACAGGTTTTTAAGGACTGTCAAACCGAGAGAATAGCAGACTGAGTGGATTGAATATGATTTTATAGTATGAGCACTCATGGATAAACCTAAACTACAGCATCCATAGTTCAATTCTTTCAACACCTTTGAATTCCATATTTTATCTCTAAATTCCAGAATATACCTTTCAGTTTCAGAATCCCTCACACAGACAAACTGCTCACACCATCCAAGTTAGATAGCGCAATACAGCTTGCCAAGGAGCTGAGTTCATATTCAATCAAATCTCACACATAGACAGAGAAAACGATCTCAGAAGCTGTTCATGTTTTGTGTGGAGAGAGCCGTGAACTGAAAAGTATTACTTTTCAGGTATCTAAAAAAAACTGGTACTATCCAAAACAGACACTGTTGAGGATGTCTTTGCCATATTTGCAAGTCATTGTGTCCAGACTCTGTCTCTAATCCAAATTATATATTTTTGTTGTTGCATTTATTTATTTATTTCACATAATTCAGTTTTAGAGCCAAATTGAGGAGTTAACAGAAGGAAAACATCACTTGCTTAACAGGGCCATCTAGGGGCAGTACAAAGCATTGCAGCTGAGAACAGTCAGAGCTGTTTATCTCAGTAGAAATTGTACTCTATCAAGAGAGATGGAAAGAACATGATTGGTTTAGAGTTAGAGAAAGGCTTTTCAGACCCCAAGGTCATAATAATGATCATCATTACTCATGCTCTACAGGGTGAACATAGTCAGTTAATCATCTTCTCTTTTATTGTGATCATTTTAACAACAGACCCATGCAACAMATTCCTAAATGGTTCTACAATTGCAAGTGCACACTAAATGTGTGTGCCCGCTTATTTGCTAGACCCTCAAAGACACTGGAAGCAGGCTAGTACATTTATCAGAGTGCCTATTTTACTCAACTTGAATCAGCCCCTATAAGACAGTAGGTGGTCTTGATTATGATTCAAGAGACCACTGTGACCTGCACAATGAACAAAGGCTCTCAGGTGAAGAGGGCTGAAGGGCTCTAAAGCTGATGGAATTGAACAGAATGTAGATTTGTTAGAGTAGCTTGTTTTCCATCCATTGTTCAATCTTTTATTTTCATTGAAGAACAACAGGCATTTTCATCAACATTTTTGCGTGCTGTTAGTACGCAACATTAATGACAGACCCCCAACCCTGTTGGTTGATGCAGTATTTTTTCTCTCTCTCTCATTCTTGAACTGAAGTTAAACCATCCACAGCGTCTTTAAGGCGCTTGACAGTTTGTGAGATGAATAAATAAAGCGACAATTTTTTTAATCCAGCGCGTCATCCCTGCAGTCCCACGACAGCTGTGGATATTTAACCATTATCCTCAAACAGAATTATTTCAGTTCTGCTCTAGCCTGCTCCCAATCTTCATTACTATTGCATGGCCCACGGCCACTTCTACTCATCAAGAAGAGCATTATATTATTTACTAACTGGTAACAATTGTGTGGGGCACTGGTATTACAGGACCGGAGATGCCATAAAAAAACATAAAACGCAGAATAATGGATGAAAACGTTATTTACATGTTCCTTCTTTCCATACATACATTTGAAGGCTTCTCCCTTCTTGCACTACATTAAAGGTATGTATTTAAAGAGGCAGTTCTCATCTTTCATTTGTTTTAGAAGAATGGGAGTAGACAGGTCTAGGACAGCATGCTCGGCGCTCGACTTGTCTTCCCTGTGCTGGAGAGACATAGAGACAAAGACAATAGACATTAGGCACAGGAACAAGAACAGCACAGAATGAGCTGAGCTGTGCCCTAAACACGTGGATTTCCATGCAGCGATTACAGGAGAAAAATGAACTGACTCTACAGGAGCTTATGAAAGTTTAGCTCCCAGACAAGCAACTAGTCATGGGATGCTAAGCCAATGTTTTCTTTAGAAACAATATGGCTTAGTTACTACTTTGATTTTCAGTTGATACCAAGCTACATTGGGCACGGCAAACACAGATGGCGCCGGAGAAGATGGCTGCCGTTTTATGGGATCTTAACCAACTGTGCTATTTTGTTTGTTTTTTCGTGTTGTTTGTAACTTATTTTGTACAGAATGTTGCTGCTACCATCTCTTATGACCGAAAAGAGCTTCTGGATCAGAACAGCGATTACTCACCTTGAACTGGACGAAGAATTTATCTTTAATGAGTCGGACGAGAGACCCGAACAAGCCCTCATCCCCGTCATTTGCAGGAAAAAGAGACATAAAAGATTTTGCGGAAGGAGATCGGGGTGCCTTGTGAGGATCCGCTGACGATTGGCTAAACTGTCGTTCCCATCTGTACTATTAGCCAACGTACAATCGCTAGATAATAAATTGGACGAACTAAAAGCACGTATATCCTACCAATGTTTCACAGAGTCGTGGCTGAACGACGACATGAATAACATACAGCTGGCGGGTTATACACTGTATGGCAGGATAGAACAGCCGCCTCTGGTAAGACAAGGGGTGGCAGTCTATGTATAGCTGGTGCACGATATCTAAGGAAGTCTCAAGGTTTTGCTCGCCTGAGGTAGAGTATCTCATGATAAGCTGAAGACCACACTATCTACCTAGAGAGTTTTCATCTGTATTTTTCGTAGCTGTCTACGTACCACCACCGACCGATGCTGGCACTAAGACCGCACTCAATGAGCTGTATACCACCATAAACAAACAGGAAAACATCCAGAGGCGGCGCTCCTAGTACCCGGGGACTTTAATGCATGGAAACTTAAATCCGTTTTACTTCATTTCCACCAGCATGTTAAATGTGCAACGAGAGGGAAAAAAAACTCTAGACCAGCTTTACTCTACACACAGAGACGTGTACAAAGCTCTCCCTCACCCTCCATTTGGCAAATCTGACCATAATTCTATCCTCCTGATTTCTGCTTACAAGCAGAAATTAAAGCAGGATGCACCAGTGACTCGGTAAATAAAAAAGTGGTCAGATGAAGCAGATGCTAAGCTACAGGACTGTTTTGCTAGCACAGACTGGAATATGTTCCGGGATTCTTCCGATGGCATTGAGGAGTACACCACGTCAGTCACTGGCTTCATCAATAAGTGCATCGATGACGTCGTCCCCACAGTGACTGTACGTACATACCCCAACCAGAAGCCATGGATTACAGGCAACATCCGCACTGAGCTAAAGGGTAGAGCTGCCGCTTTCAAGGAGCACGACTCTAACCCGGAAGCTTATAAGAAATCACGCTATGCCCTCCGACGAACCATCAAACAGGCAAAGCATCAATACAGGACTAAGATCGAATCGTACTACACTGGCTCCGACACTCGTCGGACGTGGCAGGGCTTGCAAATTATTACAAACTACAAAGGGAAGCACAGCCGAGAGCTGCCCAGTGACACAAGCCTACCAGACAAGCTAAATTCCTTCTATGCTCGCTTTGAGGCAAGTAACACTGAAACATGTATGAGAGCATCAGCTGTTCTGGATGACAGTGTGATCACGTTCTCCACAGTCGATGTGAGTAAGACCTTTAAACAGGTCAAAATTCACAAGGCCGCAGGGCCAGACGGATTACCAGGATGTGTACTCCAAGCATGCGCTGACCAACTGGCATGCGTCTTCACTGACATTTTCAACCTCTCCCTGTTTGAGTCTGTAATACCAACATGTTTCAAGCAGACCTCCATAGTCCCTGTGCCCAAGAACAATAAGGTAACCTGCCTAAATGATTGCCGACCCGTAGCACTCACATCTGTAGACATGGCTCACATGGCTCACAAGGCTGGTCATGGCTCACATCAACACCATTATCCCAGAAACCCTAGACCCACTCCAATTTGCATACCGCCCCAACAGATCCACTCCACACTGCCCTTTCACACCTGGACAAAAGGAACACTTATGTGAGAATGCTAATCATTGACTACAGCTCAGCATTCAACAACATAGTTCCCTCAAAGCTCATCACTAAGCTAAGAACTCTGGGGCTAAACACCACCCTCTGCAACTGGATCCTGGACTTCCTGATGGGCCGCCCACAGGTGGTAAGGGTAGGTAACAACACATCCGCCACATTGATCCTCAACACGGGGGCCCCTCAGGGGTGCGTGCTCAGTCCCCTCCTGTACTCCCTGTTCACTCATGACTGCACGGCCAGGCACAACTCCAACACCATTCATTTAAATTTCCAATGGACAAAGCATCTTGGTAGCCCTGATCACCAACAACGACTAGAGAACAGCATATAGGGAGCGAAGGTTAGAGACCTGGCCGTGTGGTCCAGGAACAACACACCTCTCCCTCAATGTGACACTGACAAGGAGATGATTGTGGAGCTACAGGAAATAGCGAGGACTGAGCCATGCCCCCATTCTCATCCGACGGGCCTGTGTGAGAGCAGGTTGAGAGCATCAAGCTTCCTGGCTGTCCACATCACACAAAACTAAACATGGTCAACACACAGTCCAAGAAACAGTCGGAAGAGGGCCAGGACAAACCTATTCCCTCAGGAGAACTGCCGAAAATTTGCATTGGTCCTCAGGCCTACAAACAGGGTTCTACAGCTGCAGCTCATCGAAGAGCATCCCGTGACTCGGTTGCATCACTGGCCCTGGTCGGCAACTGGCTCGGCCTCCGACCATAATGCCACTACAGACGGGTTGTGCGTACGGCCCAAGTTACATCACTGGGGCCAAGCTTCCGTGCCATCCAGGACTCTATACCAGGTGATGGTGTGTCCAGAGGAAGGCCATACAAATTGTCACACAAACTCCAAGCCACCCTAGTAATGAGACTTGTTCTCTTCTGCTGCGAAAACCGCCATGGCAAGCGGCGTAACTCCAGATCTGCGCCAAGTCTAGGTCCAAGCGAGCTCCTACAAGCAGCTTTCTACCACCAAGCATAAGACTGCACTGGACAGTCTAATCAAATGGCCACCCAGACTATTTGCATTGCCCCGCCCCCCCTCTTTTCTGTTATTATCTATGTATAAGTCACTTTAATACCTCTACCTACATGTATATATTATCTCAATTACCTCGACTAACCGGTGCCCCGCACATTGACTCTGAGATACATGTGTGCTGAGGTACAAACAACCATCACATCAACACAAAACGATAGCAGAACTCAACCGTGACAACAAATGTCATGTTTCTCCATGTATTTAGGATGCAGAGCAGTGCAGCATCAGGGAACATGTCTCCCTCACTATTCCCTGGCTCTGGTTCCAGTCTGGATGGTACAGTGGCTGATGGCCTCCCCTCCAGCCCTACTTTCAACCCCTGCCCATGTGCACTCGCTCCCATTTACATCACGGTTGGAGACGGGTGCACTTCCTCTAAACTTCCCCATCATATGGGAGAGTCAATGTGAACAGAAAGACCGTAAATAAACAGCAGCTACAACTTTCTATGGATAATATTGTAAATAGAACACACTGGAATCGAGCCATTAACACACCATCATGCAACCAAAGTGTCACGCCAGGATGTGAACTTTTTTGAAAAGGGCATACGTAATCATTTGGCGGTGCAAGCAGAGGATGGAAAAGGAATCTTATATTCCAACAGCTTTTAATCATATAAGTACGTCTAAACATAATTTAAGAACAAGAACAAGAGCTTTATACAGTATTCTCTCTGCAGACTATGTCAGCTTTCCCTACATTACAACTTACTATGGATAGACATTTATAAAAAGGAACAGCACTATGCCAAGAATGCCTATTGGGAAACACTGAGTCACCTACTCCGGCATCATAGGTATTTTGGGAAAAGTTCAAGAAAATCTCCAAGCTATAATAGCCGTCTGACTCTGAAAAGAACAGAGAAAGAGAGGAACGAGGGGAGAGAAGCTTGGAACTCAGGCCCCTCAGTCTTAAATCAAATCACCAGCTAACAAATCGAATCAGTCAGCTAAAATATGAACACACACTTAGCCGTTTAAGAGAGTTTTCAAGATGTAACACTAAAGTGCAGTGTCGGTGACAATGTTATCAAGGTGTAAGACGAACGTTTGTTCTCTTAGCTGTTAATTGTCAGCGAGCTAGGCTGTCATCTATGAGCGGTGTCGGTTTGAATGCTAACGAGCTTGTCATGGTGCCACCAACCCTGAGGACTGACAAACAGCTGTTTGAGAAGCTCTCATGCCCTTGAGTACTATGCTATATGTGCAAGTATGGCATACAGAGGAAGGAGTAATGTTGAGTATGTGTCAGGGAGAAGGTAATGTATCAATGTACAGTAGATAAGATTTAGATTTAGCTGATGTATGAAAGAGGGGAAGGGTTCTATTTTAAACTGTTGGTGTTTGATGTTTTGAGACGTTTCAAGCACTATGAAAAGTATTCCATACAACAAATAACTCAGGTAATAGAACTGTAAAACTGAAATGCAAAATAGCAGGCTTATATGGAAAGAGCAATGGAATTAAAGACCTTAATGTTGTCTGTAACTCTGTAAACCCATTTGTCAACATGGCTGAGAATCCAGCGAGACGTGTGGGGGTCAAACATGTTTACATGTCTTGATGTTACCAGTCTTACCCCAGAGACACACGTGGCACAGTTAACATACTTATCTCTTTCCCAGTGGTGTGCATATCAAATTAAACCAGCCCATAGCAGTGAATTTGTGATTTAAAGAAAAAAGACAGATTAAACTCTCAACACCAAATCAGAGATGATGAATACGATTTCCCTTCATGAAAGTGCCCTCTCCTGTCACGGCGCATAATAGCACAGGAGTAATTACTAGACTACCATTATATACTTCAAATAAAACACATCTGAGGGATAAAATTAGGCTTCCACACATGCACACAGTACATGTGGACATGGCAAAACATTTGCAGGCCTGATTCACACCACACTACAGAAGCCTTTTCTGCCAGGCTTATAGCTAATGACAACACACAAGTCTGTGAACCACACTATGACAGCTACAGTACCAAAGCAACAGACTGGGACACAGCGTGATAACCATGGGGCACATCACTATGGCTCACAATGGAGGCACATTTTTCAGGCACGCTGCCTGGTTGCATGGCTGCTGGCTGGCTGTTGTCTATTGAGAGATCCCCTGATCATCCAAGCGCCAGAGGGCCTCGACAGTCAGCACGGCAGCAGGCTGAGAGCCCAGGCAAGGAAAGGTGGAGCTACAGTACCAGATTACACTATAGTGTAGCATCTGGATTGCCAAGGAGGAGTGTGGAACATGGAACGTGGAACGTGGAACTTGGAATGCGGCAGGGGCACGGATGCATGTTGCGACTGAGGGCGGGACCGGAGGTGCGATGCAGCACGGTACCTCTCTGCTGTGGTGTGAAAGCTTTGTTGGTTAATTGCCATGCGACATATTGGATGTGGGATCGGGAGGGAGGGAAGAGGGAGGGAAGAGGGAGGGCTAGGGGCCTCTGGAATGCCAGCAGTTCAAAGTGTGAGCGATGAGGGGGCAATTCAATCAAAGCACAAAGCCATGGCACTTTGGCCCGAGCTCAAAAACAGATTGGAAGCAGACATTAATAATACATTTTCCACTTTTGACTCGAGTTTATACAATCACATCTTGTCTGTTGCTGTAGTTGTTTGTTGCGCAGGTTAGAAGTAGACTTACTATGTAGTGTTGTGTGTGAAATGATTTATTATTAGAGACAGACTGAGACAGTGACAGCCCTAGGTGGATGGCTGTTAAAAAGACAAAGATGCATAGTTATGACTGCAGGGCAAAGATAGCTCTGTATCGCATTGAACTCCTTGTTACTTTCCATGCAAAGAACATTGTAGTGCACATTTCAGTATTGAAACTGGGGATCCCATTCTAAAGGCACAGCAACACACAGAACATCCTCAGTGGACTATCTCTCCTCTCTGCTCTCCCCCAGACCTGTAGGGAGCAACCTCCTCGCCACACATGACAAACTAACACCTGTACCTATTTCATCTCCCGATCCTCTCCATGCGTCTTGGACCGCTGAAGGGCGGTGAGGCTACCTAGGAGCTCCTTGAAGGATGGGGGAGAGTTCTCTGTTCAAAACACTCCCCATCTATTTCCTGATGGGCGCCACCTGTTCCTCCATACCTCCCCCTCCCCCCACCACCCCACCCGTCTGCGTGAGGGATGGGCAGACTGCTGAGGGAGGAGAGAATGTTGTCACTGTCATGGAGATAGGGAGGGAGGGATAGAGAGAAAGAGATAAGGGAATGCAAGGATAGAGCGTGAAAGAAAGAGTTTGAGAAGAGAGAGAGAGAGAGAGAGAGAGAGAGAGAGAGAGAGAGAGAGAGAGAAGAGAGAGAGAGAGAGAGAGAGAGAGAGAGAGAGAGAGAGAGAGAGAGAGAGAGAGAGAGAGAGAAAGAAAGAGGTGGAGAGTGAGATAGGGAAGGAGAGATAGGGGTAGAGGAGGAGAGGGGTAGTTTCCCGGATACCTGGTGACTCTCAGGTTCCAGATGCCAGTAGTTTTAATGATGCAATTATGGTTGTCGTTCTATGACTCCCACTGGCCCTGGCTCTGCCCCTATTGAAATTACACTGGCAGGGGTATGTGCACACTCCACCCCTTACCCCCGCGGCCCTGTAACATAATTCAGACAATAATGCATGTGCATATGCATCCCATGTTTTATGTAATCAGACATACAGGACTCTAAGTACCAGCTACATAGCTGATCATGTCTTACACATCTCAGGTGCTACGTACACTGCTCAGTGCTTCATGAATACTCCTCCCCATCATAACGGCTTTAGCATGTTCCCTGTTGTCCACTCCTGATCGCTCTGATGATAGGGAGAGAAACCTCCGATCAATCAAACAGCAAACTGTGATGGGTGTGTTTTCCTCCTCTCTCCTAAGACAGTGGAGCGGCTGCCATCTGGCAGGGAAAGCTACCGGTAGTAAACATAACCCAGTGCCTGGTGACAGAGGCTGCTAGTGGGTTGGATATATTATATGTAGCCTAAAATCTAGCAGCCTTTTGACTCGTGAGGTTGGAATGATGGAAAGGTATTGGAACATGACCCTGGATATAAACCAACGTGGGGACATTTGTGGAAACGTCACATACACAGCGGATGAGTCAAATACACAATGCGCAAACAGCTGAACTTGTCCAACTTAACATCATAAAATCAGCTATAAAATCATTCATCAATCATGTAAAGCGATGCAAACAAGTCCTTGATTCAAAGGAGGCCTGTGTAATCACCAAAGCAGTCCCTTCTTCTAACCGAGCTAATTGAAGTTCAGAGTCACGGCTAATACATGATGGATGGTAGAGGAGCGGAGCAGGCCTCGCTCGCCTGGTGGTGGGGTGGCATGGGACTGGCTGGCATGAGATCACAAGCATTAATAGAGCTGGACCTTTCACTCTGCCAGTCTGCCTGCCGCTCAAAGACATCTGTTGCCAGCAGGTATCCCCCTCCATCCTTCAGCTTCATCATGCCCAGGCCAGGCGTACCACCAACGCGAGCTGGCGCCAGCACCTCCTGCCCTGGCATGTCCATTTAAAGAGCCTATATATATGTTTGCTGGCTAATTCGAGCTGTCTTCATCAGGCATGTTTGCTGGTGACAAATGGGTGCGCCACGCAGCGCGGCAGATGGCCCGGTCCCATCATCAATCTGAGGAGACAGACTGGTGATGGATGGATCCTCCGGTGTAAACAGTCTTTAACTAAGAACCACACAGAGAAGGAATTTGCACGGCGACGAGCACCTTTAGTTGCAACAAAGTCTGGGATATCAGTGCAGGGAACAAATTACGCAAGCAATAGGATTAAGAGCTTGAAGTTTTGATTCTATGAGTGAAGGAAATTTGTCCCGGTTTCAGTTCAGTTTAAATTGAATGAGAGAAATGCCTGACAAAGTGCAGCTAGATCTCTTATCAAGTTGTTTTGTACTTGTTGGTCTGAGTTGTGCTTTTCGAATGATCGCTGAAACAGCAGAGGTAATACATTTTCAAATACCAGACAAATGTCAGCATTCCATCACTCAAATCAGGGATTCTGGAGAGTATAAAATAACACTGGGTAAGTACTGCTATTCAGAACTGGTGGAGAGAACTTATTCCTGATACTGACTGCTAAAGTCAAAAATAAACATTTTGGAAACAGAGAAGACGGGTGGGAGGGAAGGAGAAAAAAGAAAAAAGGAGAGATGAGTCCTTTCATGATGGAGGCATCTCACTATGACATGCGACCACCAGTGTCTGCTATGAATAAATCATYAAGGCTCGGCATGGCGGGCGGGAGTAAACATTGGTGCATCTTTTACCTCTGAAGCTCGGAGAGGCCTGTCAAAGGCTGCAGTTAACAAGACTGTACCTCCTCATCACCATGCAGACTGTGTAAGAGCTGATCTGAGATCGAAACTTGACACCATTACACCGCACCTCCTACTCCTCCTCCCACTCCTCCTCCCTTTCTCTCAATCACACTGACTCTCCCTTTTCTCTCCCCACCACCTCCACGATGGCTCCCTCCTATCATCCTTGCGCCTTCCAACTACCTGTTCCCCCACCTCCTACTCCTTGAACTACCACAGCCGCTACACTGGTCCCACCCTTCTGGAAAAATACTATTTATTCAACACARTTTTAGAGCAAAATGAATGCTAGTCTTTGAGCGCATCAGATATGTAAAAAACAAGGGATKAATAAAATGTCCCTCCGCAAATGTTCACGAAACAGCAAGGCATTACTGCCCTCCTGACCTCAGTGAAGACCGAATGCGGTCAGCAGGGCAAAAAGACACTACTGCTCTAGGGTAATGCAAGATCAGTAGGAACAAAATTGGTAAATGTTCAGGCAATGCCTCCTCAGAATATAAATATTATTTCCCGTTTCATGCTTACTGAACACGACCCAGAACTCACTCTGTGCATCAGAACAGGAGACGCATGTTTGTGTGAAAAGTGCTGACTTCTCCCCAAACTGCTCTATTTGGACAAAAGTGTATTGGGACTTATGGATGATTCACTGTTATGGGGGAAGTTGGATAGAATAGAGTGTTTGAGAAAATAAGTAAAAAAGAAAGAAGTCCCGTCAGAAAAGAGGAGGAATAGGATCTTACCATAGAAAGAGAAGTCTTTGGGTGTCTTCGTAAATTCAAACTGGAGTGCCAGAGTGTGCRCTGGGTATTTGTAATTTCAGAGRGGTCAGATTGTTCATTCATAAATTCAGAGCATTTCGCTCTAGGAGCATTCAGAGCGCACAATGGACGCTCTGGCCGAGGAGTAGGGTTGATCCGAGCGTTCTGACCTCACAACGGCAGTCAAGCACTCAAGCTAACTGGCTAACGTTTGCTAGCTATTTCCAGATACAAATGAGAGAACAGCTCACTCTGACCAGTTTACTCCCCCTAGCAGAGCTGGTTAGGCTGTTTTCATGTTATCCAGAGCGTTGGTGACTGTAAATGTGCTGCTGGCATCAATTTAATTGCCCTTTTTTGCCGATGTTTACTGACACCAGCCATATTAAACGGGTGTTGAACGTTCATATATTCTGCGCTCTGGCACACTCAGATGAGAGTGCTCTGAAAACAGAGTAGATAGAACGAGTAAATTTACGAACGCACCCTTTGTTTTGCCCTTCAGGCTTTAATATGTTAGAATTAGAGCAGGGTTCCCCAACTGGACGAATTTYGCCCACGGGTGATTTTATTTGGCCTCCCAAGTTTTCTGAGCAAAATTTTTTTTATTTTTATTGTTCTACATAGGACTGTAAAAACACCAGCAAATCAGCTCCAAATGATTTGAATTTTGMATATATAAGTTTTCCCACGCATTATAGAGATATGTGATCGTACATAAATGTTTGAAATMATGTTTTAGTCAAATATATCTGTTTGTGCTTCTTGCTGTCTACAAATTATTTGGTACTATGTTCCAGCCCTCTGACCATCCGCTCAAGAAAAAAATWAAAATCAGCCCGCAGCTGAATCAAATATAGCTGATGKTCCCGGAATTAGAGGCGTTAAAATAAGAAACACACCAGAAAGACAAATGGCTGAACGTAGCGAGTGTTGATCACCTGCTCAACATTAGAATCGTTGGGAAATTAACTGAAATTGAGGGACGATGTTCTGTGGTCAGAGGCAATATAAGCAGCGGTTGGCCGTCCTAAGTAAACTCGACTGTCAGTTGTGTTCTCTTCAAAAATTGGAAACAAATGGAGGGAAAAACCTTACCACAGATTCGGAATATAGWTTTTATTTACAATTTATAAAATCGGCAGATACAAAAACTTCTTGAACTGTATCCAAAATGTGCAATTAATCTATTGATTTTTTTCCACAAAAGAAAGAAAATACAAGAGTAAAAAAAAAAGTACTTTGGAAAATTTGACAATTAACAAAATGTAAACTGAAGTGATGTCTTTTTTCTGGTGAGTATTTACTAATAGCTACGAATTATGTTTTAACAGACTATAGTTGTTCACAAATTGCAAATCTACTTTGTTCTCCCAAAATGATAACCAGTCATTATGTGTACATACATTTAAATGGCAACATTCTATTACCCCATAGCTTAATACAAGGCAATCATATTCATGAAGCAGCACAAATGTGTATAACACATTAAAGAAATAAGGGTTTTTGAATTGTACCAAAGAGGTTTGTGATAGGAGGGGATAAAACTGGTATTTACCAAATATATCATTGTAAACAATCACCTTCATTTGCAGAGATGTGCAACATCAACAAATATAAAATGGGTGAAGCTTGATAACGAATTCAAAATACTTCAGCAGTTTAAACAAGCGTCAACCTKTAAAAATCACCCATAAGAAGGCAATAACTCAGAATAATAATGAACAAAATAAATCCCAGGATGCTGAAGGACTAGAGAAGATCACAGCAGAGAAACACCCATAACATCTCAGTGAGTGTTTATCCAATTGGGGACCTGTTTTTCTGGATCTGCTACAATAATGGCAGATAAAAACAGAAATAAAACAATTATAAGTACATTGTAGTCAAACAATTAACATCTTCATTTCACATTTAAGTTTGCTTCAATTTGACACATTCTAGTTGTCTTCATGCCTCCATAATCTAGCAATATTCTTCGAATATGACGCTGGTGTCTCACCCTTTGTAACCKATAGACACAACACAACAGATGAGTTCAATTCATGTGCTCTTGTGACAAACCTTACGTTGGACTGTTGTGACATTTTTCAATGTTGCCATTCGAGTGACGACATTAGTTAGGGGAAACAATTGAGAGTTACCCGTGAACAGTATGTAATGTCTTAGTATGGTGAAAACCATGCAAAAAAATATGGCTTTGTCTTTGAGCAAGTGTAGATTACTTTGTTTTAGATGGTTCAAAAGATGTTGCATTGCTAAAACAAGCATACAGCCATTACCCTGGTGTAACCTCTTAGTATGTGGCACAGACTGTTAGAAACAATAAGTAACTCCCTACTAGTTCCCAAAATGACAAAAGTTGATAAGTCACAGAAAATGAATTAAGAAAACACAGGTCATCCAGCTGATGATAGTGATAACTGAGTACAACAATCCCTCCACACACAATTGACACATTACCTACATCCTTAATCCATTTCAAAAGCAATAAAATGCCAATAAGTCTTTATGCAACACTTTTTTAAACATGCAAAAACCATCCAGTGATCCAATCTAACCTATGAGTGTCCAGGTGTAATGGTAAGCACCTTAGATACCAACAGATATTTACTAACTAGGCATAGACAATACACAAGTGACTACCAAAGACGTCTGAGATCATTTTCCAAATACTTTAAGGACACGGATATCAAAAAAGACACTTTGACATATGTAAAACTGTGACTCCCTGTCAAAGTATATGTTATAGAGCACTTGTGTAGTATACTGTGTGCTTTTCCCCTTTGTTCCAATACAAACAGCCTGGCAAGACTGTGAATATGTAAGTTAACATTGTTCTGTGGAGGGGGCATTGACAATAAGCATGACACTGGATACATTTTTAAATGTCAAACTGTAAAACTGCCATGAGTGTGAGACAGACAGCATGGCAATGGCAATCAGTGACATCACTCATGCAAATCATAGGGCAAACCACACACAAAAGCCTCGATCTCATTRTCTATCGAGCAGGACATTACTGTGCCATTACGGAGTTGGGAATTCTGTCATGTACCTCTGACCTGGCTCCCTCCCAAATATGAGGAAGGGGCTCCAATATTAATCTATTCTGGCATTTCCCAAAATCCCTCAGCCTAAGCTTATTCCTTTCACCAGGGTCCAGCTCATATGTTGACACAAAAAGGCTCCAGAAAAGCATTTAGACACTTTCTATAAAAATAAATGGGTCAGCTGGGCAAAACGTCTTGTGTTTCCTCAATTTGCTTACTGATAAATGCTGCTGTAAAAACAACTATGTATTTGTGACTTTCCCTTTTTACTTGTAGTTATACTTCCCTCTCCTGTGCACTGTGATAAGGTCTAAGTCTCTACAGTCCACTGTATTTAACAGTTCAAAAGTAGTTCCTGCACGCAGGGCCAAGCATATTGTACTGAACATGACACGTTCAATTGTCCTAATGCAGCTTTTGTGACAGACTCCTAATAGGGAAGCATTTAAATGTTTATCTTCAGGTTAATTATTCATTACTTACTGGTATTTGCATTTTAAAAGCCATCATACGGCTGCATAAATATTAAGTAGAAGTGCATGGCGACATATAAACTAGCATTTATCTATCCTAACTAGGGATGCACAATATATCGGTGAACATATCGGAATCGGCCGATATTAGCTAAAAATGCCAACATCGGTATCGGCCGATGTCTAGTTTAACGCCCGATGTGCAAAACCAATGTCAAAGCTGACGTGCATACCTATATAACGAAGGTACATGACATAATGACGCCACGTACATTTTTTGCACTATACGTGCAACACAGCGTTCCTAAACTAGCCCAGAATGTCTGCTGTGTGGATCAACAAGTCAAGCAGTCAACAAGTCAAGCAGTCATTTGAAAGAGTAACAAAATTTCAGCGAGACAACTCAAAGCCGAAATCAATTAAAGCCAYGATAATGGAATTCATTGCCCTTGACAATCAACCGTTCTCTGTCGTGGGTGATGTTGACTTTCGCCGACTGGTCGAGCACCGGTTGACACTACCAAGTGCGCTATTTTTCCGATGTTGCCCTACTGGAGTTACACAGTAATATCTTCACTGCTATTAGCTTCAAGACATACATACTATGGAACGCCGTTTGGGTCTTTGCGTGTCAAAAAATATGCAGTAGCACTGTGAAAGCTGTACAAAAAAGTCAGCAAACAAGCAAACACCAGCCACGAACGATGTTTTTACAATACCGCGTTGGTAATAAAGCRTCATTTGTTCGACCGCAACTTCTGGGGTAGCTAGCTTTAGCTTGGTACCTAGCTAGCACCAATACCACCAGGCTCAAAACAATGACCAGTAGAAACTGCAGTCATTCTCATTATTCTTAGCAATGATTTAGGAATACTTGTGAGTAAGTATTAGCTAGGATGCCACTTGTTGTTCGCCTATTGAAATTGAACCTCAGTTCCTGAAAATAAATAGCTAGCCAGCTACTTAACCCTGTTGCCCAAAGCTAACGTTATAAGCAGCCAGCTAGCTTCATCTGGCTAGTGAAGCTCGACTGGACCGGGTTATGTGTTGTGAAGCTAGCCACAATAAGGATTATGCACAAGTGGAATTTGCGGTTTGCCTTCAAAATAAAAGTATGTCATTGACAGTGATGCAAATGAATACAAATAGTAGAATTATGCCATACTATTATTTTGAAGGCTAACCGCAAAGTCAACTATTGTGACTAATCTTTATTGTGGCTAGCTTCACATAGATGGGTCCGACCACCATTAATCAAATAGGGTTATTTTAGATGATGACACCTACCTATATAGTTAGCTAACTATAGCTACTGAAACAGATGTCGTTTTGCTATGTTTTTGGGGAAGAACATTGTTTGCATCCATGAGATGGCTAGCTTTTTTTTAAATGACCAGCACTGTAGGTGTGCGAATCAACTTTACCAGCATCATAGCATACATATCGATGAATCGTTATGACATATGAAATACGAGTGATAGTGTAATCAATGTGTAATAACTATGTAGAAAATGTATGAACTAATTAAATTATTATGTGACGTGCAGTCATATTCAGGTCCTGATTGGTAAACAAARTTATTTGACACATCAAATAGTATATTTTTTGACACGCAAAGACCCAAATGGCGTTCCATAGAAATCCTGGTTGAGAATGAAAGGAATGAACAAATTAACAATGAAACAGCACATCAAGTAAGTGAAAGAAATAGGTTTTGATTACGTTTTACTGGTAATAGGGACATACAGTGGGGAGAACAAGTATTTGACACACTGCCGATTTTGCAGGTTTTCCTACTTACAAAGCATGTAGAGGTCTGTAATTCTTATCATAGGTACACTTCAACTGTGAGAGACGGAATCTAAAAAAATCCAGAAAATCACATTGTATGATTTTTAAGTAATTAATTTGCATTTTATTGCATGACATAAGTATTTGATATGTATCAAATTAATTACTTAAAAATCATACAATGTGATTTTCTGCATTTTTGTTTTAGATTCCGTCTCTCACAGTTGAAGTGTACCTATGATAAAAATTACAGACCTCTACATGCTTTGTAAGTAGGAAAACCTGCAAAATCGGCAGTGTAACAAATACTTGTTCTCCCCACTGTACGTAAATGCCAACAAAATAACTTTTMGGTCAGTGTGGTGTGTGTGTGGGTAACCTTAATTTAACTKGGCAAGTCAGTTAAGAACAAATTCTTATTTACAATGACGGCCTACCCCGGCCAAACCCAGACGACGTGGGACTCGCAATATGGGACTCGCAATAACAGCCAGATGTGATACAGCCTGGATTCGAACCAGGGACTGTAGTGACACCTCTTGCACTGAMATGCAGTGCCTTAGACAGCTGCGCCCATGTGTGTGTGTGTGTGTGTTATCTATTTAATTGTACTAGAATGCTTAAAAAGGCAGCAAAAAWTTGAAATATCGGTATCAGTGTTTTTTTGTTAAGGAAAATATCAGATATCGGTATCACTAATCCTAACAGTACCTTTATAATGGGCGGGATGAAATAGTCTAGGCTACATGCACCCACACAAAGCTTACGTTTCTTATTAGCCCTAGCAGTTGTCATTAACCAACTTGATGGATGGCAAATAAAAAAAAGTTGAATTCACCCTGTGAAATTGAGAAATTAAGAGGACAAAAACATTGCTAAAAAATACTTTTGGCCTCTGCATTACATTACTGCAGTGCTTCTACTTTAGTTTGTTTAAGACGCCGAAGATATGCCKCACTGCGTTGTTGTTGGATATCTTTCAAGTAAATGTTTAAATGAAGAGTCAAAAGGATCACGCCCTATAATCAGCCCATATATTTCTTTCATTTCATMCACTGCAGCRTTTTAAGATGTCAAACCTAAGCCAGTTAAGTGAAACCTTATTTTAAAATCTGTAAATTTGAGCCAGAAAGCTAAATATTGATGTTATTCAGAAGGCTGAACTTGCCATTCTAGCGTTTCCAGTCTTCTACAGCAACTGGAGAGAGAAATAACTCCATATCTCACTGTTGATAAAGTATGTTTTCTTAAATGATGCTTTGTACTTCTGTGACAGATTCGTATACAATATTCTATGATAGATCTCTGGAGGTTTGGCCAGAAACTGAGTCTGAGCGACGACGACTTAACCCTTTAACTGTGGAATTGGGGACTGGACACGGAGAAACATCACTTGGGGCAAATCTGAACTGGCTCACTATTCCCAATTTATTGCACTACTTATAGCCAGTGTTTTTGGCAGAAGTACTGCACAACATACGGAATAGGGTTCCATTTTGGACACGTCCCTGGGCAAAAACAAAGAGCCAATGAAACCCAATCGATCTTCTCTAAACGATGGATGTCTGTAAACCTTTGTTAAATCTCTTAAACTGAACCCAAAAGTGCAAGTTGCTACCATTGTCTGTCCCATCTCATGTCAGTGTCAACCATGTCAGTAGTGCTTCTCCTGCAGGTAGTCTTTCATCTTGTTGGGCAAAGGCAGGTTCTGAATCAGGTCAATCCTGGTGTACTGTCTGATCACGAACCGACACAGGTACTGCAGGGAGCGCACTTGCATGAAACGAGACACGGGATTTGTCAGCCTGACGGGATAGGTGGCGGACCCTGGTAAGCGAGATCTAGAATAACAGAAGGCTCCATTCTCCGAATCTTTTATGGAGTATTCTATCAGGTCTACGATGGACGTGTGTCCCTCCACGTCGGGTTGCTCGTAGAAGCTGAAGCGTCCGTTGGAGTGTTCGATGCGGGTGTGGAGGGTCTTGGTCTGGGAGCGGAAACTAAGGCTGAGGAGGTACCTGTCGTCCGAGCTGTCCCTGACCAGGAACGAGCCGTCAGGCAGGTTGACCAGCTTCTCCTCAGCCTCCCAGCGTGTGATGGGCCCCCAGTACCAACCCTGCCTGGCTAGCTTCTTCAGCTCCTCGGTCAGGCTGGTCACAACCATGGGTCCGCTGCTCTGGACTGAGTCATACACCAGGCTCACGCCCGGAGCCGAGTTGGGGTCAAAGTTTAAGTGGTGCCTCACCCGCTCCGCCACGTGGCTGTACGCACCACTGAACCTGGAGCAAGTCCGGGGGATCTCATTGCTGGGTAGCAAGGGCAGGAGGGGAGAGAGGGGGGGAGGAGGGGGGTGTTGATGGGCATCGACCCTGTCCCTGGAGCTCTGGAGCATCACGCCGTTAGAGCCGATGAGGAGGCCGTTCACAGACTCCATGAAGAGGTCCGCTGGCAGGTTCAGGTTCATACTCACCAGATCCTGGTCTTCCTGACTCTGCTGGTCAGCGTGGAGAGAGCTACTGTCCGCCTCAGTCGCCACCTCCATAGGCAGGGACCCGTCCAGGCAGAAGTTGTGGGAGACAGAGTGGGACCCCTCTGGGTACATTCCCTCCTCTAAAGGCATGGTGTACTGGATGTAGTCCTGCGGCGTGCAGCCCAAGACTACAGGCACGTGTTCGTCAATGTTCAGGTGCAGCTGGTCACCGTTTTGGGGCTGCTGGAGGTTCTTCAGGGACTCTGCCTGCTCCTGGAGGTTCTTCACGGCCTGCTCCTGAAAGATGCCCTCTATCTGGAAGTCCTGGTGGTGGAAATCCTTCCGCACACCATTCAGGTTGGGGCTGGGGCTCGGAGAGTGGACCATGGCTTTAACTTTCACCTCCATCTTGATGCAGGCTTCGTCTGAGTTCACAGGCCGCAGGGGCCAGGGAGAGGGGCTGTAATGGTGGCTGCGGAGGGATGCCGATCGTAATGGCCGCTGGGCCTTGACCTCGTTGAAGCTGATGGGCACAGAGGAGGAGGAGAAGGTATCGTCATCATCAACTGACCCCATGGCTGTGGAGCCCCCTTTGACTTTGGCCTTCTGCTTGGCCGACAGCCTCCTCTTCAGAGAACCCATCAGACTCTCGCTCTTAGAGCGGCCCTTGTTGTGTCCCGCCTTCTCCTCTCCCACATCACCAATTCCCAGGTTGCAGCCCGCAAGATCTTTAGTGTAGCAGCCCCCGAAGAGCGAGTCCTCCTTGGAGAAGTCGGCCACTAGCGAGGGCTGCTGGAGCATGACAAAGTCCCCCCCTCCTTCCTCCTTGACCTTGATGTTGAGGGACTTGCGGATGGTCTTAAGGCTGATTTTCTTCATTCTGAACGMCCCTCCTTGGCAGGGGAAGGGCGTGGGACATGAGACTGGGACGGGATGGCTGCTCTCCTCCTGGGGTCCTGATGAAGGTGCTGCTATCCACAGAGTCCTCCCATCAGGCTGGAGACAGCTGGTCATATACACTGCAKAGCACTCATCCCCTGGGAGGAAACACAAATAAATAAAAACATACCTGCACAGTTTTTTTACAATCTGTTTTTAATAAAGTKATTTAGGTGTGAGTTTACCTTATCAAATAAGTGTTTCTATCCTTCTTGGATGGGACATTGTGCCTACATCTCCTGTACCTACATTGCATTTGTAAACAATATCCTCATTTGATGAGATGCAGATAATCCTTGTACAACATATGCATGCCTTTACAGACGTTTCAAGACACACCCGGACTTACTGATAAGCTTACTCTTATTAGAAACGGCAAATAAACTGTACAAAGTGATTACCATTGCATGACTAGAATAGCTGACTCAGTTGGACTAATGTTATTGCAGTTTTTCCCTTGCTGTAGAAATACTGTTGAATATTATAGCAATATTGTTTGTACATTTCAATTGAAATCCATTCATTTGTACGTAAAACAATGTCTCATAATTGCACCCTAACATTAGTGTCTTTAGCAGTAWTTTTTTCAGAAAAGTATTCAGCAGTTGTGCATCTGGTGCCTTTACACATCACGTGTAGTGTTCAAACTATTATTGGCAGATTATTATGAGCAGATTTAAAAAAAATGAAATGGTGTTAAACTAGCGAGAATATTAACAGAATTGATGCTCATAGCTAGTTAGCTATTTTATAGACACTAGTCATTGCAACAACAAAAAATAAACAAAACCTCTTGCTAATTGATTCCTAAGTTTCTAGCTAACCTTAAAATGTCATGTTTTTACAATAAATATTGGTCATCCAAACAATCACACCTGATAAATAATACGTATTTTCATTACTAATGACTAATTTGCCAAATGTTCTGTTTTGCAAAACTGCATGGTTTTGTCTGTGCCAGCTGCTAAATTACGAATGCTAGCCAGTTAGTTAGCTAGCTAACACGTTAGCTACAAAGCTAATAGACCTGGCCAGCTGGGCCTACAGTCTTTGGTTGCTGGCAATCTAACGTTAGTTAGCTATTTTCCACGTTAAATCGTTAAGAAAGTAACCATAACGGTCTAAATTAATCATAGATATCCCAAATACTATGACAGTTTCACATTGACAGCTAAATATCAATGTAGTAAAGGTTAGACGGCAATGTCATTGTGTTGACACAGAAACTGAATGTAGACAGCTGTCTGGGCAACTAAGTTAGCTAGCTAACTTGGCTGCCTAGCTACATGCATTAGTTATGAGTCAACGAAACAATCTGTAATATTGTTTAGTTGGGTACTTACTTCGTTAGATTACCACYAATGCAGATGGTAATGTACACTTGAATTGGGTTTTACCGAAATTTGAAAATGTATTTTAGAAGATAGAACTGAGCAAGCTACTTAGCTTAGCAAGTCAGCGAGCTAGCTTAGCAGTCACAAGCATATCGTGGAAGGAGCTACCGTATCTAGCATGCAAAATAAAAGTGCGTTGGAATGGTTCCCCGTTTTATCTATGGCTGTTTATATGCTGTATTGTAATTTTTCAACAACAATCTATTTTTTTCRGTCTTTTCTAATACTTTCTGACGGACTCTTCCTCTCTCCCTTGCATTTGTTGCTTGTTGAATTGTAGGAGAGCAGGCTGAGAAATACAGCGAATCACATCCAGGTTTGAAACCATTTCTAAAATTCCCTCAGGACATAGCTGCTGGAGAAAGGGTCACAGAATGTTGTGTCTGTAATAAAAAAAATAATGCCATTCTGTAGGCTTACACATTGCCCAGACCAATGAATACAGAATGTACTCCCTGTATATAGCTCCATTCTTGTGAGATAATGTTACAATTAATGTTAGAATTAATGAATTCACTATCTTGTTAAAGCTATTGGTTGCACCTCTCTCATGTATCAAGTTCTGTATCTTCTGCATACTTTATAATCTGCCTGGTGGTAGTTTGATTAATGCTATATTTTAATTGATAACTGCTGCAGAATTTAGAAGCACTCATAACATGACCCCATATTTGTCCGGGGGGCACATTTTAAAAATCAGACACTCATGAAGAAGAACTTGGGCGAGAAACCCAATATTGCTAATGCAGTTACCGTCTCTTTTACAGAGAAATCAGAACCTCAGACAATGTGCAACCAGCCACCTTTAGCAAGTATCTCATCAATATTCAGAGCAGTGTAAGGRTTAGAAATGGAAATTGAGAGAATGTGAATAAACTATTTATGCTCTTTCGGACAGAAAGGAGGGATGAAAATTATGTTTTGAGACCAGTGTTATTTTTGTACAGCATGCAATCAAACACTAAACTTTAGAAATGCACAGTCGTTTTAGGCACAAAGTTGCCCCTTTCACACACACACAATGACAGCACTGTCTTCTGAGGGGAGCAGAGGCTCAAAGCTCAGCTTGGCGCACCATATGAACTCAGCAGTCAAGCGTTCACTGAATTCAGTTTGTGTTTGTGCACAGGGGTTGAACATGATTTTTCTGGAGATGTTATTCGATATTTAAACTGAAAAGCATCATCCAAGTTCGGTGGACTTTTCCAAAGTAGTGTAGTGCATTAACGTGAGCTCTTTCTTAGTTTTACTATCCTTGTGGGGACRCCAAACAATTGATTCCCAATCAAAAGCCTATTTTCCCTGAAGTTAACCCTAACCCTTAACCCTAACCTTATCCCAAAACACCTAAGTCCTAACCCCTAAACCTCAAATCCAATCAAATTCTATTTATCACATGCGCCGAATAAAACTAGTGTAGACTTTACAGTGAAATGCTTGCTTACGAACCTTTCCCAYTGATGCAGGGTAAAYAAAATATATAATATTTAAGAGGAATAAAATAAAATACACAAGAATGGAGCTATATACAGGGAGTACCAGTACCAGATCAATATGCAGAGGTATGAGGTACACTATATATACAAAAGTATGTGGACACCCCTTCAAATTAGTGGATTCGGCTATTTCAGCCATACCCATTGCTGACAAGTGTATAAAATCGAGTGCACAGCTATGCAATCTCCATAAACAAACATTGGCAGTAGGATGGCCTTACTGAAGAGTTCAGTGACTTTCAACTTGGCACCCTCATAGGATGCTACCTTTCCAACAAGTCAGTTTGTCAAATTTCTGCCCTGATAGAGCTGCCCCGGTCAACTGTAAGCACTGTTATTGTGAAGTGTAAACGTCTAGGAGCAGCAACGGCTCAGCTGCAAAGTGGTAGACCACACAAGCTCAGAACAGGACCGCAGAGTGCTGAATCGCGTAGTGCGTAAAAAACATATGTCCTTGGTTGCAACACTCACTATCACGTTCCAAACTTCCTCTGGAAGCAACGTCAGCACAAGAACTGTTCGTCGGAGCTTCATGAAATGGGTTTCCATGGCAGAGCAGACGCACACAAGCCTAAGATCACCATGCGCAATGCCAAGCGTCGATTGGAGTGGTGTAAAGCTCGCTGACATTGGACTCTGGAGCAGTGGAAACATGTTCTCCTTAGTAATGAATCACACTTCCCCATCTGGCAGTCCGACGGACGAATCTGGGTTTGGGGGATGCCAGGAAAATACCTGCCTGAATGCATAGTGCCAYCTGTACAGTTTGGTGGAGGAGGAATAATGGTATGGGGCTGTTTTTCATGGTTCGGGCTAGGCCCTTAGTTTCAGTGAAGGAAAATCTTAACGCTTCAGCATACAGTGACATTCTAGACGATTCTGTGCTTCCAACTTTGTGGGAAAGGCCCTTTCCTGTTTCAGCATGACAATGACCCGCCCACAAAGCGAGGTCCATACAGAAATGGTTTGTCCAGATCAGTGTGGAAGAACTTGACTGACCTGCACAGAGCCCTGACCTCAACCCCATTGAACACCTTTGGGATGAATTGGAACGCCGACTGAGATCCAGGCCTAATCACCCAACATCAGTGCCGACCTCACTAATGCTCTTGTGGCTGAAACGAAGCAAGTCCCGCACCAATGTTCCAACATCTAGTGGAAAGCCTTCCCAGAAGAGTGGAGGCTGTTATAGCAGCAAAGTGGGGAATGCCCATGATTTTGGAATGAGACGTTCGACGAGCAGGTGTCCACATACCTTTGTTAATGTATGTACGTATGTACATGAAGGCAGGGTAGTGACTAGGCATACGGATAGATAGGGATGGCAGAGGGATGGCAGGTAGCCTAGCGGTAAAGAGCATTGGGCCAGTAACTGAAAGGTTCTGGTTTGAATCCCCAAGCTGACTAGGTGAAAAATCTGGCATTGTGCTCTTGAGCACGYCACTTAACCCTAATTGCTCCTGTAAGTCGCTCTGGATAAGAGTGTTGATTAAAAAATGTAATWAGAGTAAAATAAAGAACAGTGTTTTTATGTGTGGGGGATTTGTGTGTGTAGGGTCAGTGCAGATAGTTTGGGTACCATTCATTGGCTGTCTAGCTATTTACAGTCTATGGCCCTAATTGTAACCATAAACCTAAGCTTAAAAGGGTCCCCACAAGGATTGTAAAACCAAAATCACACACACACACASAGAGACACATACACACACACTAGAGAAAAAAAAGCATTGAAAATGTCATATAATATATTTTTTTGTTAGGGTTGACTGTTTGGTTCTATTGCCTGTTGCGTTCACCTCTACCATTCTGTTTGGTTTTTTCAGGCTCTCAGAAGGCACATCATAAGCCCATTCAAATGCCAAGCCCTAAAGGATGTTACAACTTGTCATAATAATTTCCATGCCAATATTATGATTCCATTTTCTGTTACCCGCCAAACTGACTCTATTGATTTTCCTTAAAGCAGTGTTACTTGGCAAATGATTCTAGTAAGAGCATCCTAATTTGTATTTCTGAAAAACACATAATATTGGGCTGTCCAATCTTTCCAAACTGTGTTCTGAGTTACTTTGTATCGGAGCTACCAGCTAAAACTTGAACTCTGTAATGATTCATTGGTTGCCTAATTAGTGTCAGCATTGTTTTAAAGTGGCTCTAATTGTGTTTACTGCTGCTGGCCTAATTTGGACCATACACTGTGTGTTATATTTTGTTTTTTCGGCACTGTTAAACTGTCAAGCTCATAGAAGGTATGCCATGGCAGACCTGCTTAGGGGACTGCTGTGTGCAGACAGGCCCTATGCAAACACACTAATTACTGAACCCTATTAGGGCTGATCAAGCTGCCTAAGCTTTATATGGGCAGAGAGGGAGGTGGTGTGTGTGTGTGTGTGTGTGTGTGTGTGTGTGTGTGTGTGTGTGTGAGCAAAAGCCAAGGACACTGGCAGTAGCAGACGAGAGTGCAATGTTTTTACAAGCCAAATTAGACCTGACAAACAAAGTTTTTCTCTAGTGATGGGCTATTTACTTCATGGCAGAATGAGTAAATATGTTGCTATGAGCCAAAAAGTAGAGTGTTACATTTATTCCAGAGAAATCAATCCGTTTTTTAAAATGATTTATGTTATAACTGGGTCAAAAGGTAGTCTTTTGTATCAAATTAATTCTGAAGATATCAATAAATGATGTTACCACTATCATAATTTGATGAGAAATTAAAAATCAACAGGATTATTGGCTGAATAGCACTGCAGGGTACCAGGTAAAGGGGCGTAGGGGGAATTTTCATGTCTACTACAAGCGATACAAGATCAATATTTCTGCAGGATTTGAATTTATGTATAGGCACAAGAAGTGAAAAAGAAAATGTCAAGTCGAAACATTCGACAACCAGGGAAACCTGTCTTTTAATGAGATACCTCTACACAGGGGGCAGGTTCTTGTTCCTTTTCTCCTCTTAATTCCAAATGAAAGCTGTATCAGCCATAAATTATTTGCTCAATATGTCTGTGGCATCCTTCAGCTTTACTCAGTCCTTCGACTTGACTGCTCCGCCGAGGGGGTTTGTTGGAGGTCCCAAGGTGCCCACCTTCATATCCTCGACACTTTGCAGCAGAGCAGAAGACGGGTACAGCAGGCATGTCAAGCAGTGACAGAGCCGATGGGACCACTTGGGTTTTTGTTTCAGAAATTACTGAAGAATAACACAGGGGTTCGATTGTGCACAATGCCGGTGCCTGCCCCCACTCCCTCTCTTCTCTTCTCTTCTCTGATGGATCCTGCAAAGGTCACACTATAATCGTCCCTTACAGAAACAAATTGAATTAATGAAAGCCCTCTCTCTCTCTCCCTCCTCTCTCTCGGCAGCTAGGGACATTTATGGAATGGTTAATGTTTACCTTTTTAGGCTTACTTCTTGGTCTATAGAACCATTTATGTTTTTCCAGCCGACGAGAGCAGTTCTGCTGGTTGTTTGGGATTCAGAGGGTGATCCTGGGCTAAATCAGTCCTTCAAGTCGCCCCAGCTCTCCTCTGGGATAAGTTGTAAGAGGTCTTGGAGGATTGTGCATTAATTACACTTTCAACAGCTGTATCCACACTGCATGTAATGAGTCAGCTATAGTAAGACAGGAGCTGAATGTAAATATGGCCAGTGAAGAAAAAGGGGATGAAAATATCATCCATGTTTCCTTATAAGCTTGTAACACACACTAGTCAGAGTGAGATATCTCTTGAAGCATGACTGTCACAACGTATTATTAATTGTAGACCTAACACTTGGTTTCCTATTGCCATATGTTTAATTACAATTCTGATATTCAGATTAATGTGCCGAATTAATACAGGCCCAAGCATTACACAATTTGCCCTCATACTCAAAACACCCAAAACAGAATATTTTCCCAACATTATATTGTATTGGCTTTAGGATGTGTACAGTATGTGTAGGGCTACGTATTACTGTATGTGTTTATTCTATTTGCATATCCCCAAGAGTTTGTGTACATAGCTCTATCAGCAAGACAATATTGTAACCACCAAGTCAACATGAGTTGACAACAGCTGGAGGCAAAAACTTGTGCAAAGCAACACATCACAGCTTTTGGTTTCTCATTGGTTCTTGGAATGAAGCCATAAGTTTCCTGACGGGTAAAACTGAACGTTTTTTAAATGTTCGGAGAACAAACATTTTTAGGTTGCAGGGAGGTTATGAGAATGTTTTACTGTAGCTCCCAGAATGTTTTCCTTGAAGGTAATTAAATAACATTCTGAGAACATTCTCTAAATGTTGTGAAAATACTCACTAAGTTAATGGGTTATATTTAGGGTAATGTTGTACAGCTTTGTCATTCTATTTTGTACATTAAAATCATCATATTTTATAATTGTATATATTTTACATGTTCTGAAAATTCCATGAAATCATTGAATATTTCCCAAATTCCAGTAGTTTACTGGTAAACTTCTGAAAGTTACCTGTAACATACCCTTCCTTTGCAACCCTATATACTACACTTTGATGAGCCGACACATCAAAAGCATGTCCGCTCAGTGCTACATGTGAACACAAAACAAACATGTCCACCTTTTCATCACATAGACTTCACGCCTGTCATGTTTATGGTTAAGGCTTAACCTGATGCCTACACCAGATGGGAACGGGAGTCTACCATCAAAGGGTTACCCACCTGTCTTTGTAATTTGGCCTGTATCTATATAGTGTCACATATCCATAGCCTGAGGTTATTGAGCTTCAGTCAGTCAGTCATGACCGATAACCAATCTCTGTAGTGGGCTACTTTGCCAACTGCTGGAGGGTGTTCTAGAGCTGCTGCAGTATCTCTTGTTGTTGGAATCTGGAGAGTCTGTAAATAGATAACGTATGTAGCCTATACATTAGAGGCAACCATATGGTCATGGTTTCATAGAGCTTGGTGAGATTGTGGTTGTCCTTCCAACAACATTCTGGAACTCGTGCAGGGGGACTCGTGCAGGACAGTTGCTTGGCTTCGAAACATTCTCAGCACATTTAAGGAACTTGTAAAAAAACATTTATTTTCTTGGTATTTCATTACTTTAACTGAATTCTTCTTAAAAATTCAAACATGGTTACATTTCATTAATTTGGTACAGTTCTAGGAAGGTTCTCCAAGTGGTTTGGCATTGGGAATGTTCTCAAAAAGTTCAGAAAACTTTCCATAAAAAACAAGAAACCTTTAGTAACGTTCAGAGAACGTTCTAAGGAGGTTATTTAGAAAAATATACATTCCATTCTCAGCATCAACAAAACACTATCTTCTGTCTTGTTAAGTGTGTTCTGGGGTGTTGGCAGTGCCCACTAATTGGCCACACCTGATCTTAATGAGTGCTTGTTACTTTTGAAATGGGCTCTATTTGAATAGACTAAAATGAACAGCTTTGTATGAGTTAAAAAAAAACATGGCATGCTAGCTTCATCCTGGATGGCACAGTGGACTAATTCCATGGATAAAGAACAGAAGATCATAGGTTTGAATGTCAATGACGCCTTGTCACAATAAAAAAGAAATGTGTTTCCTTATTTATTATTATTTACCTTTATTTAACTAGGCAAGTCAGTTAAGAACAAATTCTTATTTTCAATGACGGCCTAGGAACAGTGGGTTAACTGCCTTGTTCAGGGGCAGAATGACAGATTTGTACCTTGCAACCTTTCGGTTACTAATCCAACGCTCTAACCACTAGGCTACGCTGCCGCTCCTTGATTAATGCCTAAGCAAATTAATTTCCATGTGTCTTATCTGTGCTTGGAATTCAAAACAGTTAACCCAAACTAAGCTAGCAGTGTTATTAAAAGTCTTATTGAAACATGTTCTCAGAACATTATTTAATTACCTTCAAATAACCTATAATTTCCATTCTCAGAATCTTAATAAAACCTCCCAGGAAAACCTTTAGGTTCTCAGAACCTCCCTGCAACCTAACGTTGAAAAACCTTTCCATTTTAGCGGCCAGGAAACGTATGGCTTTGTTACCAGAACCAATGGGAAACCAAAAATGTACGTTCCCACAACTTCCAAGAAACGAAATGTGCTAGCTGGGTTTGTTCCCATAACAAATGTGAAACCAAAAACATATGTTCCCAAAACTTCCAAGGAACCAAACGTGATAGCTGGGTTTGTTCACATAAAAAATGTGAAACCAAAAACATATGTTCCCAAAACTTCCAAGGAACCAAATGTGTTAGCTGGGCAGATTCAAATTACACATTTACTCTGAGGGATGCCCTGATATGGACCAATGCTGATACCAACCATGCCACAGTAATTGTACGGTAGCTTAAATGCGAAGGAAATCTACCTGAAATGGGTAATGTAAAAAGTACAGTAAAAAGCCAGACCGACAACCATTGGAAAACTGAACACACAAATCACTGCACATGTCTCAATCTGTTAAGAGCCAAATGCGACTGATTGTACATCAGGCTGTGGGGGAATGAGTCAGCAGACTTTAACATTAAGGACCAAAAGGGGGGTGATCACAACCACGAGACACAGTGCGAGACAGGGCAGATGACTCACACAACGGCACTGTTCTCATTTATTTGAAGTGACGTTTTGCTCCCTGCACTACTAATGTGAATGACTGATCTAAGAGACACAGACAGGCTGCAAAACAGGGGAAGGTGCGCAAGGTGAAACATTGAAACACCAGCCTCAGTCATCACAGACAACACACAGTCTGGCTATTTTACATCCAGATAAAGAGAACCCCCCTCTCTTCTGGGTGAAGAAACCCCCTCAAAATACTTTCACCATCATGTCCTTTGAAATATCTTAGAGCTGAGGTATTGAACGTCAGTTAAGTGTAAACATATTGTGTGTTTGAAGCTCCTGCAGCATCTACTCTCAACTGTCTTTATGCTGATGGATTGGATGTTTTCTTTCAACAGTTGGACTGACATGGACTGAAGAGACTGTTGAGTGTCTAGGTTTCAAGGATCCCCAGTAGAATGTGGATTGATAGAACAGGTTTTCACCACAACAACAACTACTATAGAGAGAAGGCTTGGGAAACAAAATTGGAGACACTTCAGCCAAGTCAAAAAGAGAAAGTAGGTCCTAGATCTTCTGTTCTGTGTAAGAAGATCACATAAACATTCAAATGCACTTTCAAAAGCACTCAGAACTCTGTAGGTTTCTCAAGTACTGTGTGATTATATTATTATCACGTCAAATTATCATTATGCTAAGTTTTTAATTATCACCCTCCTGATTGATCAAATATCCGCATCATCTCTCAAGTGTGAGATCTCGAGCAATTGGATTTATACAGACAGCACAGCTAAGAAATTAGGCCTACATTTGTTTGGAGAGGCTGCGCACATCTACTTTGATTCTTTGGCAAACTGATGATGTTGGATATGAGATGAATTGAATGACAAGATCATTTGGGGGGTCTTAAAACTTCACTCTATGTGGCATAAATGAAAAATGGTTTCTCTGATTTTGAAATGCTTCTTTAAATATTGACCATCCTTGGTTAGAGGACTATCTTTACATTTCAAGACTGTGTTTACATTTCTAATGCACATGAGAGTAAATGTATGACCCTAATTTTTTTAATTTAACCTTTAACCCTCATTAAGATGTCAAAGGAGTATTGATGGAATGGACATTTACATTTTTATCTGGCAAAAGACCAGTGTAGAAATACTGCTCATTAACCATTTTACCAGAAAGGATGAGATGTGGACATATTCATTTTTTTAAAGTTATGAAAGAATAACAATTCCTAACCCCAATGATGATAGGCTTACATGTATGATAGAACTACACCGCCATATGAAGAAAAGGACCTAGGCTATAGGTCTATAATTGAACAGACCTGCAATGCCAGCATTAAATTGAAGTGTGAATACATAACTTAGAATGACAGTTTTGTTATTTGAATTAATCAATACACCATTTCCTTTGGGATTCCCAAAATATCAGATTTTGCTGTGTATGCAAACACATCAGCTTGGTCATGGAAAATGTGCACACAAACACACACTGACAAGCTATAAGAACCCCTCAATCATTCCAGACTGGAGATGTATAATTGACACAGGGGTGGACTTAGTGATTTGGAGGGCCCAGGCAGAGGCCAGCATGAGCCTCCCCCCTCCACATTTTTTAATGGGATTTATATGAAAAGACATGCAATTTAACAGAACAAATGTGCCATTTATGTGCCATGAACACAACCATTCATGATGTTTATCTGATTGTCAATCACGTTAATTCAAAAATAATTAAAGCACCGCCAACTTTCCTTCAATTCGCAAGCCCCTCCAGAGATTGAAAAGGTTAGGCATTGGCCCTCAAATCCTCAAAAAGTTATAGAGCTGCACCACAGAGCATCTTGACTGGTTGCATCACTGCTTGGTATGGCAACAGCACCGCCCTCGACCGCTACAGAGGGTGGTGCGGACAGCCCAGTACATCACTGGGGTCGAGCTCCCTGCCCTTCAGGACCTCTATATCAGGCGGTGTGAAAGGAAGGCCTGGAAAATCTTTAAAGACTCCAGCCACCCAAGCCATACACTGTTCTCTCTGCTTCAGCACGGCAGGCGGTACCAGTGCATCAAGTCTGACACCAACAGGCTCCTGAACAGCTTCTATCCCCAAGCCATATCACTGCTAAATATACTGAACAAAAATATAAACGTAACATGGAACAATTTCAAAGATTTTACTGAGTCACAGCTCATATAAGGAAATCAGTCAATTGAAATAAATTCATTAGGCCCTAATATATGTATTTTACATGGCTGGGAATACAGATATGCATCTGTTGGTCACAGATACTTTAAAAAAGGTAGGGGCGTGGATAATAAAATTAATGGAATAAAATAAAATGGATCAGTCTATATTTGGTGTGACTACCAAATACTGTGCGCAACACATCTCCGTCGCATAAAGTTGATCGGGCTGTTGATTGTGGCCTGTCTTACTCCCCTTCAATGGCTGTGCAAAGTTGCTGGATATTGGCGGGAACTGGAACATGCTGTCGTACAGGTGTATCCAGAGCATCCCAAACATGCTCAATGGGTGACAGTTCTGATGAGTATGCAGGCCATGGAAGAACTAGGACATTTTCAGCTTTCAGGAATTGTGTACAGATCATTGCGACATGGGGCTGTGCATTATCATGCTGAAACATGAGGTGATGGCGGCGGATGAATGGCACGACAATGGGCCTCAGGATCTCGTTGTGGTATCTTAGTGCATTCCAATTGCCATCGATAAAATGCAATTATGTTTGTTGTTCGTAGCTTATGCCTGCCCATACCCTAACCCCACCCCCACCAACGCTGATCAGCAAATCACTCGCCTACATGACGCTATACATGTGGTCTGCGTTGTGAGGCTGGTTGGACTTACTGCCAAATTCTCAAAAACGACGTTGGAGGCGACTTATGGTTGAGAAATTAACATTAAATTCTCTGGCAACAGCTCTGGCAGTCATCATGCCAATTGCACACACCCTCAAAAGTTGTGGCATTGTGTTGTGTGACAAAACAGCACATTTTAATGGCCTTTTATTGTCTCCAGCACAAGGTGCACCTGTGTAATGAACAGGCTGTTAAATCAGCTTCTTTAAATGCTACACCTGTGAGGTGGATGGATTATCTTGGCAAAGGAGAAATGCTCACTAAAGGGATGTAAACACATTTTGAGAGAAATAAGGTTTTTGTGCATAAGGAGAATTTCTGGGAACTTTTATTTCAGCTAATGAAACATGGGACCAACACTTTATATGCCACGCTTATATTTTTGTTCAGTGTAGTTAACAGAATGGCTATACAGACAGTCTCTATGCACACTCACACACAATGACACTCCAACAGATATTTATACTGACTCTACACACACTGACAATCATCATTACCCTGCTGCTACTCTATTTTTCATATACCCTGATGACTAGTCACCTTACCCCAATACACAGATACCTCTATCACTCCAGTATCCCTGCACATTTTAAATATGGTATTGGAACTGACCCTGTAGATAGCTTCTTATTTTCTCGTGTTCTTATTTCTTGTTTATATTTAATGTGCTTTTGTTCCACCTTATGTTTTTTTGTGCTACATTGATATTGATCACTTCATTGTTGGGTTTGGAGCTTGCAAGAAAGGCATTTCACTGTACTTGACATTAAAACTTTAAACTTGAAGGGGCTGAAACTATCTCACCAGAGAAAGCATCCGAGCGAGCAAAACAGCGACTATATGTAGCCCATGCATCTGATGCTGTCAGGCCAAAAACAGTAGGACATGTTATCATCTTTTTGGCCAGACAGCATCTGATACATGGGCTACACGTACATGTCCTTTGCCTATTATCAGCAGCACCTGTCTTTTTACTAAAGACATGCGTATTGTATCCCCTTAGAGTGTAAGGGCCTGGGGCTGGGTTTGTACTAAGCTAACATCTGGAATTATTTTCAGATCCTTTAGCCATTTTATTTAGGACCCCTGTAGGTATAACAATTATTGGATGAAACAATAAATGTACTGCTTTTGGCCCATAGAAACACAATGAATAACAGATTCATAAATGGAAAAACAGATAGTCCTATTTTTCCCCCTAAAATAAGTATGTTTTGAAGTGTCTGTCCTATATCTGAGGGATATAAGAAAGCTCGGGAAAATAAATATATATTTTTACCATGGAATATACCTTTTACATCCATTCATTTTTCTGCCCGGTACCGGGTTACCTTCAGAAGAGTCCCGTGACACTTGTGTTCGTGAGAGTCTCATCTTTCCATAGAGGAGTCATATTAGCGTGGTAGCCCAAACTACTCGGGCGTTACAGACTTTTTGTAAAATACCAATTTTCTGGAATTCTCCTGGTCTAACAAACACAGCTGTAGCTCGGCCACCCACGGTAGGCCGACATTGCCGGATGCGATGGATTTAAATGCCAATGCAAAAAAAATGATATCTCAAGCACAGATTTGGATGTTTGAATTTTTTTATTTATTATGTATTCATTATGCCTCAAGCGGAGCATGGGGGGGGCCTCAAGCAGAGAAATTATTATTATTATTTTTGTTTAATTAAGCCCAGCTCATGAGGCTCCTTGATGATGTGAGGCCAGAGGCAATTGCCTCTCTGCCTAATGGTAAGGCCACCATTGAATTGACCTTGACTTGAGAAGCACAGGAGAGCTGTTCAAACTTACCTTTCTTGATAGCTGGTTGGATTTCAAAGATTTGAAGAAGGCATTCAGCTGGTTTGCCCCTTAGGGGCACCTTAAGCAACTTGGATGACAGTGGAAGTTAACTTGATAAAACTGCTTCTTTATTGTTAAAAGTAAAACCAACGCGTTTCGTTCCTTGGCCTTCATCAGATTTGAAATTATAGATGGAAAAATGTTAGAGGTTTATTATACATTTCAGATTGGCCCTCTATTAACTCAGCAGGGACCAGTCACGGGAATATAAAACAGCATGATGTGATTGGTTAAATAAGTAGCAGATTATGAGGAAGGGCAGAAATTACCACCTACAAAGGGCAGAAACATGTTGGTTACACTATCCTCCAAGAGTTGCTGAATGACATTCACCTTTACTTCGGTTTGCTCCTCAATTCTTGCACCTGTCCTTGGTTAGAGAGCGAAGTAGCAGCATCAGTTCTCTTCCCTTTGCATGGATTTCAATTTTAAGTGAAGTTGATAACTAAAAAGAGCACATGGTTATCAAATTTTTCAAAACGTCTAAATTAAAACTCAAAATGCAAATAACGCGATTGAACTATATATAAATGCTCACTCATGTAGGAAGAACAAAAAAACGTATGTTGCTAAATACAAATTTCATACAAGTTGGTTCATTGAATGCACCCCATGTTTCCATACCAGGAAGTGTGTGACGTTGGCGCGCTCGTTGAAAGCAAACCCCGGGCAGACGTACAACGATGTTAACGTTAGTAGACAGACATTTAACGACTGAAAATAAATATATAGCTGCCCTTTGTTGTCACGTTTTATTTTTGTTGCAAAACACACGGGTTGCAGCCATCGGTCATGGAGTTATCTCCGCTTATAAAGAAGATTGGTAAGCCAAATCACGTTACTGTACCCAACTAACTACAAAAGTTGCTCGGTTGTGTCGCTGTTATTTTTGTTGTTAGCTAACGTTAGCTAATATGCCTTGATGCCATTCTTCTGGATAGTGCTAACAACTCTTACAACAGTCAGTAGTTGTTGCTACTAATGCACATTCATCCAATATCTAGCTAACTACGTTTTATTTTATATTGAGGGGAAATACCTAGCTAGATAACGTTAGCTAACCACTAGTTAGCTTAGTTAGCTGACTAACGGTAAACTCAACTCCACGATTTACCTACTTCACGGTGGTCTTGTTTTCAACAGGTCACTCCTTGGCAGAGATCAGAGTCCGAGCATTGAAGAGCATCATTTGTAAGCTAGACCACTCTCTCCTCTCTGTCTCTGACCTGGTCCAGGAGAAGATGCTGTTTGTTTACCTGCTGGAGTGGTTTAACTTCCCCGAGGTGCCAATGCAAGAGGAGGTCCTGCAGCTGATCAGTACTCTGTCCAAGGTACCAAAACTGGTCCTCATGACCACAACCTAGTCTGATAACTAGCTAAACTAGAGTACATACTGATGCTATTATGATTGATTAGCCTTTGACAAGCAACCTGTTGCATTCTTGAATCTTACAAAAATGATTAGAACATATTGTAACGACCCAGGGTTTATGAGCGCGGAAATCGACTCTGCCGCTGGAGCATTGCTTTTGCGGCACAGTCGATAGCGCGCAGGACTTCGGGCTAGAAGGTCGAGGGTTCGAGACCTGCTCCCTGCTGTTTCATTACAATATATAGGGAGAGTAATGTCATGTTGAATCAATTTAACATGTTTTTAAAGTATACCTGTGGACTGCATGTCTGTATAAACTGCTCTTTAGGAACACATGTATTATGTATTTTTGTCTTCATAGCACCCTACTGCAGCCCAGATGCTGAGAGATGTCGGGGCAGTGGAGTTCCTCACCCAACTCTCCCCCAACGTAGAGCCACGGTTACGGGCCATCATCGACGGCATCTTCGACCTGCTGTTTCAGCTTCCAGAGCTACTTCCTGCTTGTCCAACCATCTATTCTAATATACACCAGTTACAGAACACCACTACTGCAGGTATGTATCAAAGAGATGGAATTATAGAATTAGAATGAATGGAATGGTTGTCCCCATTCAAGTCAATGATGGCATAATGGGTGGACTGGCAGCCATTATGAGTGTACAACACAATTCTAATATCCCATAACTTTGCAAATATGGGACCAGCGTTGCTAGTTAGCAAGGACGCTAGTGGTTATCAATGGCACTGGTCCCATGCATTTGTTTAGTTTCTAAATCAGCCACATGGAATCATTACATTGTCTTAACCTGTGTTTTTTTCATCCTAGACCCATGCCTGGACGTAACAGCAGGAAGTGTACCCTTCAATCTGTGCTGTGAATTGTTAGAGTCAACTCAACTGACATCCCAAAAAATACATTCCATTGCATGAGGCACATCAGTTAGCATAATTTGAATGAACATTCTACATTACCATGGCAATCCCGCATCAGTTAATAGAACATTCCAAATTACCATGGAAATTATCGTATTGCGAGTGCACCCTTGAGTTTACCAGTCAAATTGCTAGGGTTAGAGCTTCCAAGCCCGTTCTATTCATTCTATTTCTATGGATAGAATATTATATGCAGTGTTTTTAAGTAATGGTTTTATGCTGATATTATGCTGCTGTTGTAGTTCCCCTAGAAGAGGACTCTCCAGCGGTGGGCTATTTCCAGACAAAGAGGCCGAGTCACATTGATGTTCCACCACAGAGGATAGCAGGTATTTTATCTCATCCATATACAGTTATGCAAACTTGTCGCTTTTTGGGGATATTCGCCATTTTAATCTCAAAATAGGCCATCCATGTGAATCGTGTAGATCTGAATAAAAACATTTTTTTTTGGTGAGTCTGATTCTCATATGGAAATCATTGACTGTGCACAGAATGCATCAGTACGGGTCCTACAAAAATAATATCAAACAAAGAGTTTTGAGCGTGATGTCAGATAGGTCATATCAGAGTAAGTGTTTCGTAGGCAGGCTCTGTCATCTCTCTACGCCACAAGCTAGGGGGCTGTGCACACTGTGATACGTTTTTTACAAGCGCACAGGCATATAAATTGGTCGGATTTACCAGAACGTCTACTAAAGTTTGACTTTGCCCTCGTGTTTCTTAGCTATTTACATTGTTTTGTTCACACGCTAGTTTTTCTTTCAATGTTAGTTTGCCCTTTATGCAACTGCTGTCCATGAGACATCTGAGATTCTCCACTGTTACCATAGCAACCTCACACCCTTAAATGGGCAGCTGAACATTTGTCTCACCTAAGTGACTCATATTTCAGGGTACATTGCACTCCAAAAACCTTTTATTCATGAACTCCTTGCAAAAAAATGTCAGCGTAAAGCCCTGTATTGTACAGTGTTTATGTACATGAGTTATTGTATTTTAATACTTTTAACACTGAAAGCACCTAGCAATGTAATAGAAATGTGAGACAGGATTTGTGTTTTTGCTTTGATTTTTGCACCTCTATAAAGAAAAACTTGTCYGGTGCTTTCAGTGTTTGCAGGTGCATTGCAGACTGATGTATTCCTGTCTGGGGAGGCTGAGATTATTATTACGTGTCATGAAAAAACTTAAAGCTAGACCAAAGAACCCAACTCCAACCTACCCCAGGACACTATTTTCAAATGTGTATTATGTATTTTTTTATTCTCTGAAAATAATCAAATGTTTTAGCATTTCACATGGGTTTTTCTTGTGTTTCCGTGAAAAAAACAAAAACATTTTGGCCCCTAACTAGTTTGCAACCCTGCATATAAGTAATATGCTTGCATTTTTCATCTGATTGGTAATAGCCTACATTTCTTTCCATCAATTATGTTATTTGGTTAATGGGATTCGTTCCAAATTTATATTACATTGCTATTCGTTCCAAGATGGCGTAGCAGTCGGACGTCTGTTTTGTCCCGTCCGATGCATATATTATTTTCTTTGTATATATTTCTATATTTTTTATCTCAATTTCCATCTACGGACTGAACATACTCTCCTGCAACCCGCCTCACCCAATGTGGTACGGATCTGCTATTTTTTTTACACTTTAGAACCGGAACCCCCATCAGCAGCTAGTAGTCAGTTAGCCACTGCTAGCAGTCATCATTGTTAACTCGGACATCAGCCAGCCTCAGCCCGGTCAATTCCTGCCAGTCTGCACAGCGCGATATCATCCCAGAGCATATCGGACTGCTTTTTCTCTACCACATTTCCGGATTTCCTACCGCAAGCTCTGAACCTTTACACCAGATCATCGCAGCTAGCTATCCGAGTGCCTACTGGCTAACGTCTCTGTCCTGAAGCAAGCACCAGTTAGCCTGAAGCTAGCCTGGAGATGGGCCCATCTCCCGGCTAGCAAAAGAGGTCCATCAGCCAATTCTTGGGCTACAATACCTATTTTGCCAATTGGCCTGGACCCTTTTACTGCCGACACGGAGCCCCCCCGATCCATCACAACTGGTCTGTCGACGTAACCGTCCGAGGGGGTTTCAACAGGCTCTTCTGTTGCGACGTCCCCCGGAGTCCCATTTGCTAGCCTCGGCCCGCTAGCTGTCTGAATCGCCTTTTATCCAGCTCGCCTAGCTACTCACTGGACCCTATGATCACTCGGCTACACATGCCTCTCCCTAATGTCAATATGCCTTGTCTATTGCTGTTTTGAGCCTCCAGCCCTGCTCAATATGCCTTAGCTAGCCCTTTTGTTCCACCCCCCACACATGCGGTGACCTCACCTGGCTTAAATGGTGCTTCTAGAGACAAAACCTCTCTCATCGTCACTCAATGCCTAGGTTTACCTCCACTGTACTCACATCCTACCATACCCTTGTCTGTACATTATACCTTGAATCTATTCTTCCGAGCCCAGAAACCTGCTCCTTTTACTCTGTTCCGAACGCACTAGACGACCAGTTCTTAAAGCCTTTAGCCGTACCCTTATCCTACTCCTCCTCTGTTCCTCTGGTGATGTAGAGGTTAACCCAGGCCCTGCAGCGCCTAGCTCCACTCCCATTCCCCAGGCGCTCTCATTTGTTGAATTCTGTAACCGTAAAAGCCTTGGTTTCATGCATGTTAACATTAGAAGCCTCCCTAAGTTTGTTTTATTTACTGCTTTAGCACACTCTGCCAACCCGGATGTCCTAGCCTTGTCTGAATCCTGGCTTAGAAAGGCCACCAAAAATCCTGACATTTCCATCCCTAACTATAACATTTTCCGACAAGATAGAACTGCCAAAGGGGGCGGAGTTACAATCTACTGCAGAGATAGCCTGCAGAGTTCTGTCATACTATCCAGGTCTGTGCCCGAGCTTCTACTTTTAAAAATCCACCTTTCCAGAAACAAGTCTCTCACCGTTGCCGCTTGTTATAGACTCCCTTCAGCCCCCAGCTGTGCCCTGGACACCATATGTGAATTGATTGCCCTCCATCTATCTTCAGAGTTTGTTCTCTTAGGTGACCTTAACTGGGACATGCTTAACACCCCGGCCATCCTACAATCTAAGCTAGATGCCCTCAATCTCACACAAATGATCAAGGAACCTTAAAGGTACAACCCTAAATCCGTAACCATGGGCACCTTCTTAGATATCATCCTGACCAACTTGCCCTCTAAATACACCTCTGCTGTCTTCAACCAGGATCTCAGTGATCATTGCCTCATTGCCTGCGTGCGTAATGGGTCCGCGGTCAAACAACCACCCCTCATCACTGTCAAATGCTCCCTAAAACACTCCACCGAGCAGGTCTTTCTAATCGACCTGGTATCCTGGAAGGATATTGACCTCATCCCGTCAGTGGAGGATGCCTGGTTGCTCTATAAAAGTGCTTTCCTCACCATCTTAAATAAGCATGCCCCATTCAAAAAATGCAGAGCTAAGAACAGATATAGCCCTTGGTTCACCCCAGACTTGACTGCCCTTGACCAGCACAATAACATCCTGTGGCGTTCTGCATTAGCATCGAATAGCCCCCGTGATATGCAACTTCTCAGGGAAGTCAGGAACCAATATACTCAGTCAGTTAGGAAAGCTAAGGCTAGCTTTTTCAAACAGAGATTTGGATCCTGTAGCACTAATTCCAAAAAGTTTTGGGACACTGTAAAGACCATGGAAAATAAGAGCAGCTGCCCACTGCACTGAGGCGAGGTAATACTGTCACCATCGATAAATCTACGATAATCGATCATTTCGATAAGCATTTTTCTACAGCTGGCCATGTTATTCACCTGGCTACCCCTACCCCGGCCAACAGTTCAGCACCCCCTGCAGCAACTTGCCCAAGCCCCCCCCCGCTTCTCCTTCACCCAAATCCAGATAACTGATGTTCTGAAAGAGCTGCAAAATCTGGATCCCTACAAATCAGCTGGGCTACACAATCTGGACCCTCTCTTTCTAAAATGATCTGCCGAAATTGTTGCAACCCTTATTACGAGCCTGTTCAACCTCTTTCGTATCGTCTGAGATCCCCAAAGATTGGAAAGCTGCCATGGTCATCCCCCTCTTCAAAGGGGGAGACACTAGACCCTAACTGTTATAGACCTGTATCCATCCTGCCCTGCCTTTCTAAAATCTTCGAAAGCCAAGTTCGCAAACAGATCACCGACCATTTCGAATCCCACCGTACCTTCTCCACTATGCAATCTTGTTACCGAGCTGGTCATGGGTGCACCTCAGCCACGCTCAAGGTCCTCAACGATATCATAACCGCCATCGATAAAAGACAGTACTGTGCAGCCGTCTTCATCGACCTGGCCAAGGCTTTTGACTCTGTCAATCAACGCATTCTTATCGGCAGACTCAACAGCCGTGGCTTCTCAAATGACTGCCTCGCCTGGTTCACCAACTACTTCTCAGAGTTTAGTGTGTAAAATCGGAGGGCCTGTTGTCCGGACCTCTGGCAGTCTCTATGTGAGTGCCACAGGGTTCAATTCTCGGGCCGACTCTTTTCTCTGTATATATCAGTGATGTTCTCTTGCTGCTGGTGATTCTCTGATCCACCTCTACGCAGACGACACCATTCTGTATACTTCTGGCCCTTCTTTGGACACTGTGCTATCAAACCTCCAAACGAGCTTCAGTGCCATACAACACTCCTTCCGTGGCCTCCAACTGCTTTTAAATGCTAGTAAAACTAAGTGCCTGCTTTTCAACCGATTGCTACCAGCCCGCCCGTCCACCATCACTACTCTGGACGGTTCTGACTTAGAATATGTGGACAACTACAAATACCTAGGTGTCTGTTTAGACTGTAAACTCTCACATAAAGCATCTCCAATCCAAAATGAAATCTAGAATCGGCTTCCTATTTCGGAACAAAGCATCCTTCACTCATGCTGCCAAACATACCCTCGTAATACTGACTATCCTATCGATCCTTGACTTTAGCAATGTCATTTACAAAATAGCCTCCAACACTCTACTCAGCAAACTGGATGTAGTCCATCAGTGCCATCTGTTTTGTCACCAAAGCCCCATATACTACCCACCACTGCGACCTGTATGCTCTCGTTGGCTGGCCCTCACTACATTTTCGTTGCCAAACCCACTGGCTCCAGGTCATCTTTAAGTCTATGCTAGGTAAAGCCCCGCCTTATCTCAGCTCACTGGTCACCATAGCAACACCCACCCGAGCACGCGCTCCAGCAGGTATATTCTAGCAGGTATATTTCACTGGTCATCCCCAAAGCCAACACTTCCTTTGCCTGCCTTTCCTTCTAGTTCTCTGCTGCCAATGACTGGAACGAATTGCAAAAATCACTGAAGCTGGAGTCTTTTTTCTCCCCCTCTAACTTTAAGCATCAGTTGTCAGAGTAGCTTACTGATCGCTGTACCTGTACACAGCCAATATGTAAATAGCACACACAACTACTTAATCCTCATATTGTTACTTATCCTCTTGCTCTTTTGCACCCCATTATCTCTACTTACACATCTTCATCTGCACATCTATCACTCCAGTGTTGGAAATTGTAATTATTTTGCCTCTATGGCCTGTTTTTTGCCTMACCTCCCTACTCTTCTACATTTGCACACACTGTACATAGATTTTTCTATTGTGTTATTGACTGTACATTTGCTTACGTGGAACTCTGTGCTATTGTTTTTGTCGCAGTGCTTTGCTTTATCTTGGCCGGTTCGCAGTTGTAAATGAGAACTTGTTCTCAACTGGCCTACCTGGTTAAATAAAGGTAAAAAATTTAATTAGCCAATTTCTGATGTCTTTTTGCAGTGAATAACTCCGTTAGATGTCTGAAGTTTTCTACATTTCCCTGGTTGGCTTTGACCACAACAGACCAACACATATTGTCATCTAATGAGAGGTAGGTCTCATCAGAACTTTAAATATAGTTGTTTAACTATGTTTATGTCATTGGAATGAGCTACATTATCAACTTTTTTTTACCAGTTCTCTAAGGAGTAACAACCACAACTTGGTGAGGACCACGTGTGAGCTCCTACGTGACGTCATCATGCAGGACTTCCCGGCTGAGATATTTCTCCAGCGTCCCAGTATCGTGCAGGCAAGATACTTTATAAGTTTTCATTTATGGTAAGAAAGAACACTCAGTTCTCCTGTCCTTTTCCAGTATGGCCAAATAGTGCCAACCAGATGACCAGCCACCACCCGTGGCCTGGGCCTTCACAGAGTCAATAGGAGCTACTAGATGGATTGAATCACTGGTATTTAGAGCCATGACATCATTAGCTAGRGACAGAAGGCAGTGAATCTGAACAGGAGACAAATGCCAACTCCAATAACTGAATTCTAGGTTGTCTTTTATTTAGTGTTGTGTTATTTGCAGCTCCTACTGTATATCAGCCTTTTGTTTCTGGGCCTTTTGTTTCTGAGCTGGAAGTGTTCAATCGGTACAATCACTCTTTCATGAATGGTTATAAACTAGACCGTTTATCATTGCTGTTCTGTGGTATAATGCCATTGAAGGAGAGCATCTTAACGCACTTACGTGCCTTAAACCTGACTTAAAGCTGAAATCTGCATAAGGTGACACCACGCCACTGTTCGCCCCAGCACATTTGTTATTATTTTAGTTTTGTTGATGGAACAGAGGAGAAGAGCAGCCAGAATTGAAAAAATATATATATTTTCCTGGCACCACACTCCCAGAGCCCTCATCTCCTCCCTGTAGGCTGTCTCGTCATTGTGCGTGGTCACACAGTCATGCGTGGTCGTGCGTGGTCACACAGTCATGGGTGAACAGGGAGTACAGGAGGTGGCTGAGCATGCACCCTTGTGGGGCCCCAGTGCTGAGGATCAGCGAAGTGGAGGTGTTGTTTCCTACCTTCACCACCTGGGGGCGGTTCATCAGGAAGTCCAGGACCAAGTTGCACAGGGCCAGGTTCAGACCCAGGGCCTCGAACTTAATGATGAGCTTGGCGGGTACCAAGTCCATATTATGGCAAGAACAGCTCAAATAAGCAAAGAGAAACAACAGTCCATCATTACTTTAAGACATGAAGGTCAGTCAATCCAGAAAACGTCAAGAACTTTGAAAGTTTCTTCAAGTGCAGTTGCAAAAACCATCAAGCGCTATGATGAAACTGMCTCTCATGAGGACCACCACAGGAAAGGAAGACCCAGAGTTACCTCTGCTGCAGAGGATAAGTTCATTAGAGTTACTAGTTTCAGAAATTGCAGCCCAAATAAATGCTTCACACAATTCAAGTAACACACACATCTCAACGTCAACTGTTCAGAGGAGACTGTGTGAATCAGGCCTTCATGGTCGAATTGCAGCAAACAAACCACTACTAAAGGACACCAATAATAATAAGAGACTTACTTGGGCCAAGAAACATGAGCAATGTACACTAAATCTGTCCTTTGGTCTGATGAGTTCAAATTTGAGATTTTTGGTTCCAACCGCAGGGCGTTAGTGAGAAGCAGAGTAGGTGAACAAATTAACTCAGCATGTGTGGTTCCCACTGTGAAGCATGGAGGAGGAGGTGTGATGGTGTGGGGGTGCTTTGCTGGTGGCACTGTTGGTGATTTTATTTAAAATTCAAGGCACACTTAACTAGCATGGCTAACACCGCATTCTGCAGCGATACACCATCCCATCTGGTTTGCGCTTAGTGGGACTATAATCAGTTTTCTACAGGTCAATGACCCACCACACCTCCAGACTGTGTAAGGGTTAAAGCAGCCAACAAGTGCTCAGCATATGTGGCAACTTCTTCAAGACTGTTGGAAAAGCATTCCAGGTGAAGCTGGTTGAGAGAATGCCAAGAGTGTGCAAAACTGTAATCAAGGCAAAGGGTGGCTACTTTGAAGAATCTAAAATATATTTTGATTTTACACTTTTTGGTAACTACATGATTCCATATGTGTTATTTCATATTTTTGATGTCTTTACTGAGTAGGTGTGTCCAAACTTTTGACTGGTACTGTGTGTGTGTATTCAGAACCCTTACATTTTTCCACCTTTTTGTTACGTTACAGCCTTATTCTAAAATGGATTAAATAAAAAATATTCCTCATCAATTTATACACGATACCCCATAATGACAAAGCAAAATCAGTTTTTTTGACATTTTTGCACATTTATTAAAATTGAAAAACAGATGCCTTATTTACATAAATATTCAGACCCTTTGCTAGGAGACTAGAAATTGAGCTCAGGTGCATCTTGTTTCCATTGATCATCCTTGAGATGTTTCTACAACTTGATTGGAGTCCACCTGTGGAAATTCAATTGATTGAACATGATTTATAAAGGCACACACCTGTATATATAAGGGCCAACAGTTGACAGTGCATTGTCCGAGCAAAAACAAAGCCATGAGGTCGAAGGAATTATCCGTAGAGCTCTGAGACAGGATTGTGTTATGGCACAGATCTGGGGAAGGGTGGGGGGGGGGAAATATAACATTCAGCATTGAAGGTCCCCAAGAGCACAGTGGCCTCCTCATTCTTAAATGGAAGCAGTTTGCTCAGTTTGGTGATCCAATCGGGGGACAAGGGCCTTGGTCAGAGAGGTGACCAAGAACCTGATGGTCACTCTGACAAAGCTCCAGAGGTCCTCTGGAGATGGGAGAACCTTCCAGATGGACAACCATCTCTGCAGCACTCCACCAATCAGGCCTTTATGGTAGAATGGCCAGACGAAAGCCACCTAAAGACTCTCAGACCATGATAAACAAGATTCTCTGGTCTGATGAAACCCAGATTGAACATTTTGGCCTGAATGCCAGTCCTTACGTCTGGAGTAAACCTGCCACCATGTTTTTCAGCGGCAGGGACTGGGAGACTAGTCAGGATCGAGGGAAAGATGAACAGAGCAAAGTACAGAGATCCTTGATGAAACTTGCTCGAGTGCTCAGGACCCCAGACTGGGGAGAAGGTTCATCTTCTAACAGGACAACGACCCTAAGCACACAGCCAAGACAACGCAGGAGTGGCTTCAGGACAAGTCTCTTAATGTTCTTGAGTGGCCCAACCAGAGCCCGGACTTAAACCAAATCGAACATATCTGGGGAGACCTGAAAATAGCTGTGCAGTGACACTCCCCATCCAACCTGACAGAGCTTGAGAGGATCTGCAAAGAAGAATGGAAGAAACTCCCCAAGTATAGGTGTGGCAAGGTTGTAGCGTCAATTTTAATTTATTTTTATTTCACCTTTATTTAACCAGGTAMACCAGTTAACTGCGACCTGGCCAAGATAAAGCAAAGCAGTGCGACACAAACAACACAGTTACACATGGGATAAACAAACGTACAGTCAATAACACAATAGAAAAATCTATATACAGTGTGTGCAAATGTAGTAAGATTAGGGAGGTAAGGCAATAAATGGGCCATAGTGGCAAAATAATTACAATGTAGCAATTAAACACTGGAGTGATAAATGTGCAGAAGATGAATGTGCAAGTAGAGCTACTGGGGTGCAAAAGAGCAAAATAATTTAACAATATGGGGATGAGGTAGTTGGGTGGGCTATTTGGAGATGGGCTATGTACAGGTGCAATGATCGGTAAGCTGCTCTGACAGCTGATGCTTAAAGTTAGTGAGGGAGATATGTCTCCAGCTTTAGATTTTTGCAATTCGTTCCAGTCATTGGCAGCAGAGAACTGGAAGGAGAGGCGGTCAAACGAGGAGTTGGCTTTGGGGGTGACCAGTGAAATACCTGCTGGAGCGCGTGCTACGGGTGGGTGCTGCTATGGTGACCAGTGAGCTGAGATAAGGCGGGGCTTTACCTAGCAAAGACTTATAGATGACCTGGAGCCAGTGGGTTTTGGTGACAAATATGAAGCGAGGGCCAGCCAACGAGAGCATACAGGTCCCAGTGGTGGGTAGTATATGGGGCTTTGGTGACAAAATGGATAGCACTGTGATGGACTGCATCCAATTTGCTGAGTAGAGTGTTGGAGGCTATTTTGTAAATGACATCGCCGAAGTCAAGGATCGGTAGGATAGTCAGTTTTACGAGGGTATGTTTGGCAGCATGAGTGAAGGATGCTTTGTTGCGGAATAGGAAACCATTCTAGATTTCATTTTGGATTGGAGATGCTTAATGTGAGTCTGGAAGGAGAATTTACAGTCAAATTAGACACCTAGGTATTTGTAGTTGTCCACATATTCTAAGTCATACCCAAGAGGACTTGAGGCTGTAATTGCTGCCWAAGGTGCAACAAAGTACTGAGTCTGAATACTTATGTAAATGTAATATTAAAAAATATTTTCAACAAATTCTAAAAACCTGTTTTTGCTTTGTCATTATGAGATATTGTGTGTAGTTTGAGGGGTAAACGTATTTAATACATTTTAGAATAAGGCTGTAAAGCAAAAAAATGTGGAAAAAGTCAAGGGGCCTGAATACTTTCCCTAATGCAGTGTATATTTTTGCGGATCCCCTGCAATTACCTTTGCGGACTCCTATGGGGTCAACTTTATCCTACTCCGTCTTGGGTACTCTGTTTTAATGTAAGTTTGACCATATAACTGATCCTTATTCTCTGATTTTTCCCGTGTTCCAGAACCTCCTGTCCATCCTGAGGCTGACTCCAGGTGAGAGTGAGGCGGGCTACCTGAGACTGCAGGCAGTGGCCTGTCTACAGCAGCTGTGTGTGGGGCTGAGGAGGAGACTTCGTTTCCACAGAGACCCCAGCTTCTACTCCGCAAAGCAAGGTTGGATTACATCTGGATTATTTAATTTTTATTTAATCAGGATGTCTAAAAGAGTTGAGAATATAATTTTCAATGCCGAGATGGCTTTATAGTTATTACGCCTATGCGGATTTACTTTCACTACTTGGCACAGATTTAGTTGAGTGTGTGATTCAGTTGACATACCAATTATCACTTGGCAGCTAAATTTAATTTCTGCTCAGACACTGTGTCCTGCTGGGTCCCATGTGTCTGAGTAACTCTCAGATAAGAGTGCATCTCACTTATGAAGAACTCTCTTGTTATTTTTCATATCTAACTTCATTGCGCCAGGTCCTATTTGTAGTCTAATTCTCTTTGATCAGAGTCAGACCTAATCCTTTCCTACGGATCCCATGGTACTTATCTAAGAGTAGAGGTTTTCTACTCCGGTGTCTTAATCATTATTGTTATGCAGCAAAGGCAAAGTCTAGGCAACTAATGATGATGATTATTTTCTCTTTCCCTCCTTCCCTCCGTCTTGCGTTCTCCTCCGTAGACCCAGTGTCCCAGAACTCGTCACTGTCTTACTCCCAGGAGGTGCATGGGGGGGGGGCCCAGCGCTCCCTGGCCTCGTCCCCAGGAGGAGAGTGCTTTCCTCGGCCCTCTGTGGTGGGGCGTAACGGCCAAAGGCCCAGAGGGGACGGCCAAGATGGGGATGCTGCCTCCAACAGGTCTGTGTCTGTTGGTGTGGTTGTTGATGTTATTTTTACAGTCAGTCCGGACATTTCTAATTTACTCATTTTTTTACCGCTTGCCTCTCAGCAGCAATAGCTCTCAGAGAGGTGGAGCTGCCGCTCAGGCCTCCAGGCAGACCGCTCCCTCGCCTGCAGACGCAGCCCAACTAGAGCTGCCTGATCTGGGGGTGGAGGACGTGCTCGAACTGCAGCTCCAGCAGCTCAGCCTGGCCCAGTTTACTGTGGCCACCATGGAGCATGCCATACCACTGCTCAGGACAGGTAGGAGTGAGAGATTTTCTTGCCTGTGTGTTTGAACAATGTGTGTTCTCTCTCTCCGACTATGTGAAGATTTTTCAGCCAACATTATTAATTAACAAAAGTGTTATCTCCCCCAGACGGCGTGCGTGTGTTCCGGGGTGTGTGTGAGCTGCTGTGTGAGGCGGTGGTCCTGCTGAGAGACGGTGTGTGTGATCTGGTCTGGGACGACACCAGCCTGGTGGGGATGGAGCTGGCAAGTCACAACACCCCGCAGTATTAATATCTGAATACTTACTGATCCACTGGCACTAGCTAGCAGACATTAGCTAGCAGACTCGCAGTGAAGATAAGCAGAGCACAAATGTACTTATATATTACACATTTGCCACAGTGAGTGTATAATGAACATGATGTCATTCTGCAACATGCATGAAAAGTGACACATTTCAGATTTTTCCTCTGCTGTGTGTGTGCTGGAGGTTACTGAACAGTAAATAGTTAGAATCCTGTACTGTTCTTTCAGTCACAACATACTCATACAGATTTGACCATGTAGAGTCATTTGTTATTTGTATCCTGTTAAGAGTGCCTGCTTCTCTGTAAGGAGATGTATACTCTTGTCAAGCCAAGGCCCTCTCTTGTCCTCCTCTCCCCCAGCTGGTTTAATAGGACCCCCGAGCAGCCCAGGGTCCAAGCTGTTTTGTCATCTTTAGCTGGAGAATAGCTTGCTGTGTCACTGCCAGGCTTCTTCAGGGCTCCCCTAAGACTGTTTATTCTGGCCTGGGTTTCTGCTGCCCTCTGCTGGTGTCTGTGCTGTTCTTGGCTTGCGTTTTACAGGGAGAGGGTTCATGATTGATGATTGATTATGATTTGTGTTTGTGTTGTTTTCAGAGGGAGAAGCTGAAGATTACCATGGAGACACTGGGTGACATCATGACCTATCATGAGAGCTGTTCCTCAGACTGTCCTGAGAGTTCATTGGTCCAGCACAGACTGGCCTACGTAGCCACTGCCGTCTTCACCATCAGACTGCTGCAGACCATCCTGCCCCTGGAGAAGGTGTCTTTGTTATTTTTTGTCACAGTACTTTTTGAGCTGCATGACTAACCCTAACCAAACAGATACGTTTCTCCTCTCCAGGCCAGTGGTCATCTCCCGGAGAGTGCTGTGGCAGTCCTCTTGTCTCTGTGTCTGGACCGGCCCTTCAGCTTGGCCTATCCCAGCATGGCGGAGGCTGCGGTGGCCTACCTGGAGCAGGTGAACCCTGAAGGCCATGACCTCTACAGGAGGACCAGCCGTGCTGCTCTCTGGATGGAGTCCACCTGCATGTTTCTTAAGGAGACGCAGCAACAGGTACTGAGATAGACGAGGCTCGTTTGGAAAGGAGTAGTAGGTGCTCAACCAACGTAATACCAGGTGCAACCAAAAACCATGAGAGGATCTGGAAGGAATAGGTGTGATTCTCCTGGAAGAGGAGAATCTTTTGTAAAATAGTAAGATATGGGTGTTTTTGCTGGAAGATAATGTAGATATTACAAAAAAGACTGAGCTTACATGTTTTACTGTTGCACCAGAGTACAATGTTAAGGAGTTTGTTTCTATTCCTCCACAGGGAGATAAGAACTGGCTTGAGTTACTGGAGCTGGCAGACCAGGCCATAGATGGTTTTCCATACCACCAACACCTACCCATTGTCAAGGAGTGCATCCACATCTGCTCCTACTTGTAAGTTATCTATTACTACTACTACTTCTATTTATGGTAGAGTGAGAAGTCCCCTTTCTGTAAGATAAATACTGCTCAACTCATTCGATGAATGGATTCATTGTATTTATTTTCCTACTGTGTTATTGACTTGTTTATTGTTTACTCCATGTGTAACTCTGTGTTGTTGTCTGTTCACACTGCTATGCTTTATCTTGGCCAGGTCGCAGTTGTAAATGAGAACTTGTTCTCAACTAGCCTACCTGGTTAAATAAAGGTGAAATAAAAAAATAAAAAATTCATTAACACATTGTCTTATTTGTGGTTGTATCATAAGGTGGAAGTTTGAGCAGGCCAGTCCGCTGCTCCAGACAGAGAGCCAGAGGGTTCTACTGAAGCTTCTGACCCATCCCCTCCTCCCTGTGAAGACTGAGACCTACACCTGCACTCTCAATGTAGTCAAGGTGAGGTCAACCCATAGAGATCTATTCAATACGATCGGTAATCTGGTAATGCTGGCACTTAACAGATGTTTGGTAGGACAACGATATCATAACATTGCTAATGCTTTTGACCTCTCACCTCTTCATGCGAGGTCATCTGGTAAGCATGTTGTTCACTTTTGACCCCTTAGGAGTGTCTTGGGGTTCAGAATGTGGTCAAGCCCGTGTCGTCAGTCTGTAGTGGGGTTAATTTCCTCCTTCACCCCAAAGTCCTCTACCAGATCAGTGCATTTGGACTCCAGGACCCAATTGGGAAGGTAGTATGTGTGCACACGCATGTGTTGTTTAGTGACAAATCAATCTGCTTCTCAAGGGTTTGTCTAAGGTCATATAAAATGTTGACAATGTGTAGATGTTGCTCTAGACATACAGCACTGAACCACTTTTTTAAAAGGTCATTATTGCAAAACACAATTTATTCTCAATGGCTAAATGAAGGATAAATGGACAAGAAACAGTTGGCTGGCTTGTGGAAGAGACGTTTTGTTATACTGCCTGCTGTGGGTTCAGGAGTTGATGTGTGATCTATAGGTAAACTCTGCTGCCAAGGATATTCTGCTCTTCCTGCTGAAGTGCCCATTAATGATGACAGCATCAACATGGGACAGGTTCAACCAGGCACTTTACCCAGTCATCCCCATATTACAGGTACTCTACACACACCACACACACTCAATGTTTGGCATACATTGGTTATACACATTGAGTGCTCATGAAGMGAAATACAATTTTTACCTTTTTATMTAGTACTTTGGAAGGGAAAATGCCTTAGTGGAATTGCACTTTTTCAGAAAATAACAATCATAGTGAAACGTCTTGCATCCTTCTGAGTACAGTGCACCATATGGAGCTGCTGCCAAGCAATATTTAGTTATCTGCTCATTTGCATATTCTGTGATATTGTAACAGTTTTTACCAAAAAAAAAAGCTTTTTATTAAACGTTGGTGTTTGAAGCAACTGAAATCCAGACAATTGAACCTGAATATGCATGGACTCTTGACAAGGTCGTCAAGTTTGATTTAATTTGCAGCCTTTCGTCTCTGAGCCTGTCACGTCAGTAGAAACCAGATGAAACATTCTCTAATCACGGTGATGCATATTTATTTACTGTTGTGCTCAGCTGGAATTCCCAGACCTTACTGTGTGTGTGTGTGTGTGTGTGTGTGTGTGTGTGTGTGTGTGTGTGTGTGTGTGTGTAGAGTTACGCAGGCACAGAGGATGCGCTGGGAAACTGTGTTCTTCTGATAAGTGAAGTGTCAAACGAGGTGAGAGACGGCGTGTTTCCAAACACAGCCAAGTTGAGAGCTGCGCTACGACTACTCTTCACTAAGGAGCCGGAGTAAGTGAGCGTGTCTGTGTAGTAGGGGACTGTTTCTCTGTGTTTGTGTGTGGTAGGGCTGCACGATTAATCACATTTTAATCGAAATTGCAGTATTGAAATTTGCATTTAGCCGTCTAACTTCCATTTTTTTTAACTTTTGATTTTTTRCTCGACTTGACAGAGTTTTCTCTCCATCTCTCCTCTTTTGGCCGTTTCCCAACCCCACACGAAGCCCTCCCCCCTGTCACTCAAGCATGCAGTTCCTTGAACTCGAGATTCTCTAAGTGCATTGACCAAATAACAGCATGCAGTCAAATGATTTTTCCAAACAAGAACGACGCAGCTTTCCACTTTGCATCTACATATTTTACTAGTTAGTTGTTGTGCCCCCAAAAAACGTGAGTTAGCCCTTAATGCTAATCGCTAGCTAGCTAGCTGGCTAACTAACTCCGCTGAGATTTGGCAAATCTTGCTTGCAAACTTTTGCTCTAATACAGGGCGGTACCAGTGGTGGAGCACAGCAGCATTGTTTGTGGAATGTGCCTATTTCAATCTAATTAGGGTCTCATGGAAAACACTTACCAACACTTTGGTTCCTACTTTGTCACAACCATCTCCTCCCTTGTCTTGCCAAACAAAACTGCATTCCAAGTGCCCGTTGTATTCCACCCATACATTTAGAATTATTATTCTATTTCTATGATTCCAACAGTTTACCCTAGATGATTTCTATGTGTGTGTGTGCGTGCACGCCAGAGTATTTGAGCGGTTGGAAATCACGCTCATCGCTCATGGAGCGGTGCTTGCGCACTGAAAGACTGCCACTCCAAATTCGCTCCATTCATTAAAATCACAGTTTAACCAAAACCCATCTATTTTTGTGATGACATGGACTTACCATAAGGGTTTTAAGTATTGAAACCAAACCATATGATTTGAATGAAAAGTATTTGAATAAACATGAAAAGGTGAATGTAAGAATCACACATTTCCAATAGGCTACATGTTATATTAAACAGCATATAAACACTGTAAATAGGTCAGGAGCCAGACAGGGAGCCTAAGAAGGAACGGAAATAAATTATTTTGGCTATGTTCTTTCAATTATTTCATGGCTATAGCCTTCAAAGAAATACATTTTGAAGCATTTGCGAGTTTGACCCAATAGGCTAGTAGGGACATAAAGCCCTCAGCATTTAAACAACATTTCATTGTATTAAATCATTATAGTCTATAAATTGTGCAAATAGGCTGTGACTTACTTAGAATTAAATACAAATGAAATGAAAAATGACTTATTAGTGCCTTTGAATTCAATTTGAGAAACATACGTTTTGGCCAGTCTATGGCTTCAGGCTCAGGCGATGGTGCCTGGAGTGCAGGCCAGCAGCGGAGAATATCTTCTTCACAGAGCCACCGGGGATGTTAAACACCCTTTTGGCCCCTCTTGCCAGGCTGGGCAGAGATGCAGAGTTGTTTTATTTTTCTATAGGTAGGCCTAAAGGTTTGTAAGCAAAATAACCCAATCAAAGCGGGAAGCTCCTTGAACGTGGGAATATGCCAGGCCTTATTGTGCCAAAATCAATTATGGCCTATAGATAATATAACAAAAAATGAACGAAACGTTTAAGAGCAGATTTTTTGGTTCATAAATACTTTGCTACAATGACACACTCAGTTATCTACCCACCTCGTTCTTTTCTTTTAACGTGCGCGTAGTAAGTACTCCATCATGCTTTTGGGATACGTGTCTTTTCAGATTCCACAATGATTACTTAGTTGTGGACACTACATCACCACACTCCCTCTCTTGGTCGTCATCTTTGTAAGTCACCTTGATTTTGCACCTGTGTGTTTTATCAGTTTCTTTATGAAAATATTTAGTGAACTCCATGACAATAGCTAAAGCAAGGGGCTACAGCAGCACACAAGTAGACTACAAATGCGTGTTGGGCCTGGCATCCCCTGAGCTGGTGAAGTGAGCGCTCCAGCTCTTAGCTCCGGTCCTAGCTCCGGTCCAGCTCCGCTCTGCTCCGCTCACATACTCTGGTGCACGTGTGCATGTGAGGAAAAAGGCAAATTTGTTTGAGTGTGTGTCTTTACTTTTTGAAGCTGTCAACTGAATTTGACATTGACTCTCGAGGGCGTTGTAAAACCAGACAACTGTCTCAGTGTTTAGCTATTCTGCTTTCCAACACTGTGTGTTGATGTTGATGGGCATATTACTCCTGTCACTTGTTATAAGCTGATGGACTCATCAACTCTGTCTCTGGCTGGGGGCTCTTTGTAATGGTTATGGAAAACAGCCATCTTCTCCACACAGTCCCTGTCTGTCTATACTGCTGTTGTATGAATATGTATAGTTACTCTCTTTATTGTGCTGTGTACTCAGTTAGCTCCTCAGTGTTGTATGGAGGATGTATTAGTTGTATATGAAAGTCCTGTATCTTTGACTGATTCATAGACACAGAAAGAACAGAGAGAGAAAAGACAGAGATTGATTATTTGAATGCTTGATCAGATTTTCCCCTCTATGCATTTAGCAGCATTTAACTGCAGATTTTTTTCAAATGTTTGATGGCATACGAACACGGCATAAGCCATGGGAAAATGTGGAGAATAGCAGGAAACTAGCTTTAAAACTCCACATTTCTCTCAGCCCCTGACAAAATGTGTAGAATTGCAGGAAACTTGCTTTAAAACTGTAAAATGTTCTCTCCWCCCCATGGCAAAATATATAGAATTATAGGAAATTAGCTTTGAAACTGCCATTTTTCTCTCAGCCCCATGGCAAAATATGTATAATTTAAGGGAATTACTTTGCCGCTGCTAAATAAAATCCCAGGTAAAACACTGTTGCTATATCGATTAATTAATAGCTTGATTGATTGATGACCTACAGTCCCATACCTCTGAGTATTTGGTGTGATTGCAGGGTCCGAGCTGCAGCAGTCCAACACCTTCTTCCCCACCTGACCAGTGTAGAGGGGGCTACTACAGTCAGACCAACCCTGGAGGGTCCTGTCCTCTCCTCTCTCCCCTCCCTCTTCTGTCTCAACAATGCACTGGACATCAACCTGGACAGCAGCGACAAGTCCTTCCTCAAGGTAAGGATAGACGGGCAGCGACATACAGACAACGTTGGCCTTTTATCCCGATGCAAGTAAAGAGGTATAGTTATGTGACAGAGTGCAGAGTGTACACTACACGACTTTCAAAATCTTAACATCGCTCAGCATCTCACATTAAACTACCGTCTTTCATGTATTTTTTTTGTCTTGCCAACGTAGTGGTGCGCACACTAAACGATCTGGCGCAGACAGGGGGTCTTACACAACATTATTCACTTGCTCGTGAGGATTCTCCATACCACCACATTGTCTCACCAAAACAGTGTGATGTGATTCGATCAGGCAGTGCCCAGATAGGGCTCTACCTGTGCAGACCGAATGCCATTTTGCCCTTCCAGTCTCCAAAGGGCCCTTTTGTGTGATTTCRGCCAAAATGATACAAAAAAGTACGGAAGAAAGTGTCATTGTTGTTCGGAACCCACTGCCTGCAAGTCGTCGTCAAGTTCGCCACCACCTACCCCGTCCATTGTTTGAGCCTGTTGATCTGCCCTGTACCTAGCTTGCGCGCTCCCGGTTGTGCCTATTTCCCAGTCTGCCCTGTACGGATATTGCATGTGCCCAGTATGGAAACATGCATGGCTTGAGAGTTGCGGTCACTGGTCGTGTGTGTGTGTAGCTATCTACCTAGTTTAAATATCAACAGTACTGCCACAGCAGCATAACATTTGATTAACACTTGATGACACTTGATTTAGCCTATATCATCAGTATTTTGGTCTGGTTGGCTGATATGCACAGCAGAGAGAGGCAGAAAGAGGTAAATCGGAATCAATAAAATAAATCTAACTAGCAGATTTAAATCAATCAACATCAATGATCAGCTGATAGCCCACCCTCTTTTCTGATGTAATTCATGTCTTTAGGCGGCACTGCAACTACTTTTTGTAATGTAGTGCATGTGGACACCTGCTCGTCAAACATCTCATTCCAAAATCATAGGCATTAATATGGAGTTGGTCCACGCCTTTGCTGCTATAACAGCCTCCACTAGATGTTGGAACATTGCTGCGGGGACTTGCTTCCATTCAGCCACAAGAGCATTAGTGAGGTCGGGTACTGATGTTGGGTGATTAGGCCTGGCTCGCAGTTGGCGTTCCCATTTATCCCAAAGGTGTTCGATGGGGTTGAGGTCAGGGCTCTGCAGGKCAGTCAAGTTCTTCCATACCGATCTCGACAAACAATTTCTGTATGGACCTCGGTTTGTGCATAGGGGTATTGTCATGCTGAAACAGGAAAGGGCCTTCCCCAAACTGTTGCCACAAAGTTGGAAGCACAGAATCGTCTAGAATGTCATTGCATGCAGTAGCATTAAGATTTCCCTTCACTGGAACTAAGTTGCCTAGGCCGAACCATGAAAAACAGCCCAGACCATTATTCCTCCTCCACCAAACTTTACAGTTGGCACTATGCATTGGGTCAGGTGGTGTTCTCCTGGCATCCGCGAAACACAGATTCGTCCATCGGACTGCCAGATGGTGAAGTGTGATTCATCTCTCCAGAGAATGCGTTTCCACTGCTCCGAAGTCCAATGGCAGCGAGTTTTACACAGCTCCAGCCGACCCTTGGTATTGCGCATGGTCATCTTAGGCTTGTGTGCGGCTGCTCTGCCATGGAAACCCATTTCATGAAGTTCCCAACGAACAGTTCTTCCAGAGGCCGTTTGGACCTCGTTAGTGAGTGTTGCGACTGAGGACAGACTATTTTTACGCGCTATGCGCTCCAGCACTCTGCGGTTCCGTTCTGTGAGCTTGTGTGGCCTACCACTTCACAGCTGAGCCATTGCTGCTCCTAGATGTTTCCACTTCATAATAACAGTACTTACAGTTGACCGGGGCAACTCTAGCAGGGCAGAAATTTGACTAACTGACTTGATGGAAAGGTGGCATCCTATGACGGTGCCACGTTGAAAGTCACTGAGCTCTTCAGTAAGGGCATTCTACTGCCAATGTTTGTTTATGGAGATTGCATGGCTGTGTGCTCAATTTTATACACCTGTCAGCAACGGGTGTGGATGAAATAGCAGAATCTACTCATTTGAAGGGGTGTCCACATACTATTGTGTATATATATATCAAATGAATGGTTATTTGTCACATGTGCCGAATACAACAGGTGTAGTAGACCTTACTGTGAAATGCTTACTTACAAGCCCTAGATTTAAAAGATTTGCTAAATAAAATAAAAAGTAACACAATAAAATAACAATAACGAGGCTATATACAGGGGGTACCGGTACCGAGTCAGTGTGCGGGGGGGTACAGGTTAGTCGAGGTAATTTGTACATGTAGGTAGGGGTGAAGTGACTGTGCATAGACTATGCATATAGTGTAGCTAGTTTACAATTTGTGATGATGAGTGAGTGTTGTTGTGTGGCAAAGATGCGCTAGGCTGGTCTCTCTCCAAGAATGTCCGCTGACCCCCGCCAATTCATGTGCACTCATTGTTTCTTTATATCAATTGGCTGTTAATGCTGACCAATTCCCGTACGTATCACATATATATTTAGTCTTGATGTTATCATTAATCTCCTCAATTCACCAAGTAATCTACAATGTTTGGTTGCGGTCATTTCTGTTCATTCAGACAATATATTATTACATTCACACCATTCTCGTTCTCAAAGTGGAAACGTTGTTTGGAGAGCTAAAAAACTGTAACACATATGATCAAGAAGCTTTGGTTTATTTCATTCTATTTACCAGTTTTGTCGATTTCTTCATTGTCTTTATTTGTGTGTTGTTTCTCTGTCTTGCTGTTTCAAGTGCGTACATGTACCTGACCTGCGCTCCACATAGGTGTGGCTTCAAGGTCCCTATTTTACATGTTGCATAAATAAATAAAAAATGCTTGCTAAAAAATATATATATATGTTTTTGCTACAGAGGCATTTGGTGTGTTATGAATTTCGAGATATTCATTTTATTTTTGAGCACATGCCCCCTGTGCATGGCCCTGGATTAGATTGTTAATGTAGCRAGAACGAGCTGTGGCTCTAAGCAGGCTCTTTAGCAAGCTCATTGGCTATTTGCTGATCACATTCTTAAAACTTGTCGTTGCAAATCTCACACTACAAGAGCATTGCAGATTTTGTGCCSATATAATCAAGTATGTTTGAAAATATCGGTACGTCTGGGACTACTCGAAGACGGGATCAGTAGCCCTCCGATGGCGTGTCTGACTCGCTCACATCAAACGAGCGTCGGTGATGTCTCCCCCCGAGTAGGCAACGACATGGGGATTTTTCTTTCCCATCTCAAAAGAAAAACATGTCTGGGCCCACTAAATCGGGGCCAAATCATGTAGTGTACCACTGGGTTAAATTGTTCTTACTGTTAGTTGTTTATTTCTTTATAACCATAGGTGGAGTCAGTGGAGAAGCTGTTCAGCATCTTGACCTCTGACACTGTTGACCTGACCCTCAGGAGGTCAGCAGCAGAACAACTGGCTGTCGTCCTACAGGGTGATGTAGCGCTTCATATCCTCCACACAATGCATTTAGGATTAGCAAGGGATATGTCGATCAAAAAATATTTTTTGGGGAAAAGGGCATAACACTAGACATAACTCTCCTAAGCTTTGTTAGTGTTGACCTAGAACATCAAAATGMTTTGCAAAGAAAATAAAGTTGAGGAAAATATAAACGTTTTGTGCGAATAGTCACACAAAGAAAAGCTTGACATGTTTTTGCAAAGGCGTATGCTTCTACCCACCACCATATGTTTAGGATAAATAATGGAAGTAACTTGAGAAAGGAAAAATATGCAAATTCCATGTATTCTTAGGGTCTAGCATTGTTAGGCAGACAACACTTCATTTGTATTATTGATAGGCCTATTAAGTTATTACTTTCAATCTATTTTCTCCACAGAAACAGCAATGCACCCAGTGTTGAAGAGTCTTGGTGTAACAGATAAAGTGATCTGCTTCATCACAGAGAGTGTGAACGGCCACAGGAAGGTGAAAAGACCTCACAGATCAGCTTGCATATGAATGTGTATGTTTGTCTATGTTCGCTGTGTTAACACGTGTGTGTTCTTCCTCCAGAGCATGGACTGCCTGTTGGAGCCGTGTGTGTGTATTCTGAGAAAGCTGGTGTATGCAGACCCCTCCCTGAGGCATCTTCTGGCTGAGAAGAACCCCCTCCTCATCACTTTGCTCAGGGGTACGTTCCCAACACAACTCATTTAGCAACCATCACAGTCCAACGCTATCACACTGCTCTGAGTGACGTTCACACACAACTCATTCACTCGGGCACAGCTAAACACATTTCGTTGCCCAGCTGAGGGATAAGTTTGCATTACAACTCAGCGAGTAACGTTTGAACAGTTTAACACTGCCCTGGGGTTCATTCACATCACAACTCATTCAATTTAGGCATTACGTTGTACAGTTTTAGAGGTATGTTCACAGGACCTAGACGTTCACATTGGTAAACACATTCTGTTGCACCTCTCAAAGGCCTTCACAAGGTTAAACAATCACATAGCTAAACCCTCACTGGAATCAACTGAGTGTACGTTCACCACCGCTAATCACTGAACGTTTTCTAATTGTTTGTTTATCCTGTTAGCTTCATTGCTTGTCAAGGAGAACAAAGGGGATGTTCGTGAGGCGGCTGTGTTGATGTGTCTGCTGCTCTTTGATGAGATTGCCACAGTAGAAGTGTGGTATGTGTTCTTCCCGCTCTCATCTGAATTAATTTGTTTGCTTTTGATTTTAGCACTATTTCCTACAGAGCCACGGTGTGGTAAAGCATTTTATTGTTTTACCTAATCAGGTCGGAAAATTCCAGCTCCGACGTGGCTCTCTCACCATTCTCTCTCCCTGTGTCCGTCATACGAAGGTAATGAAGTAGCCTAACTTTATTGATAGTCACCAATATTTACTTTTTATATTGATGTCAGTCTGTCTATTTACATATGAATGGTGTTATATCTAGTAACTACATGCTCTACCCTCCTCTCTCTCCCCCTGCTCACTCCCCCTCCTCTCCCTCCATAGGTACAGCCTACCGTTCCAGGCCGCGTCCCACCATGCGGTGAGCCCCTACTGCTCCGTCCTGCCCCCCTACTCTGACCTCCTCTCCCTGACCCCCGCTAAGGAGACCCTGCAGCTGGCCTGGAACACCGCATGGCATTCTGGGATAGATAACCTCTTGGAGCAGCTCCGTGGGATCCGCAGTGATGTCGCCGAGTAAGTGATGTCATCACGTCACACCTTATGTACCTTGGATGTCAAGTTTGTTTTTGTTGACCTTCATTTTACCAAGGACGTTAATTTGAGATTGTTCACTAGCTACAATGTTTACTAGAACGTTCTGGGGAAGAGTTGCAGACAGTTTCTGTTGGACTGCTAAAGTGATGGATCAGACGCCTCAGCTGTCTTCATTTTTGTCATGTAACCTAATGCAGACAACAGACGAGGAAGCCTCACCGTTCCTGTTTTAACTTAACTAATCACACCAGAGGTATACAACTAAACAATGGATCAATTCAGGTGTCACTATCATGCACAAAACTATCACTGTCTTAATGCAGACTGGCATCAAAGTAAATTAGAAAGAAAATTATAAAGAAATCAGAAAGGAAAAGGCCGCACACTGCTGCTCATGCTCTCAGGTGATATTTATAACAACGTTTCGACCCTAAGGTCTTCATCAGGCATCCATATCCCAGGTGGGGGTGGAAGGTCCTATATATAGAGGCAGTACTCAGTGACATCACATCCTGAAACAGGAGGTAAAAAATMTATAACATAGGTTCACAATATTTACATTCAATGTCAAAATATATGATCATACACAAGGAATGTGATCAATATTTACAGTAATATATAGTTGAAGTCGGAAGTTTACATACACCTTAGCCAAATACATTTAAACTCAGTTTTTCACAATTTCTGACATTTAATCCTAGTAAAAATTCCCTGTTTTAGGTCAGTTAGGATCACCACTTTTATTTTAAGAATGTGAAATGTCAGAATAATAGTAGAGAGAATGATTTATTTCAAGCTTTATTGCTAGATTTCATCACATTCCAGTGGGTCAGAAGTTTACATACACTCAATTAGTATTTGGTAGCATTGCCTTTAAATTGTTTAACTTGAGTCAAACGTTTCGGGTAGCCTTCACAAAATGTTGGGTGAATTTTGGCCCATTCCTCTGACAGAGCTGGTGTAACTGAGTCAAGTTTGTAGGCGTCCTTGCTCGCACATGCTTTTTTCAGTTCTGCCCACACATTTTCGATAGGATTGAGGTCAGGGCTTTGTGATGGCCACTCCAATACTTGACTTTGTTGTCCTTAAGCATTTTGTCAACAACTTTGGAAGTTGCTAGGGGTCATCGTCCATTTGGAAGACCCGTTTGCAACCAAGCTTTAACTTCCTGACTGATGTATTGAGATGTTGCTTCAATATATCCACATAATTTTCCTCCCTCATGATGCATCTATTTTGTGAAGTGCATCAGTCCCTCCTGCAGCAAAGCACCCCACAACATGATGCTGCCACCCCCGTGCTTCACGGTTGGATGGTGTTCTTTGGCTTGCAAGCATCCCCTTTTTCCTCCAAACATAACGATGGTCATGTATGGCCAAACAGTTCTATTTTTGTTTTCATCAGACCAGAGGACATTTCTCAAAAGGTGCAATCTTTGTCCCCAGTGGCAGTTGCAAACCGTAGTCAGTTTTTTTAATGACGGTTTTGGAGCAGTGGCTTCTTCCTTGCTGAGCGGCCTTTCAGGCTATGTCGATATAGGACTTGTTTTACTGTGGATTTAGATACCTTTGTACCTGTTTCCTCCAGCATCTTCACAAGGTCCTTCTGTGTCTGGGATTGATTTGCACTTTTCACACCAAGAACGTTCATCTCTAGGAGACAAACGCGTCTCCTTCCTGAGCGTTTGACGCTGTGTGGTCCATGGCGTTTATACTTGTGTACTAATGTTTGTACAGATGAACGTGGTACCTTCAGGCATTTGGAAATTGCTCCCAAGGATGAACCAGACTTGTGAGGTCTACCATTTTTTCCTGAGGTCTTGTCTGATTTCTTTTGATTTTCCCATGATGTCAAGCAAAAGAGCACTGGGTTTGAAGGTAGGCCTTGAAAACATCCACAGGTACACCCCCATTGACTCAAATGATGTCAATTAGCCTATCTGCTATCCGAGCAGCTACCGATCGCTGCAGTGTACATAGTCCATTTGTATATAGCCCACCGAATTTACCTACCTCACCCCCATACTGCTTTATTTATTTACTTTTCTGCTCTTTTGCACACCAGTATCTCTACTTGCACATGATCATCTGATGATTTATCACTCCAGTGTTAATCTGCTAAATTGTAATTATTCGATTTATTGCCTACCTCCTCATGCCTTTGCACACTGTATATAGATTCTCTTTTTTTACCATGTTATTGACTTGTTTATTGTTTACTCCATGTGGAACTCTGTGTTGTTGTCTGTTACACTGTATGCTTTATCTGGCCAGGTCGCAGTTGCAAATGAGAACTTGTTCTCAACTAGCCTACCTGGTTAAATAAAGGTGAAAAAAAATAAAAATCAGAAGTTCTAAAGCCAGGACATTTTCTGGAATTTCCCAAGCTGTTTAAAGGCACAGTCAACTTACATGCTGACCAGACCGGACACGTTACGTGCGCGAGCGTCACAAATACATTTAGAAATCCATGTTATTCAATTATTGCCCCACACTGCTCGCGCGCGCCCTCGAGCGGTCATTGCCAAGGGCTTAAATAGAAGTAATTCCTATTTCTGATGCAGATCTTGCTGAAAAGTCCTGCCTCTCCCATCTCCTCATTGGTTTATAGAAGCAGGTACCCACGTGCCATCTCCTCATTGGTTATACCCACGTGGGTGATTGAAAGACGAACTTTGTTGCCGGTTGTTGTGGTAATACAATGAAAGTTTAGATGCCAATCACCATATAAGCCTGGAAGGAGAAGAGATGACTAGAAACGATTCGGTTGGCTGTTTTATGTGTGGATTAATTGTCGGAGTAGAGGTCCTTGTGCATTTCAGGTAAAATAACAACTCAATGTTTATTTCCCAGGACAAATTAGCTAGCAACAGCAAGCTAGCTAAATAGGACAAATTAAAGTTAGCTAGCAAGTGCAAGCTAACTAGCTAAATTGCCATACATGTTTAATGCTTTTCGACCTGTCCCCAAATGAATATCATTGGTTCAGAGTTTGTTTTGATATTTTAACCTGTGTGTCGTGATCGCGTTTGGTGTGGGGGGGTAAAATACATTTCTGCACGATAGTGCACAATGGCGCACGCCCGCAGCCGGTTTGGGGTTAGTATATGTACATTTCTGACCCACTGGAATTGTGATACAGTGAATTATGAGTGAAGTAATCTGTCTGTCAAATGACTAGATGTCCTAACCGACTTGCCAAGACTATAGTTTGTTAACAAGAAATTTGTGGAGTGGTTGAAAGACGAGTTTTGATGACTCCAAGCTAAGTGTATGTAAACTTCCGACTTCAACTGTATATATACACAGAATATTAAATTAGGTTAAAAAACACTCATTTGGACATATACCCAGCTCATTAGCATTCTCTAATCAAACAAAATCACATCCTCATCTAAAGTGGAACAACACATGGCACAGACCCAGATTAAGGCTTAGTCCTGGACTAAACAGCAAGGCTGAAAGGGTTTTTGAACCCAGGAGTATGTGCGTGTATGTTTATTCACATTTTTATTTAGATGAACCTTTGCGTCTTCGTCTGGTTAGAAAATATTCTGAGTACTACAGTTCTTTTTCAATGTAATGTCAAGGTGCTTCATGTAGATACTGTAGCTAGCTTGAATCAGTCAGTCCTGAGGGGTYTCCTACGAAGCAAGCTAGATCTACTCAGAGTTTTCTAAAGCTAACTAGCTTCAGTTATCTTCACATTCCAGCTCAGTCTTTATCCGTACATCAACAGTGGATATTACTCGCCCCCCTGCCGTTAACTCTAGCTGGCTGGTAACTGTGCGTGCATGCCACACAAGGCTAGTCCAACACCGAACTCATCATTGAGACATTGCTGAAACTTCAATCCATGGGTAAGTCAGTCACACTTTAATTTGTGCTGAAATCAAAATTAAAGAAAAGTTATTTTGCAAATTCAGTAGGCTCTTGTGTGAAATAGGCTTCTAAAAGTGCCGCCTTGATTTTATTGCTTATCGTTAATGCCGTCTTTGGTGTGCTTATCAATATACAAGCACCTTTTCCCTCCACTCCTATCAATACTTTTGCATGACTAAATAGTCCTCAGAGCATGCCCGGACTAGCTGGCTGGTGTGTTTACGGACATTTTCAATCGCTCCCTATCCCAGTCTGTTGTCCCCACATGCTTCAAGATGGCCACCATTGTTCCTGTACCCAAGAAGGCAAAGATAACTGAACTAAATGACTACTGCCCTGTAGCACTCACTTCCCACTTCTGTTTGCATTCCGCCCCAACAGGTCCACAGATGACGCAATCGCCATCACARTGCACACTGCCTTATCCCATCTGGGCAAAAGGAATACCTATGTAAGAATGCTGTTCGTTGACTATAGCTCAGCATTCAACACCATTGGTGCCCTCCAAGCTCATCAGGAGGCCCTGGGTCTCAACCCCGCCCTGTGCAATTGGGTCCTGGACTTTCTGACGGGCTGCCCCCAGGTGGTGAAGGTAGGAAACAACATCTTCGCTGACCCTCGACACAATGGTGCATGTTCAGCCCCCTCCTGTACTCCTGTTCACCCACGACTGCGTGGCCACGCACGCCTCCAACTCAATCATCAAGTTTGCAGACGACACAACAGCCGTGGGCTTGATTACCAGCAACGACGAGACAGCCTACAGGGAGGAGGTGAGGGCCCTCGGAGTGTGGTGTCAGGAAAACAACCTCTTACTCAACGTCAACAAATCAAAGGAGATGATCGTGGACTTCGGGAAACAGCAGAGGGAGTACACATCACAGACAAACTGAAATGGTCCACTCACACAGACAGTGTGGTGAAGAAGGCGCAACAGTACCTCTTCAACCTCAGGAGGCTGAAGAAATTTGGTTTGTCAGGGCTTTGGGCTTTGGACAAACTTTTACAGATTCACAATCGAGAGCATCCCGTCAGGCTGTATCGTAGCCTGGTACGGCAAATGCACCGCCCTCAACCGCAAGGTACAGGTACACCAAAGCTGGGACCAAGAGACTGAAAAACAGCTTGTTGTTCAGCTTCTTCAGACTGCTAAACAGCAATCACTAACTCAGAGAGGCTGCTGCCTACATTGAGACCCAATCACTGGCCACTTTAATAAATGGATTACTAGTCACTTTATACAATGCACTCTAAATAAGGCCACTTTAATAATGTTTACATATCTTACATTACTCATATCACATGTATATACTGTATTTTATACCATCTATTGCACCTTGCCTATGCCGCTCAGCCATCGCTCATCCATATACTTACATGTACATATTCTCATTCACCCCTTTAGATTTGTGTGTATTAGGTAGTTGTTGGGGAATTGTTAGATATTACTGTACTGTCAGAACTAGAAGCACAAGCATTTCGCTACACTCGCATTAACATCTGCTAACCATGTGTAAGTGATAAATAAAATTAGATTTTTAATAATAAAAGAATGTTAGGACTACATTGCGTGAAGTTTAAAATGCATTCTGTCATTATGTGTAATGTTATATATTTTAACATTACTATGTTTTAACACCCCAAAAGACTTTTGATTAATAAAATATTGAATCAGTCGTCTTCCTCAAATGATGGGGTTGATGACGCAATCTTTGCAAGAGGGAGGGAATCTGATTAATTCAGAGCAGGTGAAGTTAGCCGTGAGAGAGCCCGCCCTGGAGCAGGTTAGTTCTGAAGGATTCGTTGCCATAGAAATGTACCAGGCTAAAAGGTGAGCCACTTTTGTATGACCGGTTAGCCCGAGTTGAACTCAAAGTTGATCAAAGTTAACTTGCTAACCCCTCAGACCTGCTTCGTAGGCTACTCCTCTGGTTCTCAGGTGTAAACTAGGCTGCCACACAGCCTTTTAGTGATGAGTCATGCAGAACTACCCACAATCCCCTGCTGTCCCAGACACAGGAAGTGTGGAGTGACAAGGCACGTCTGGAAGACGGCTCATCAAAAGTACCTGGGAACAGAATTAGGAAGGCACCGTGCTGCCTGGGTGATTGGGCTCTTATGTGACACCCCTGTCACCGTAGAAATACAACTTCTGATCCAACTCAGAATCAGAACGACTCAATTATTACACGCCACATTCTTCTCTCCCCTTCGACTCTTTCCCAGGTGGTTTCTTAACGGGAATGTGTTCACTCATTCTCATCACAGCCAAAAAGATAAGGTCAAGATAACATAACTAGACCTGAGTTGTTCCTGGTCCGGTCACATGCACAAGATGAGTACTATATTGACCCTAAAGGGAAACTTTGATTGCTTGCAGAAAAAATAACAAATACTGTCTTGTTTTCCTCTAGTTTCCACAGTGATCTGAGCCTGTCAGGGTCACAGGTTCTGTCGTTACGGGCAACGCACCTCCCCAGCGGCCTTCAGGACTGCGTCCAGGACATCGTCATGGCAGCAGGCCATGCCTCTGTGACCTCTGCACTCTCCAGGCTCCGCCTCCACCTGCTGATTGACAGGATGGCCATCACAGGCACTCACACACACAGCTGCAGGGACACTCTCCGTTCCCTCATCTGGCAGCCCGCCATAGCAAGGTACACACACACACACACACACACTAGAAGACCATCTATATTGATGCAACAATTTCAAATATTTTACTGAGTTACAGTTCATATAAGGAAATCAGTCAATTTAAATAAATTCATTAGGCCCTCATGTATGGATTTCACATGACTGGGAATACAGACATGCATCTGTTGGTCACAGATACATTTWWAAAAAAGTAGGGGCGTGGATCAGAAACCAGTCAGTATCTTGTGTGACCATAGTTTGCTTCATGCAGCGCAACACATCTTCTTCACATAGTTGATCAGGCTGTTGATTGTGGAATGTTGTCCCACTCCTCTTCAATGGCTGTGCGAAGTTGCTGGATATTGGCGGGAACTGTAACACGCCGTCGATCCAGAGCATCCCAAACATGCTCAATGGGTGGCATGCCTGGTGAATATGCAGGCCATGGAAGAACTGGGACATTTTCAGCTTCTAGTAATTGTGTACAGATCATTGAAACATGGGTCCATGCATTATCATGCTGAAACATGAGGTGATGGTGGTCTGCGGATGTGAGGCCGGTTGAACGTACTGCCAAATTCTCTAAAATGGTTGAGAAATGAACATGAAATTCTCTAGCCACAGCTCTGGTGGTCCTTTCTGCAGTCAGCATGTCAGTTACACGCTCCCTTAAAACTTGAGACATCTGTGGCATTGTGTTGTGTGCACATTTTAGAGTGGTCTTTTTTTGTTCCCAGCACAAGGTGCACCTGTGTAATGATCATGCCGTTTAATCAGCTTCTTGATATGCCACACCAGTCCAGGTGGATGGATAATCTTGGCAAAGGAGAAATGCTCACTAACAGGGACGTAAACAAATTTGTACACAAGATTTGAGAGAAATAAGCTTTTTGTGCTTATGGAAAATTTCTGGGATCTTTTTATTCCAGCTCATCAAACATGGGACCAACACTTGTTGCGTTTTATATTTTTCTTCAGTATAATTATGCAATAAATGAATCCTTTATTTTGTATTATTCAATGCTGCACTTTCAGCAGCTTTACTGTAGTCATCAATTCTACAGGTCAGTTGTATGTCCACCAAAATTCAAGATATCATCCATATTCTCCATTATTCTGTCTCCCTCTCTCTGTCTGTAGGTTTGTGCAGGTGCGTCCAGCGTGTGTAGAGGATGAGAGGTTGCTGGTGGARGTTATAGCGTTCCTGAGCGCCTACTTCAAACAGAGCCATTTAGAGTCRGAGGACAAGGACCTCCGCTGGATACTGGAGCTACTCCTCAAACAGGTCAGCACTAGGACCAGGAGGTCCCCAGGTTTGCTTTCCTCYTCTCCTAGATCCTTGTCCACTTTGCTTCATTCCCTTTCTTTAGTCTCATCTCCATCTTTTACATTGATCTGAACCCAGGTTAGGTGAAAGCAGTATGATAAGTCTATTGGGAAAATGCCCTCAACCTATCTTCTCAGGGTTTGTCCTCTGTGATATCGCTTTAACCTCTAACCTTTCATCTAGGCCTTATRCTATGTGTCGTCATGAAGGAGATGAGGGAATAGGGACTATAATAGGAAAACTGGTCTAGTGTATCACCATTACTCAGTAAATCTGACTTCATCTCCTTTCTTGTATTAACCCATGTTGGGAACCATTAGATTGGGCACACTCCCCCTCTTCTCCCCTAAAACTGTAGGGTGAGTGGGTGCTTGCATGTGTGTGTGCCAGCGATCCATTTAAGCTTTCCTGTCCTCCCCAAACACAGAGATGTGTAGTTATCAAAGTAGAGCCTGTATAAATCACACACTGTCAAAGGACAAAGGCATTAATATCACATTACAACCCCAAAATAGAGTACCAGGACCCATAACATAGATGATTTCCACAGCTGTTAAGAAACTCTCAGTTATTTCTTAGCTACAGGAGCTACATCAGATCTAATGTGTCTCACCTTGCCTGCTTCATCATAGGTATGGTACCCGCATGGGCTGAACTGAAAAATGTGCGCATTAATTTATATGCCAACAGTGCCCAACAATGCCAAATGAATCATACCGATAACAAATCCTAATTGCTAAATTGCCTCAATAAAAAACAATTTCCATTTAAGATGAATTTATTGAAACCATAATATCAACTGTTTAAATTATATCACATTTATTTATAAAGCCCTTTTTACATCAGCAGATGTCAAAAAGGGCTTATACAGAAACCCAGGCTAAAACCCCAAACAGCAAGCAATGCAGATTTAGAAGCACAGGGGCTAGGAAAAWCTCCCTAGAAAGGCAGGGAAAGGAAGAAACGTAGAGAGGAACAAGGCTCTGGGGGGTGACCAGTCCTCTTCTGGCTGTGCCGGGTGGAGATTATAAGAGTACKTGGCTATTAAGGCCAGATTGTTTTTCAAGATGTTCAAACATTCATAGATGACAAGCAGGGTGAAATAATAATCACAATGTTTCTAGAGGTTACAACAGTTCAGTACCTCAGGAATACATCAGTTGGCTTTTCATGGTTAGCATTCAGAGGTCGAGAAAGCAGGTGTGGGGGAGAGAGAGAGAGTCGGGAACAGCAGGTCCGGGACAAGGTAGCAAGTCCGGTGAATAGTTCGGGGTTCAATATCCGCAGGCAGAACAGTTGAACCTGGAGCAGCAGCACGACCAGGTGGACTGGGGACAGCCAGGAGTCATCAGGCCAGGTTGTCCTGAGTCATGGTCCTAGGGCTCAGGTCCTCTGGGAGGGGAGGGAGAGAGAATTAGAGGGAGCATACTTAAATGTACACAGGACACCAGATAAGACAGGAGAATTACACCAGATATAACAGACTGACCCTAGCCCCCTGGCACATAGCCTCCAGTATGCTGCAATAGTCTGAGACGGGGGACACTGTGACAGGGCCAACCAGGCAGGATATAACCCCACCCACTTTGCCAAAGCACAGCCCCCTACCACTAGAGGGATATCAACAGACCACCAACTTACTACCCTGAGACAAGGCTGAGTATAGCCCACGAAGGTCTCCTCCACCGCATGAGCCCGAGAACACAATCTTCAGTAAGGCAGTAACCTCAGCAGTGATGCTTGCTTGTAGAAGCCTATGTATGGCTGTGCAATGACACAGCCTTGTTTTGTTAATTTTGCAGACAAAACGCTCTTATTTCCCGAGCCATTATCACAATCAAGACTAGGGTTGCAAAGGGTTGGASATTTTTCAGTAAATTTCCCAATTTTGGGGGGAAATCTTCATTGGGAAGTTAAGCCCTGAAATTTGGGGAATTTTGCTTAAATTCATCAAAAAAGTTAACTTATAACTTATAACGGTGACCTTTTTTTTGTGGGATACACATAAGGTAATTCTAGGTCTTGTGGCATATTTTGGTTAAACTATCCCCAATTCAATGGAATTGCAACCCTCTGTGTGCACAGTGCATTCTTCCATCACATGTACAGCTGATTCTCAAGATATTACACGCTAATGAGATGCTATTGAGCCCACTCTACTACACTGTCTGAGCAAAGGACTACATGCTTTCTGGTAAGTTTTGATTACAACACTGGGTGGGGTGAATACATTTTATATGACATGCATGATTTTTTGTTAACTAGTAAATAGTAGCCTACAGCAAAGTGTTTTTAAATATTTTCTAACCTGTTAACAAATTCTGCTATTTCGTTTTTGCTACCATGTGGTTTTTAGCTTGCTTGAGCCTGCTAACTGAGGAGTGTTAATTCACCTGTTTCCATACATGTTTCATTTTAGAACATTTATCTTGCAAATGAGTTGTTTAGTCTAACTGCTTAACTATTTATCTGTACATGGAATTGTATTTTTATTTATTTTTACAATTTTTTTTCTAATCTTTACAGGAAAATGCCACGGACACTATCTGATGTGTGGAGACATTTCACTGAAGCTAATGTAGAAGGAAAAGCTGTGTACATTTGCAAATACTATTGCCTCCATAAGGCAATCAAACAAACTAAGCGTCAGTATAGAGACAAAGTTTAGAGTCGCAATCCAACGGCTCCGACASGAGAGGGATGTGGCAGGGTCTACAGTCATTCACGGACTATAAAAGGAAAACCAGCCCCATCGCAGACCAGGATGTCTTGCTCCCAGACAGACTAAACAACTTTGCTCGCTTTGAGGACAACACAGTGCCATTGACACGGCCTGCTACCTAAACCTGCGGGCTCTTCTTCACTGCAGCCGACGTGAGAAAAACATTTAAACGTGTCAACCCTTGCAGGGCTGCAGGCCCAGACGGCATCCCCAGCAACGTCCTCAGAGCATGCGCAGACCAGCTGGCTGGTGTGTTTACGGACATATTCAATCAATCCTTTTCCCAGTCTGCTGTCCCCACATGCTTCAAGAGGGCCACCATTGTTCCTGTTCCCAAGAAAGCTAAGGTAACTGAGATAAATGACTACCGCCCCGTAGTACTCACTTCCGTCATCATGAAGTGCTTTGAGAGACTAGTCAACGACCATATCACCTCCACCCTACCTGACACCCTAGACCCACTCCAATTTGCTTACCGCCCCAATAGGTCCACAGACGACGCAATCGCAATCACACTGCACAATGCCCTAACCCATCTAGACAGGAATACCTATATGAGAATGCTGTTCATCGACTACAGCTCAGCATTTAACACCATAGTACCCTCCAAACTCGTCATCAAGCTCGAGACCCTGGGTCTCGACCCCGCCCTGTGCAACTGGGTCCTGAACTTCCTGACGGGCCGCCCCCAGGTGGTGAGGGTAGGTAACAACATCTCCACCCCACTGATCCTCAACACTGAGGCCCCAAAAGGGTGCGTTCTGAGCCCTACTCCCTGRTCACCCACGACTGCGTGGCCATGCACGCCTCCAACTCAATCATCAAGTTTGCAGACAACACTACAGTGGTAGGCTTGATTACCAACAACGACGAGACGGCCTACAGGGAGGTTGTGAGGGCCCTCGGAGTGTGGTGTCAGGAAAATAACCTCACACTCAACGTCAACAAAACAAAGGAGATGATTGTGGACTTCAGGAAACAGCAGAGGGAGCACCCCCCTATCCACATCGACGGGACAGTAGTGGAGAGGGTAGAAAGTTAAGTTCCTCAGCGTACACATCACGGACAAACTGAAATGGTCCAACCACACAGACAGCGTGGTGAAGAAGGCGCAGCAGCGCCTCTTCAACCTCAGGAGGCTGAAGATATTCGGCATCTTGCACATTTGGAACAGTTTTTCTGAAACTGTGCTAATTTGAAACAGGGCTTAGTTTGGCGCGTTTTAAAGAAAGAAATGTTCAGTGTTACATACCAAAACCTGTCTCTTCTATGTAGGCCTGAAAACGTTGGATTTTCTGCCTTTTCTTTGGCTTTTTCTAAATGGATGAACACTTCCACATTGAACACTGCATGCTGATGAATTACGGCCACGACATACAGTACCAGTCAAAAGTTTGGACACACCTACTCAAGGGTTTTTCTTTCTTCTACATTGTAGAATAATAGTGAAGACATCAAAACTATGAAATAAAACATATGGTATCATGTAGTAACCAAAATAGTGTTGAACAAATCAAAATATATTTTAGATTCTTAAAAGTAGCCACCTTTTGACTTGATGACAGCTTTGCACACACTTGATTCCATATGTGTTATTTCATAGTTTTGATGTCTTCACTATTATTCTACAATGTAGAAAATAGTACAAATAAAAACAAAACCTGGAATGAGTACGTGTCCAAACTTTTGACTGGTACTATATGTTTTGTAAGTAAGGCTTAATGATTCTGATGAAAATACTCTTTGTCTTTATTAAACTGTTTTTGGAGATTTTCAGTGTGGAACCTGTGTATGTTTAGAGTGGTTATAGCATAGGATAACAAATTCTAAATGGCTAGTAGTTCGCAAAGTATCCTATGCGGTAAAATAGACGGGACACAATTATTTTTTCCTACTTCAATCATCCAGTCAATTTAGAATCTATGATAAAATTGTTGGCATTTGGCAAGGAATGTAGCTTGTGTATCCCATAATTTATTTCTGTAGGTCTAATGGGATCTTGTGTGCAAACGCAGCATGTGTGTCTAGAGGGAGCAGTCGGAACGCAATTGAGTGAGTGAGACACAGAGGGGAAAGGGAATTTAGTGAAGAACTGTGTGATGCTTGCCTTGGTAAATGTGTTTGGTTGTGTCCTGAAAATGCACATGTACTAATGGAACACTAGAGTCAAAGCAAATGAATGTTGCCTTCAAGACACATTTAAAATTTTTAGGGGACAAGCCCCAAAGCACATTTCTCCAAATACTTTTAGTATGTTTTTATTTATTTATTTWATTAAATTTTACCCTGCACCTATCACCATGAAACTCAATGAGAAAATGATACATATTCATTCTGAATACCTTAATTATACTGAACAAATATATAAATGCAACATTCAACGATTTCAATTTTTTTACTGAGTTACGGTTCATACTGTAAATGGAAATCAGTCAATTGAAATAAATTCATTAGGCCCTAATCTATGGGTTTCACATGACTGGGCAGGGGCGCAGCTATGGGTGGGTGGCTTATGGTAGCTCTGTTGGACATTCCTGCAGTCAGCATGCCAATTGCACGCTCCTTCAAATCTTGAGACGTCTGTGGCATTGTGTTATTTGACAAAACTGCAAATTGTAGAGTGGCCTTTTATTGTCAGCAGCACAAGGCGCATCTGTGTAATGATCATGCTGTTTAATCAGCTTCTTGATATGCCACACCTGTCAGATGGATGGATTATCTTGGCAAAGGAAAAATGCTCACTAACAGGGATGTAAAGAAATTTGTGCACAAAATTTGAGAGAAATAATATTTTTGTGCATATGGAACATTTCTGGGATCTTTTATTTCAGCTCCTGAAACATAGGACCAACACTTTACGTTTATATTTTTGTTCACTGTAGTTTAGATTGTAGTTAGTTTATAATGCGTGAGGAGTTGTATACAAGTTGGGCTTTCTTGGATGAAGTAATGAGACAGTTCAACCTGCAGCATTACCTGCGTGTGTATGTGTTCCATGCAGGAGACCAACTCACTGCTGGACCTGCTGCTCGGCGAGGAGTCGCAGACACACACTGCGAGTCAGGGAGAGACGGAGGAACTAGTAGAACTGAGGGCCCAGATCAACCAGAGACTACAGAGAGAACTGACAGGGTTCATCAACACATTACTGCACCGCCTCACACACACCACCGACAGGTACAGTAGAAACACTCCCCCCCTCTCTCTTTTCCTCTAACTGATAAGGCTACCACCTCCAAATGCCAGCCTCTGTACCTCTGGTGTTTATTTGTTAGAGTATAGAGTCATTTGTATGCAAAGCGTGTTCCGTATCGCTCAAGAAAACTGCCTGTAGGCATTTTCTACTTAACACACACACATATACACACACACYCACACACATGCAGTACACACACACGCCGAAATACAGCTACAACACAGAGCTACAAATGTAACTAAGACAAACAGGGTAGGCATCTCCCCCACAGTTATTATTTTCTAGTGTATCTGACTGAACAAACTGTTTGTCATGACTGCTGGTTTAACTGTTGTGTAGAAATAGCTCATTCTAGCATGGTGAGCTATACTGATAAATGATTACACAAGTGTGTTTTATCACATTGCTATTAAACTACTGTACTCTTCTCATCTTCCTTAGTCAGAAGTGCCTAGGGCCATGGAAGCAGCACCGATGACTTTTCACCGCTAGCTAGCGAGCTTCCCCTGACAGTAGAATATTTACTGTGTCCCTATGAATAAAATAAATGTCTCCTCATAAAACATAAATTAAAGAATGATAATTTTTGCCTTTTGGTGTGTGTGAGAGAATGTGCACGTACGTGGCATTATTGACACTGCCTGTGGAGCTTGATTAATGTTTAATACCATGAAATTATAGAAGAGGCTGAACAAAGCTTATGACTGCAGTGGGATGCATTTTTTATATTCTGTGTGGTGATATTCATATCCGTATCCATGAGGCTAAGAACAAGCATTTCGCTACACTACAAACTTTTTGCTACACTCGCAATAACATCTGCTAACCATGTGTGTATGTGACCAATACCATTTGATTTGATGTTACTTTCAGTAGAAGGAGCTTGATGTTTTCCTTGATGTTAGTTGTTGGTTATTGATGGCAATATTTGTCTCTGCCCACCTTCCTCTCACACCATCTTCCTCCCATTAACTTTCACTCCTCTCTCTCTCTCCTTCATTCTTTCTGTGTCTGTTTTACCCTCTACTCCTCTTTTTACTCATCTCCCTCCCCCTGCATCTCCCTCCCTCCCTCCCTGCGTCTCCTCTCTCTCACCCTGCATCTCCTCTCTCTCTCTCTCTCTCTCTCTCTCCCCCAACAGGTTTTGCTTGGCGCTGGCAGGGCCCTTCGAGAGCCAGCTGGCAGTGCGGTTTCTCCAGTGCCTGCGGGTGTCAGACGCCCCACGCTTCTACGGCCTCCCGAGTCTGGAGAGGAATCTGCTGGGCATGGTCAGCCTCACGGCCCAGCCTGGCTGGAGCTCACACTGTCCCACCATGGAGCCCCAGTCTCTCTGCACCAAGTACCTCAGTGGACTACTGGAGGTGTGTGTGATGGGTGCAGAAGGGAGTGTGTGACGTGCTCTTTTCTCTCCTAGCAGCTTGGGCCAGAAGGAATCTGTGGCCTCCACAAATTAGTCAAAGTGAAAATTACCTGTAAAATGTGTTATTTGTAGTGAAATATCAGCCCTCTAGAAATAATGAGGAAGAAAATACCTTTTGTAATTAACTCACACTACAACCTGCTCCTGAACATGAATAAATATACAGACTACAACACGGTAAATTGTTGATGAGAAATCATCCCAGCTGGTTCCATCTGGTTCTACCCATAGCCAAGAACAGCAGAGCACTGTCCTGTTCAGATAAGCAAAGTAGTGGTCAGTGTAGCTTAGTTCACCATGAGAACACACAGCACGGCACAACCTAGTTGTTCCTGGGACAGTAAAAAAACAGCACAGCTCACAACAGCCTTAGTACAACCTAACCTGACACAGATGATTCCAAGTTTTGACCTCTCACCCCGCCTCCCCCACCCCACACCTGTGTTTCCCTCACCCTTGACTCCCCCATACCTCACCCCCTGTCTCTCCCAGTGCTCTATGGCCCTTAGGGTGCTTTTCATCTGGCCTTGGCCTCTCTCACTCACCTCTCTGTTTGCAGGCTAATCAAAGCTAAGGTCCCAGCTGCATTTAAGACTCATTTAGATGCACTGAATAAAACCTTTGAATTAATGAACACAGACTGTTGATTGCATCCCTGGCCTCAGTGCCCTGTTCCCTTCTAGTCCCGAGCAGGGTTTGGGTCATGAGTAAAAATTAGAATTGGAATTTCGGGTTACTTCCTGATTTTACTTAATTAGTAATACTGTTGAGATATTGTTGTCCTTCCCCTAGCATCGGCTCTGAATGGGTTTCGTATTGGGCAGGGCTCTACAGTGCAACCATTTTATCCGCATACAGTATGTGCTTAAATATTTTGCTGTGCAACTTGGAATTCTWATTTAGGAGCACCAGTGCATGTATAAAAATGAAAGATTCTAGCTTTATTATAAAAATATTTAGCCTTGTGCTCCTAAATTTCGATGTGTGAGCCTAGATTTCTCAACTTAAGCGCGCACGTGCCCCTTTTTTATAGAAGCTCAGCGTAGAACCCTGTTGGGAATGAGTAGTTGTAATGTTGACCCTTGTGTCATCCTCTAGGTGATCTCGTCGTTCTACGTGGAGTGGGGGGGTAACTCCATGTCCTTCATGGGGAAAGGAGTCACCAAGAATGCTGTCATCTGTCTGCTTCACTTGTCCCATGAGATGATGGCCCAGAACAAGGACAAGGTCAGCCACCCAGACAGAACTGTACTGATTGCCTTTCTACACTAAAGGCAAAGAAGATTTTTAATTGGGAAATGTATACTGAACAATAATATAAACGCGACATGCAACAATTTAAAAGATTTTACTGAGTTACAGTTCATAGAAGGAAATCAGTCAATTGAAATAAATAAATTAGACCCTAATTTTATAGATTTCACATGACTGGGCAATGGGCGCAGCCATGGGTGGGCCTGGGAGATCATAGGCCCAACCACTGGGGAGCCAGGCCCATCAGAATTAGGTTTTCCACACAAAAGGGCTTTATTAGATAGAAATATTCTTCAGCCGATCCCGCAGGTGAAGAAGCCAGATGTGGAGTCCTGGGCTGTCATGGTTACGTGTGGTCTGCGGTTGTGAGGCTGGTTGGACGTACTGCCAAATTCTCTAAAATGTCATTGGAGGTGGCTTATGATAGAGAAATMAACTTTCAATTCTCTGGCAACAGCTCTGTTGGACATTCCTGCAGTCAGCATGCCAATTGCACACTCCCTCAAAACTTGACATTGTGTTGTGTGACGAAGCTGCACATTTTAGTGGTCTTTTATTGTCCCCAGCACCAGGTGCACCTGTGTAATGATTATACTGTTTAATCAGCTTCTTGATATGCCACACCTGTCAGATAGATGGATTATCTTGGCAAAGCAGAAATGCTCACTATCAGGGAAGGTAACAAATGTGTGCACAACATTTTTGAGAAATAAGCTTTTTGTGCGTATGGGAAAATCTCTGAGATCTTTTATGTCAGCTCCTGAAACATGGGACCAAGATTTTACATGTTGTGTTTATATTTTTGTTTAGTATAGTAGTAGCGTAAATGTGTTAATGTGTGCTTCCTGCATGGAGATGTTTCTCCTTTTGTTTGTGCATCAGTCTGGATTTCTGGAGATATGACTATTCTCTGTTTTTGTGTTTATCTATTTCAGGACTTCATTTCCCAGTGGTCTTTGGGTCAGGAGGCGGGGTCTGATGACCCCAGTGGGTCACAGCTGGGTCTGGCCTGGCTCATACCTCTGTGGGTGGACAGAGACCCGGAGGTAACACACACACACACACACACACACACACTCAATGACTGTCAACTTGTATAAGAACAAGCAAGAAAAATGAAATGTGAGAGTAAGAAGTACAAGTTATTATTTCATGGAAACTGTTTGTCAAATTCTGTCTGGAGTTGTGGAGAGACATTCAGGCAAAAGTTTGTATTGCTTCTCTCTGCTCCAAAGTTTCTGTTATTAAACCGGTGCTTCTTCCTAGACTTTCTGAGGGACACCGTTCACAAGCATTGACAATGAAAAGCAAAGGGCAATTTCTTCTCTTTCTCTCTCTATCTGTAAGTTCTCTCTATAAGTAAATGTGAAACAATTCCCTTGACAAGTAGGATCTTTTTCTGTGTGGATCACAGCAAATGCCAGAGTGACAGTGAAAATATCCAAGACATTTCTGGAACAGTGTCTTTGTGACTTTGGGGACACCAGGGGTGTCAGACAGGTACCTTTTTTAAATCTATCTGCTGTTGTATTCACACCCAAACCCTTGGCTCTCTGTCTTTTTCTTTCTTTCTCCTCGCTCTCCGCTTTTCCCTTCCCACCACTCTTTTAACCCTCCCCTCCTCTCTCACACCCCTCTCCCCCCTGCTGCCCTATCCCACTTTCCTTCCATCCCTTCTCCAGGTGAGGTTTGCCAGCCTGGGTGTGGGCTCTGCCCTGTCCTCTCTGCCCAGTGGATGCCAGTCTCTGAGTAGCAGCTGTCAGAATATCAGTGGAGGTCTGTGGGGAACCCTGCTCAACATCCTCCTGGACCAGCAAGAGAGCACCATGGTCCGCAGAGAGGTACTGGACACCTACACCTGTTCGCTAACCACTAAGCCATAGAGAGAGTTTGGGCATTGTGGTTTAAAGCAGAATGCATAATAATGCTGTTAGCATGCCACGGCAGCCATGGTGGCACCTTCTGGGCATATTGACCAATAACCGTTCCAGACAATGCATTTGTAAAACAGACATAGGAACACTTTACTCCATCAACAAGTTTAAAGTAAAGTCCTTGCAGTACCAGCTAAGTACATCTAGATGGCAGTGTTGTTGATGTTCTTGTCTCATCCTCTGTGTTTCTCAAGGCGGTGTTTATCCTCCAGAACCTACTGGTGATGCCCATGCCTGCCACAGCTGACCAGGTCACCGACTCTACCTGGCAGGTCAGTGGCATTTGGTTATGTTTTGTTGTGGTATGTTGTCTTAGTTATCCTGGTATTGACATACTGTAGGTTAATTCATGGGCTCCCAAGTGGTGCAGTGGTCTAAGGCACTGCATCTCAGTGGTAGAGGTGTCACTACAGACCTTGGTTCGATTCCAGGCTGTATCACTTGGGGCCGTAATTGGGAGTCCCATAGGGTGGCGCACAATTGGCCCAGCGTCGTCCAGGTTTGGCCGGGGTAGGCAGTCATTTTAAAGAAGAATTTGTTCTTAACTGACATGCCTAGTTAAATAAAGGTTAAATAAAAAAATCTAGTTACATAGTAATTACCATGTTTTCATCTCTCCCTCTCCTCTACTCCCTCTCTCTCCTCCCTCTCTCCARAGAGTCCGTGTGTCCATGATGAGTCTTCAGGTGTATGTCTGGTGGGTCTCCAAGCCCTACAGGCTCTGCTCTACCACTGTCAGTTCTTCCAGCACACTGCCCTCATGGCCACAGCCTGCTACAGAGGCAGGTACACCTTCGACCTGCAACCCTCAGCCAGGGACCCCGGCCCTCAGGACAGCACCACTGAAGGTCCTGGGACTGCACCTGTCCATTCTTCTGTCATTCTGTCTAGCCATTAGGTTGTTCATTCAGTGATTCAGTTATGTGTCTGTGGTTCCCAGAGTAGATCTGAAATCAAGTGTTATTATGGTAAACAGGCAAAGTATTTTATTTATTTATCAGGAAATTGGCCTGTAGCCTTTTRTTTTTTTTTTTGCATGATGTTGTTTGTGATGATGCCCTCCCTGTCTGTCTGTTTAGAGGCGGATGACTCCCTGAGGTTGTGGAGACCTCCTAAAGGAGTCCCAGTGAATCCTAGCAGGGCCTCTGGCTCCCTGTCCACCTCCAGCACTCTGGTGAGTAAAGTACTGCAGGTCTGGTGGCTCAAGGCCCATTCATAGACCGTAATCCTCTTAGGTTGCAGCTTAAGACTGGGTCCACTTGACCACTAGAAACAATTCAAATCAAATGTTATTTGTAACATGCGCCGAATACAACCGGTGTGTAGACCTTACTGTGAAATGCTTACTTACAAGCCCTTAACCAACAATACAGTTCAAGAAATAGAGGTAAGAAAATATTTATTAAATAAACAAAAGTAATTTTTTAAATAAAAATGATATACAGGGGATACCGGTACCGAGTCAATGTGCGGGGGTACAGACTAGTCGGGGTAATTTGTACATGTAGGTAGGGGTGAAGTGACTATGGATAGATAATAAACAGTGACTAGCAGCAGTGTAAAAACAAAAGGGGGGTCAATGTAAATAGTCCAGGTGGCCATTCGCTGTGTTATGGCTTGGGGGTAGAAGCTATTAAGGAGCCTTTTGGTACCGCTTGCCATGCGGTAAGCAGAAAGAACAGTCTATGACTTGGGTGGCTGGAGTCTTTGACAACTTTTTGGGCCTTCCTCTGACACTGCCTAGTGTATATCTCCTGGATGGCAGGAAGCTTGGCCCCTGTGATGTACTGGGCCGTACGCACTACCCTCTGTAGCCCCTTACGGTCAGATGCCGAGCATTTGCCATACCAGGCGGTGATACAACTGGTCAGGATGCTCTCGATGGTGCAGCTGTAGAACTTTTTGAGGATCTGGGGACCCATGCCAAATCTTTTCAGTCTCCTGAGGAGGAATGGGTGTTGTCGTGGCCACTTCACGACGGTCTTGGTGTGTTTGTACCATGATAGTTTGTTGGCGATGTGGACACCAAGGAAACTTGAAACTCTCGACCCGCTCCACTACAGCCCCGTCGACGATCAGCTCCTTTGTCTTGCTCACGTTGAAGGAGAGGTTGTTGTCCTGTCACCACAGTGCCAGGTCTCTGACCTCCTCCCTATAGGCTGTCTCATCGTTGTCGGTGATCAGGCCTACCACTGTTGTGTCGTCAGCAAATGTGATGATGGTGTTGGAGTCGTGCTTGGCCACGCAGTCGGGGGTGAACAGGGAGTACAGGATGGGACTAAGCACGCACCCCTGAGGGGCCCCCGTGTTGAGGATCAGCATGACATGTGTTGTTACCTACCCTTACCACCTGGGGGCGGCCCGTCAGGAAGTCCAGGATCCAGTTGCAGAGGGAGATGTTTAGTCCCAGGGTCCTTAGCTTAGTGATGAGCTTTGTGGGCGCTATTGTGTTGAACGCTGAGCTGTAGTCAATGAACAGCATTCTCACATAGGTGTTCCTTTTGTCCAACCGGGAAAGGGCAGTGTGGACGGCGATTGAGATTGCATCAACTGTGGATCTGTGATTTAAACACATTGTCTTATTGAAGTGTTTTTTTTTTGTGATTGTTTTGTCTTAAACAGATCATACCTGGAGGCTCAAGGCTTCAATCCCCTGTGCCCACTTCTCTCAACGCTACTGCACAAGATACACCCGCTAGCAGACTGATRGCTCAAGGTGTGTGTTTGTATATATAGTGTAGCTAAATGTGAACAGGTTTTATATACAGATCTCATGTAGCACCAAACCAATTAAGAGTCAGAGTTAAAGGAACCATCTCATGCACAGTTTTTCATATCAAGACCAACCATGACAGTGAATTTATATATACAGACTATGCCTCTACACACACCAATTTTTGGTATGGTACATGTTTCGACCCCTATCTGTCCCGTCCATCTTTGCTCCTCTTTCCTGTATTGTAGGTCAGTGACACAGACAGCAATGTTAATATCTGCTCCCCTATTTTACTCTGCAGGTCAGAGTGACACAGACACCATTGACTCTGTCCTCTCCCAGGACTCCAGACTGGCTGACCCCGCTCCTGACCCCACCTGTGTCATTGTAACCCCAGACCTTTTATCAGCACTCTGCGGCCTCCTGGCCAACCTGTTAGCCGTGCTACCGGAGTTCACCCTCTCAGCCCTCACACACAGCCAGCTCTTCCAATCACTGGCCAGGTCAGAGGTCAAATAAACACTATCGCACTAGTCTCACTATCCCAATTCCTGGCCAAATCAAATACAGTCTTTGGAGCACTGGCCATCCACAATATAATTTACAGAGCTGAAATTGTCCTGTCTGAAGGGATGGACTTAAACCCGTTTCTGTTTCCTGTGTGTTCTAGTTTGGTGGACGCAGCAGCCATAGAGAGATGTCTGGGTGAGCTGAAGACTAACACACTACCAGGAGACCAGGAGGACATTAAACGGCAGGTAACTGGGTTACATCATTTAGTACCAATGAATGCTTCAACATAAGATTCACATGATTTCTATACAGRATGTTGTTGTGGTGAGAGCAGCACAGGTGTAGGAGGGTAGAGGCCCATGAGAATCCTATACCCTGTGGTTGAGATGGTGGCAGATTGGAGAGTGATACGAAAGGGGTGATTTCATGCTTTCACTTGGTAGGAAATATTTTGTTTTCACATCTACCCACTGACTTTGCTCCACACTGCTTCAAGATGTGTGTACATATCAATTTGTTTGTGTGTCTCTCGTCCCCTAGGTCCTGACCCTGCTCAAGTTCCTGTCCAGCTTCTCTAAGTTCCTGAAGTCATGTTTCATTCTGAGCTCAGATCTGATTGGTCAGATGGACTTCCTGAAACCGCTACTGGCCAATCTCTTCACTGTCCTCACACTTGATACCAAGGACTTGGGTAAGAATCTCGCTTTTGGGATAGGAATGATTCTCAACCTAACCATAGACACAACATATGTGTACTGTCACCATTGACTGGACATCATGGTTACAACCGCTATAATACCATTCTTATGGCAGGCAGCCTTACATGGCATTGAAAGTCAGACCACTTTCCAGCTGAATGTATCATAATGAAGTGGTGTTCAGTGTTCTGTCATAATCTGAAGTCATAATTAAAAGTGTATAAGATCCCCAATGGAAGCTTGTAGTAATCTATTCACACCTTTTGTTGGTATCTTGTTTAATGAAGGCCTCTTCAGCTTCTCAGCTCGTACTCCGATCTCCGGTGTGTGTGTGTGTTTTCTGGACCTCTCAGGCGATGGTACCTGTGGTGCTGTGTGTGTTTGCTGGACAGACGTGTTGATGCTTCTGGCTACTGTGGTGAGGCGGGATGGCTCTGCAGCCTACCAATCTCTCTCTGCTGCACTAGGGAGATGCTGGAACACATTCACAGGTATACATATACAGCTACTGACTGTGTGCTGGACATATGCTAGGACCTCAGGGAGCATGCAGTACATCCATCGTTCCTCCTCATCATCTTCCTCTGTGTCTAATGGGGCTGCAGGGAAATCTGATGATCCCTGTGAAAGATTAATGCTGTGTGTGTGTATTTGTGATTGATTACATTGTGTGTTATGTAGACAGAAATGCCTGAGGCGTGAATGAGTCACACTGTCTGTGTAAAGGGATTTCAGGATTTGGTTTTACTGGGCTGCAGGATGTTGATTCATTCATACAAAAGTAAAATATCCACTAACCCATTTCATCCATCGTGTGTGTGTGTGTGTGTGTGTGTGTGTGTGTGTGTGTGTGTGTGTGTGTGTGTGTGTGTGTGCATACGCATCCAGTATGTGTGTTAATCTGCGTCTGTATCTGTGCCTACCTCCAGCCACGTTGTCAGTGTGTGTGGACCAGTCGTTCAGTGACCCTCCCCTCCATGCTGCGGTACTACAGTTCCTGTGTGTCGTCCTGTCTGAGGAGGCCAAGAGACGACCCCTAGAGGTCACCACCCTGAACCCGGACCTCCAGCTGACCCCTCTGTCTGAGGCCCTGAACGGCGCCTCCGGTGGACAGCTCTGTGAACTATTGCTGGAGGTAACAGAACCTGACTTGCGCGTGCACACACACACACACACACACACACACACTTTGATTGCTCTAAAGGGGTAGTTAACCCTGCTTCTGGAGTGCAGCAGGCACTTCATGTTGTTGATTTAACCATTCTGGAAGACCTGGTGTGTTGCATTTAGGCAATCACTGTACTGATCAATTAGCTGAGTTGGGCAGGTGTGGTGCCTTGCTGGAGCAAAGAACAGGGTTCCCTACCACTGGTCTAGAGCACTGGGATATTAGATGGATTAACATGTTGTCAATACTCTGGAGGTTTAGGTCAGGTTTTGCATCACCTGTTGCATTGTTTTGTGTTGTCAGAGTTTTGAGAAGCGTGCGTTCCAGGACCCAGTGAAGAAGAAGACAGCTAAAGCTCTCATGGCTCTACTGGCCTGCAGTTCCACTGCTCAGAACCACGCTGCCAAAGGTACTGGAACACACTGCTCAGAACCATGCTGCTAAAGGTACTGGAACACACTAGTCAGAACCACACTGCTAAAGGTACTGGAACACACTGCTCAGAACCACGCTGCTAAAGGTACTGGAACACACTGCTCAGAACCACGCTGCTAAAGGTACTGGAACACACTGCTCAGAACCATGCTGCTAAAGGTACTGGAACACACTAGTCAGAACCACGCTGCTAAAGGTACTGGAGCACACTGGTCAGTAGAGCTCATTTACAGTAGGATGGGAGTAATACTCTAGCCTCTACCAAGAGGTCTGTGCTTTTATGCAACAAGAGGCAGTGAACAAATGCGCCCTGGTCCGGCTACTATACCCTAGGAGTTATTGTTATGATTGACCGCTCTCTCTCACTGTCTCTGTGTCTGTGTGTAGCTGGTTTGATTGACAGCTGTGTGGAGCAGATGAAACTGATGCACAGCCACCTCCACATGGAGTCAGTCAGACCTGGCAGAGGAAGGAGGAAGGTGAGCCTTTACACACTAAACAACACCATAACAACATGTTTTCATTGTCTCAGCCTTCAGATGATGTGTGCTGTGTTGGTATAGGCTATTGGGTGATCTTGTCTTGACTGAAAATGTGTCTAAGATGGAGACGGTGCTCTCTGTTATTGGTTAGAGTGGATCATTTAACAAGTTGCATCTTCTCCCCCACCAGGAGGAGAGCTATATGAAGGAAATAAAGATGTCTCTGGAAATCCTCAGGAACAGTCTTTACCAGAACAGCCAATCCAAAGTGAGAACCCTGCCGTTTTAATCCGCTCCTGATAGGGTTTTAATGAAAGCCATTCTACTGGTGCTGACTGTGTCTGGAATGAGATTTGGCCCTAACGATTATGACTCTGTTGAGGTCTGAATGTTTTTATCCTCTTAAACGTCAATGTAGAATGATTGGCTATATTGGCTGCTCTAAATGTCAGACAGTAATTGCAGCATCCACTCAGCAGTAGTTATATTGGGATGGGAAAGGCCCTTCATGTATTTCTGGACTTTATACTTTACATCCTTGTGTGTTTCTATGTGCTTGGTTAGCAGAATGTGTTGACAATCACTTAACTTATGAGTGTGTCGTACTGTCAATCAGCATGTGTTCATAATATTACATCCAGAAATTATCCAACCGGGTGGATATTGTGTGTGTGTGTGTTTCTCCTCAGGTTGTGGCCACTGACTGTCGATTGGCTGCTGTGCTGCACGCCCTTTGGCCTTGGTTCTTATTGGATGATGCTGCTATGGAGTCGGTCCTGGAATTGTTGTGTGTCTACACAGCCAACTGTACCACAGGTGTGTGTGTGTGTGTGTGTGTGTGTGTGTGTGTGTGTGTGTGTGTGTGTGTGTGTGTGTGGTGTGTGTGTGTGTGTGTTGTGTGTGTGTGTTGTTTGTCAGTGCCTGGCCCGTGCTTCCATTCCCCCAGTCTGTGGTCAGGGATCTGACTGAGTCATGCACTCTCACACACACTGAGACCCATTGTCTCTCCTGAAGACCATTTACACACACTTTGTTCCACTGTATATGCCTAGCGCCAGCCACGAGCCTGCCGGCCACAATAGGAACACTGTCAGTGTGCTAGAGCAGGCTGCATTAAATCATTACTATGAGTACAGTATTCTAGGCTGTGGACCAGCGGGGTATTCACAAGGGAATCGCAGTGCATCACTCTGTCTCCTGAGGCATTGATATTCTAGTCTGTGTGAGAGAAACAGAGGTATGCTGTGAAACGCAGGCTACACAAGTTACAGCAAAATGGAGAAAGAAGCGCTGTAAAGAGTAGAGGAAGTTTAGCTACAACTGTTTCCTTTCATGTTCTCTAAATATGGGTGTTTGTAGAGTGGCAGTTAGATTTTGAAGCTAGGGGGTTAATATGGGTGTTTGTAGAGCGCCGATTAGATTTAGAAGCTAGGGGGTTAATATGGTTGTCTGTAGAGCTCTAGACACTGCGTCTCTGAAGTCATGGAAAGTGAACCTTTGAGCAGAGAGTGACAATGCTGTTTGTTTTGTACCTGTGATTGTCTCTGAGATGCCACCTTTGAAGTGTGTGTGTGTGTGTGTGTGTTTTGCTCTACAGCCACGCTTAAGCTCCCGCTGTGAAGCAATACCAATCAGTCATGTCGAGCCCAGCGTTTCCTAAAGGTTAGCCTAACAGCAGGTGTGTGTTCAGACTGCATGACGCCGGCCTTTAAATTATACCTACAATACTGGCTTTCACAGACTTCAAAACAATCTCAACACAATATTCTCACTTTAATGAAGCCTGATGAAGAACATTTTGAGTTGTGAATGCTGCACTATTTGAGAAAATGTACACGAATGTACAAAAATGTAAACGCAATATGTGACAATTTCAAAGATTTGAATGCGTTACAGTTCATATAAGGAAATCAGTCAGTTTAAATACATAAATTAGGCACTAATCTATGGATTTCACATGACTGGGCACAGGCGCAGCCATGGGTGGGCCTGGGAGGGCATAGGCCCACCCACTTGGGAGCCAGGCCCAGCTAATCAGAATACATTTTTCCCCACAAAAGAGCTTTATTACAGACAGAAAACCCCTCAGACGATCTCTGCGGGTGAAGAAGCCGGATGTGAATGTCCCGGGCTGGCGTGGTTACACATGGTCTGCGGTTCTGAGGCTTCTTGGACTTACTGACAAATTCTCTAAAACGATGTTGGAGACTGCTTATGGCAGCTAAATGAACCTTCAATTCTCTGGCAAAAGCTCAGGTGGACATTCCTGCAGTCATCATGCTAATTGCATGCTCCCTCAAAACTTCTATGGTATTGTGTTGTGTAACAAAACGGAACATTTTAGTGGCCTTTTATTGTCCCCAGCTCAAGGTGCACCTGTGTATTGGCCATGCTGTTTAATCAGCTTATTGATATGCCACACTTGTCAGGTGGATGGATTATCTTGGCAAAGGAGAAATGCTCATTTATATAGCTCTTTCAGCAGCTGAAAGTGTGTGGAACCAGTGTGTTCCAGCAGCTGAATTTATTGAAACCATAATATCAACTGTTTAAATTATATCAAATCACATTTATTTATAAAGCCCTTTTTACATCAGCAGATGTCACAAAGTGCTAATACAGAAACCCAGACTAAAACCCCCAAACAGCAAGCAATGCAGATGTAGTGGCTAGGAAAAACATCCTTGAAAGGCAGGAACCTAGGATGAAACCTAGACGGGAACCAGGCTCTGAGGGGTGGCCAGTCCTATTTTGGCTGTCATGTGGAAATAAGGCTACATGACCATTAATGCAAGATCGTTCTTCAAGATGTTCAAACGTTCATAGATGACCAGCACCCTCTACAACATTGGTTGTGCAACAGGTCAGCACCTCAGGAGTAAATGTCAGTTGGCTTTTCGTAGCTGAGTATTCAGTGGTAGAGAGAGGGAGAGTTGAAAACAGCAGGTCCGGGACAAGGTAGGCCATCCGGTGAACAGGTTCCATAGCCGCAGACAGAACAGTTGACAGTGGAGCAGCAGCACGACCAGGTGGACTGGGGACAGCCAGGAGTCATCAGGCCAGGTAGTCCTGAGGCATGGCCCTAGGGCTCAGGTCCTCTGGGAGGGAGAGAGAATTAGCATACTTAAGTTCACACTGGGCACCAGATAAGACAAGAGAATTTCACCAGATAGGACAGACTGACCCTAGTCCCCCTGGCACATAGACAATTGCAGCATAGATATTGGAGGCTGAGACAGGGGAGGGTCGGGGAACACTGGCCACGTTCAACGATACCCCCGGACAGGTGCAGGCAGGATATAACCCCACCCACTTTGCCAAAGCACAGCCCCCACACCACTAGAGGGATATCAACAGACCACCAACTTACTACCCTGAGACAAGGCTGAGTATAGCCCACGAAGATCTCCTCCATCGCACGAGCCCAAGGTGGCGCAAGACCGGACAGGAAGATCACGTCAGTGACTCAACCCACTCAAGTTGTGTGTAGCACAAAAAAGCCTGGCACGATGTGAAGCACCCCTCCTAGGGACGGTATGGAAGAGAACTAGTAAGCCAGTGACTCAGCCTCCGTAATAGGGTCAGAGGCATACAATCCAAGTGGAGAAAGGGGAGCCAGCCAGGCAAAGACAGCAAGGGCGGTTCGTCACTCCAGTGCCTTGCCGTTCGCTTTCGCACCCCTGGGCCAGACTACACTCAATCATAGAACCTACTTAGGAGATGAGTCTTCAGTAAAGACTTAAGTTTAGACTGAGTCTGCGTCTCTCACATGGATAGGCAGACCATTCCATAAAAATGTACTTCTATAGGACAAAGCCCTGCCTCTAGCTGTTTGCTTAGAAATTCTGGGGACAATAAGGAGGCCTGCATTTTTGGACCGTAGCGTAAGTGTATGTACGGCAGGACCAAATCGGAGAGATAGTTAGGAGCAAGTCCACGTAATGCTTTGTAGGTTAGCAGTAAAACCTTGAAATCAGCCCAGGCTTAACAGGATACCCGTGTGGAGAGGCTAGCACTGGAGTAATATGATTAAATCTTTTGGTTCTAGTCAAGATTCTAGCAGCTGTATTTAGCACTAACTGAAGTTAATTTAGTGATATATCTGGGTAGCCGGAGAGTAGAGCATTGCAGTAGTCTAATCTAGAAGTGACAAAAGCATTGATTTGTTTTTCTGCATAATTTTTTGACATTTTTTTGCAATGTTACGAAGATGGAAAAAAGGCGGCATTGAAATTTTCTTGATATGTTCATTAAAGAGAGATCAGGGTCCAGAGTAACGCCAAGGTCCTTCAGTTTTCTTTGAGGCGACTGTACAACCATCAAGACTAATTGTCAGATCAAACAGCAGATCTCTTTGTTTCTTGGGACCTAGAACTAGCACCTCTGTTTTGTCTGAGTTTCAAAGTGAAAAATTGCCTGTGAATAAGTGAAAAATGTCTGAAACACAGGCTTCCAGGGTAAGCAATTTTGGGGCTTCACCATGTTTTATCAATGTACAGCTGTGTATTGTCCGCATAGCCGTGAAAGTTGAAATTGTGTTTCCGAATGACATCACCAAGAGGTAGAATATATAGTCAAAACAAAAATGGAACCTTGAGGAACACCAACACTTACAATTGATTTGTCAGAGGACAAAACATCCGCAGAGACTAACTGATATCTTTCCGACAGATAAGATCTAAACCATGCAAGAACTTGGTTTAGATCGGCACTAAGGTTTAGGAGCATGAGGACAGATGCAGAGCCTTGGTCTGACTCCATTAAAAGGTAATTTACCAACTTCACAAGGGCAGTCTCAGTGCTATGATGGGGTCTAAAACAAGACTGGAGAGTTTTGTATACATTATTTATCTTCAGGAAGGCAGTGAGTTGCTGCGAGTTACAGCTTTTTCCAAAAATGTTTCGAGGCCGATGAGTAAAAAAAATGTTTTTTAAGAATCTGGGTCAAGGTTTGGCGTTTTTAGGAGAGGCTTTATTATTGCCGCTTTTAGTGAGTTTGGTCCACATCCGGAGGATAGGGAGCTGTTTATTATGTTCAACATAGTAGGGCCAAGCACAGGAAGCAGCTCCTTCAGTAGTTTAGTTGGTATAGGGTCCAGTTGGCAGCTAGAAGGTTTAGAAGCCATGACTATTTTTGTGTCGAGAGATACAGGATTAAAACACTTTAGTGTCTCCATTTATCCTAGGTCCTGGCCGTTCTGTGCAGACTCAGGACAACTGAGTTTTGGAGAAATGTGCAGATTCAAAGAGGAGTCCGTAATTTGCTTTCTAATGATCATGATCTTTTTGTTGAAGTTCATGAATTCATAACTGCTGAAGTGACGGCCATCCTCTCTTCGGGAATGCTGCTTTTTATTGATTTTGGATTGTGTTTTTATTCTCCTCAATTAGGATGGAAAAGTAGGTTGGTCGGGTAGCAGTGAGGGCTCTTCGATATTGCATGGTACTATCTTTCCAAGCTAGTCTGAAGATTTCCAGCTTTGTGGAGCGTCATTTCCGTTCCAATTTTCTGGAAGCTTGCTTCAGGGCTTGGGTATTTTCTGTATACCAGGAGCTGATTTCTTGCGACAAATGTTTTTTGTTTTTAGAGGTGCAATGCGACTGCATCTACGGTATTACGCAAGGTTAAATTTAGATCCTCTAAAAAGTTAGGTGGTTAATTGAATTTTGTACTCTGATGTCCTTGTGTAGGTGGAGGAGTCTGGAAGGGCATCTAGGAATCTTTGGGTTGTCCGAGAATTAATAGCGCAGCTTTTGGTAATCTTGGTTGGCGTTTGAGCAGATTTATTTAACGTTATAAAATGGTGATCCGATAGTCCAGGATTATGAGGAAAAATATTGGAAAAATATTTAGATCCACAATATTTATTCCACGAGATAAAATTAGATTGGGGTATGACTGTGGCAATGCGCGGGATCGAAGACATGTTGGACAAAACCCACTGAGTCAATGATGGCTCCTAAAGCCTTTTGGTCTGTGGTCTTTTTCGTGTGAATATTGAAGTCACCAAAAATGTGAATATTATCTGCCATGACAACAAGGTCCGATAGAAGTTCAGGAAACTCGGTGAGGAATGCTGTATATGGCCCAGGAGGTCTGTAAACAGTAGCTATAAAAGGTCATTGAGTAGGCTGCAAAGATTTCATGACTACAAGCTCAAAAGAAGAAAATGCAGTCTTATTTATTTAAATTGTTTATGCTGTCGTAAATGTTAACAACACCTCCGCCTTTGCGGGATGCGTGGGGGATATGGTCACTAGTGTAACCAGGAGGAGAGGCCTTATTTAACACAGAAAATGAATCGGGCTTGAGCCATGTTTCAGTCAGACCAATCACATCAAGACTATGATCAGTGGTTAGTTCATTGACTCTGACTGCCTTGGAAGTGAGGGATCTAACATTAAGTAGTACTATTTTGAGATGTGAGATATTATCACAATCTCTTTCAATAATGACAGGAATGGAGGTCCATTCCTGTCATGTACAGAAAACCCATTTGTTTTTGAGAAATAAGCTTTTTGTCCGTATGGAACATTTCTGGGATCTTTTATTTCAGCTCAGTAAACAACACTTTACATGATGCGTTTATATTTTTGTTCAGTATAGATTAGGTTATTTGTCTTTTCTAAAAACATACATTTTTCACTTTCAGACTGGGCTGTAGATAAACAGACTCCAAAACGATTTTAGACGCAATGTTCTTAGTTCAGCGAAGCCTGATGAAGACAATTTAAAGTTGTGAATGCTACACAATTTTTGTGAAATGTTATTATTTTGTCAAAAAGATATGCATTTTCGTTGATCTGGGTACTCCAACTAGGCTGTAGATATAGGCCTATACAACCCCTATAACCCATCGTCAGGCAACCAGCCCTACTCCTTGTGAGGCTCTACTTTGACCGACACACCTTGTTAATACGGAAGAAATACTACAGGATCTATCAGGCCTCTCACCTATCTATCAGGCCTCGCATCACAACCTCTTACCTATCTATCAGGCCTCGCATCACAACCTCTCACCTATCTAGCAGGCCTCGCATCACAACCTCTCACCTATCTAGCAGGCCTCGCATCACAACCTCTCACCTATCATATCCTGCCTCTCATCACATCCTCTCACCTATCATATCCTGCCTCTCATCACATCCTCTCACCTATCAGGCCTCTCATCAACCTCTCATCACAACCTGTCACCTATCAGGCCTCTCATCACAACCTCTCACCTATCATATCCTGCCTCTCATCACAACCTCTCACCTATCCTGTCCTGCCTCTCATCACAACCTCTCACCTATCCTGTCCTGCCTCTCATCACAACCTCTCAACTATCAGGCCTCACATCACAACCTCTCGCCTATCAGGCCTCTCATCACAACCTCTCGCCTATCAGGCCTCTCATCACAACCTCTCGCCTATCAGGCCTCTCATCACAACCTCTCACCTATCATATCCTGCCTCGCATCACATCCTCTCACCTATCATATCCTGCCTCGCATCACAACCTCTCACCTATCATATCCTGCCTCGCATCACAACCTCTCATCTATCATATCCTGCCTCGCATCACATCCTCTCACCTATCATATCCTGCCTCTCATCACATCCTCTCACCTATCATTATCCTGCCTTCTTCATCACATTCCTATCATATCCTGCCTCTCATCACATCCTCTCACCTATCCTATCCTGCCTCTCATCACATCCTCTCACCTATCATATCCTGCCTCTCATCACATCCTCTCACCTATCCTATCCTGCCTCTCATCACATCCTCTCACCTATCATATCCTGCCTCTTATCACATCCTCTCACCTATCCTATCCTGCCTCTCATCACATCCTCTCACCTATCCTATCCTGCCTCTCATCACATCCTCTCACCTATCCTATCCTGCCTCTACACCTGTCTGTCAGTGTCAACAGTACTCTTATTTTTCTTGCTTTGCTACTTTTTCCTTTCCTTTCTCTCCTCTCCCTCTAGCTTGTAGCTCTCTGTGTTGTGGTTTGGCCTCTGGCCCCCGAGGGCCCCCAGGTGGCTCCCTGATGCACTGTGTCATGAAGCTGGCCTCTGGGGTTGCCCCCGACAACAGCCTTGTCCAGCAGCTGGCCTTCTCCCTGCTGGCCAACCTGGCCATCAACAAGGACTGCAAAGGAGTCCTGCACAAGGTAATGTACTACATTATTACCCCTAATACATTACCCTTACACCCCTTACCACATTGTCACCAAACCTGGCCCTGCAGAAGGTAATATGATTGGAGACGGTGTCAATGTGACTACTGGTTAAAAACGTGTCTTTACTGTAAATACTGTAAGTTGAGTCTTTTTGCACTCTGCGGTTTCGGTAACCTTTTAACAAAGCTCTCGATTTCAGATGTCTTTCTCAGTTTCAATCAAAACCTGGCTGAATCTCATTTTTCTCTCTCCCTCTCCCTGGTTGTCACTCTCCCTCCAGAGTAACTTCCTGCAGCCGTTTCTGTGCCTGCCTGTCCCTAAACCAGGCAGTAAGACGGGTGCCATGGGGCTGTTGGGCCTGTGGCTGAGGCTGCTCCTGAGTGTTTCCTTCGGTGAGGACGGCCAGCTGAGTGTCCTGAGGCTGACTGGAGCCCTGGACCTCCTTGCTGACCTGGCCGCTACGCAGCCCCAACGCCAGCGTCGCTATAGCAATGGGAGCAGGCCCATCACCACGACGGACAATGCCCTCCTCATCCTCCACAATGTCTGTTTCAGCTCTGCCAACAAACCCAAAGTACTGGCCAACGGTAGGGATGGAACACATGGATGTTTTTATCAGAGAGAGAGACAGGGAGAGATGTTGAGAAATGGTTTCTGTGTTTAAATTGCCCTATTCCTACCCTTGCATCACGTTTAAGGTTTACAGAAAATGTAATCTGATGACAACTTAGGGGGGCTTCTTTGAATTCAGATTTGTTCTTTCCAGTGGAAAGCTTTGGCTTCCTGTATGCATGTGTGAATGTAAAAGGTGGGTGTTTGAAATGAAATGGAAGCTGTTAGGTCTTCTCTTTTGATACTTTGTGCTGAACTGAAACAGGAAACGATCTGAAACAGGATGTGTGAACAGAAGTGGTCTTTGTTTCACCATCACACCCTGTCAAACTCGCTTATTTTTGCTAATGATGTGTCATTTTATGAATGAGAAATGTCTTATTTTCAGGAATAATACTATGTCCAACATGATTATATGTCCCTGTCCAGATAAGGCCATGAGGGTGCTGGTGTCCTGTCTGGACAGTAAAGAGGCTGAGGTTCGCTCTATAGGGGCCTCGGCACTATGGGCCCTGCTCCACAACTACCAGAAGGTACACACACACACATCATTTTTAGAATCATAAGAGCTAATTTATATGAAGTACAGCTGTCTCTAACCTGCCGTTGTGATTCCTCACCTAAGGCCAAGACCACTTTGAAGTGTCCCTCTGTCAGACTCAGGGTGCATGAAGCCTATAAAGTTGCTAAGAAAGGTAAACTTCTCACCTTTAGTCCAGACACTGAATGTGCTAAAAATGTTTGTGTCAGAGTCCTGTTGTTATTGTGCTCTATTGCCTCAATTTGTGTGTCTGTGTGTGTATCTATCTTTTTTTTGTCAGATGCAGAGAAAAATCCTGACATCATGAACACCTACCTGTTGAAGTGCCTTGAGAACTTAATTCAGCTGCTGAATACCTGACTGGCACATTGATCTGACAGAATGTAGACACCTTGAAACCTTATTTATATTTGAAGTGAATATATGTGTGCAAACTTGATACAAGTAGATATCGTTTTTAATGTCCCTACATCTTTTCTATGATCTGTGATGTTTTTGTATGTTTTGTACATATTTTGTGGATTGAATCATAAATTAAAGTAAATAATGATGGAAGAAAACGAGTGTCTGACTTTTATGCTTACAACACCAAGATAATGTAATGTTTCAGAATGACGTTCTGAACCTGATACCTTATAAGACAACTCCCAAGATATAGCCTTGAATAAGTACAATGATACCATTTCCTCTAAATGATGCCCGTGTAGGAAAGGCTGTCATTTTCAGATAGCGAAACAGTAGTGGAACTGTGGCTGTAAAAGGGAGATGTCACCTCTGGTCGTGTCAACCCCAACACCACATTTCAGTCAAACACACAGCTAACCAGAGCTGCTGTAGAATTACACACCGAAAGTAGTGCTACACACAATATTTCCCCGTATCTAAATAGATATTCTATAATTACTAGTTTATAGTTTACAATAAACCACTGGAACACACAGCACCTCTCTGTAGTAGCCTGGTAGCATAAGCTAGCAGGACTAAGCTTTCCACTAACCCTGCATATAAAGTGTCCCTCTGTGTAGAATGAGCTAACAAAGGGTTAGCTTGGAGTGTCCCCCCCTGGCCCCTCCCATAGACTAAAGTGTATGTTTCTGTCCCAAAAGGCAATGTATTCCCTACATAGTGCACTACTTTTGACCAGACCCCTTTGGGTCAAAAGTAGTGCACTAAATAGGGAATAGGTTTCCATTTGGGATGTAATCTTTCTCTGTAGCGCGAGAGACAGCTAGTAGGAAGTGCAGCCCTGTTGCCTCTCCACTCATCTCATCAATGCAGCTTTCATTCTGCTTCAGAGGGCCAAGATGGAGGCTGTACAAAAGGACCACTGGTACTTCATGGTACTCCTCATCTTTCTCTCCAGTCTCAAAGGTATGGGAATGTCACTTTTATTATTTTAACGAGTAATGTTGATCAGGGAAATATATATTTTTTTGTATACTTGTACACTATGAATTATAAAGCAGAACATTGAAAGTTGTTGGTTTAGCTAGGTAGGCTATTTGTTGTCTTACGTTTGGTAAACATTTAAGTTTACTGCTGTTAAAAGTCTCACCATAAAACATTATTACTGAAATATTCACCCAGATGTGTTTTAGTATTTATTTCGTTGCTTGAAGATAGCATACCATGAGCTGTTAGGATTAAAACTACAAAGGCTGATTCTCTTTGACTTCTCATTGCCCTTATTCTCTGCATGTTTCCATAACAATCAGACTGTGTTCAGACATTCTCTCTTCAACTCTTAATTAGGAGACTACAGGAACACCAACCATCTCATCAGCTTCTCAAACGTCCCTTTACTCTTACACACCCAGGACAGAGTCCATGTTAATGAGTTAGTCTTTAGATGGGCAACGCTCCCTTGTTGCCTTAACAGGACTAATACAGTGAAAAGACACTTCTTCTAAACCTGTCAGACTAGCTATCTCTCCAAGGGATAGTTTAAAAAAAAATTGGTTGTCTAGATGGAAGTCTAATCGACTGATTTGTTTGATCATCAGCTATTGCCATTTCTGTTGATATGTGTGGGCTAATATTCTCCAAATTAGTGATACCCAGGGGAGAGACTCTAAAGAGGGAAATATATTTGATGACTGCTTCATCTTCAGTTGGAGCAGCTGACTACGTGATGAAGTTTCTTTTTACAGGCTTTTCATTCTGCTCTATGCATCATTTCCATGTCATAATTCCTGTGATTAACTATGTACTCAGGGCTGCAACTCCATATTACATTTTTATTTTTTACATTTTATTAATTTAGCAGACACTCTTGTCCAGAGCAACTTACAGTAGTGCATACATTTTTCTGCTGGTCCCCTGTGGGAATCAAACCCCCAACCCTGGCGTTGCAAGTGCCATGCTCTACCAACTGAGCCACACGGGATGCAGTTAATCTGATTACCAAATAAAAATAAACTGGAGATAACCTTAGGTCAGAATGGTTATTGAGAATTACTAATATTCCTGATGAACTGACCAGGTAAAATTTGATAAATGTAATACTGTACACATGTATGAAAACATGCCCTCTGCCATGTCCAGTTTCTGTGCAGCAGAGAGATGGTGTTACCACGGTGAAGCTTAAGGAGGGGATGGTTCTAGAGTGTGTGTGTCCTTGGGAAGGGAACCTCAGCATGGTCTCCTGGACCAAACTGATCCGGTTTGAGAAGGCCCCTGTCGCTGTGTATCACCCTGAGTACGGAGTGTCCATCTCCCAGTACTACCAGACCAGGATCCAGTTCCGGAAGACCATTCCCATGGATGGCAGTATCACCATCAGTAAGGTCACCCAGGAGGACGCAGGGCTCTACCACTGCTCTGTTCAAACCTTTCCTAAAGGATCCTGGGCCAGAGACATAAGGGTGGAGGTGGAGGACACGGGGACTGTAGAAGAGGATGATGCAGGTAGTGAAGCAGGTACTGTCTAGGACTTCTTGTGTATTTTCATTTAGAATATGTTGTCTACAATAATTGAGTTTGATTAGTACCAAATACTTTGACTGATAATGGGGATTGTTTTCATCAATCCCAGAGTGTTATTACTATGCCCATGCACCTTTTATCGATGTCTATTTTCTTATGTACTGTAACAAATCATTTTGACAGTAACCTTCCAAAAAGTATTTCCTTCATAAAGCTTTTTAATTTCCATATGTACTAGGAAACTAAATGTTTGTTTCTTGGGCTTCAGGAAAGTGAGAAAAGTGCACTGAAAAAGTGCACCTGGTCCTGAAAAATAATTAACTGATTGAAGGTATAAGGGGGAAATCGGCAAACAAATGCCGTGGTCAAGGCTACGACGGTGCCAGTGCAATGAGTGGAGGTTACTCAAGTGTTCAAACGCGCATATCAGACCGAGAGCCTGTTTCCTATGTATGCCTAGTTCTTTGAGTTTTAGTTTAGAAAACGATCTCTCAGAAGCAGCGGCAGCTACAGGGATGGTAAAAACGGCTTGATTGCCATAGCAACATCAGGGAAACTGGGAAGATGGGAGGAGTGCTTCAAATAAAGCAGTTCTGCAACATCTTTAATTGAGCCTCTAATTCTCCATAATTCCCGGTCTCAACACTTTATGGAAATAGTTGAACTGTATATGAAACTCTGGGGACAGGTCGTTTGGACACTGAACAGCCAATACATTGGCAGATGCAAACATATTATCTATAGCTGATAAGAGTTATTGAGGGTTTCAAAAAAAGATATATAAAAAATGTGATTTTCGTTCATAGTGGTGAACCGGCGTTTGAGTTGTGTGGTTGCAACATCAACAGTCCCTTATCTCTGGTATAACTTGGCAAGCTGGGAGAGAGCACGACGACGGCTCATGTCATGAAGGTTCCGGTAGCCTATACAAGACAGCTTTGCATATATACACTGCTCAAAAAAATAAAGGGAACACTTAAACAACACAATGTAACTCCAAGTCAATCACACTTCTGTGACATGCACATTTGTGGCCTGCTGGAGGTCATTTTGCAGGGCTCTGGCAGTGCTCCTCCTTGCACAAAGGCGGAGGTAGCGGTCCTGCTGCTGGGTTGTTGCCCTCCTACGGCTCCTCCACGTCTCCTGATGTACTGGCCTGTCTCCTGGTAGCGCCTCATGCTCTGGACACTACGCTGACAGACACAGCAAACCTTCTGCCACAGCTCGCATTGATGTGCCATCCTGGATGAGCTGCACTACTGAGCCACTTGTGTGGGTTGTAGACTCAGTGTCATGCTACCACTAGAGTGAAAGCACCGCCAGCATTCAAAAGTGACCAAAACATCAGCCAGGAAGCATAGGAACTGAGAAGTGGTCTGTGGTCACCACCTGCAGAACCACTCCTTTATTGGGGTGTCTTGCTAATTGTCTATAATTTCCACCTTTTGTCTATTCCATTTGCACAACAGCAGGTGAAATTTATTGTCAATCAGTGTTGCTTCCTAAGTGGACAGTTTGATTTCACAGAAGTGTGATTGACTTGGAGTTACATTGTGTTGTTTAAGTGTTCCCTTTATTTTTTTGAGCAGTGTATATATATATATATATATTTTTTTTTTATATATATATATATATTTTTTAATATATATTTTATATATATATATATACAGTTGAAGTCGGAGGCTTACATACACTTATGTTGGAGTCAATAGAACTTGTTTTTCAACCCTCCACACGTTTCTTGTTAACAAACTATAGTTTTGGCAAGTCGGTTAGGACATCTACTTTGTGCATGACACAAGTAATTTTTCAGCAATTGTTTGCAGACAGATTATTTCACTTATAATTCACTGTATCACAATTCCAGTGGGTCAGAAGTTTACATACACTAAGTTGACTGTGCCTTTAAACAGCTTGGAAAATTCCAGAAAAGTAAGTCATGGCTTTGAAGCTTCTGATAGGCTAATTGACATAATTTGAGTAATTGGGGTGTACCTGTGGATGTATTTCAAGGCCTACCTTCAAACTCAGTGCCTCTTTGCTTGACATCATGGGAAATCAAAAGAAATCAGCCAAGACCTCAGAAAAAAATGTACACCTCCACAAGTCTGGTTTATCCTTGGGAGCAATTTCCAAACCGCTGAAGGTACCACGTTCATCTGTACAAACAATAGTACGCAAGTATAAACACCATGGGACCACGCAGCTGTCATACCGCTCAGGAAGGAGACGCGTTCTGTCTCCTAGAGATGAACGTTCTTTGGTGCGAAAAGTGCAAATCAATCCCAGAACAACAGCAAAGGACCTTGTGAAGATGCTGGAGGAAACAGATACAAAAGTATCTTATCCACAGTTAAACGAGTCCTATATCGACATAACCTGAAAGGCCGCTCAGCAAGGAAGAAGCCCCTGCTCCAAACCGGCATAAAAAAACAGACTACGGTTTGCAACCGCACATGGGGACAAAGATCGTACATTTTGGAGATGTGCTCTGGTCTGATGAAACAAAAATAGAACTGTTTGGCCATAATGACCATCGTTATGTTTGGAGGAAAAAGGGGGAGGCTTGCAAGCCGAAAACACCATCCAACCGTGAAGCACAGGGTTGCAGCATCATGTTGTGCGGGTGCTTTGCTGCAGAGGGACTGGTGCACTTCACAAAATAGATAGCATAATGAGGAGGAAAATAACGTGGATATATTGAAGCAACATCTCAAGACATCAGTCAGGAAGTTAAAGCTTGGTCGCAAATGGGTCTTCCAAATGGACAATGACCCCAAGCAAACTTCCAAAGTTGTGGTATAATGGCTTAAGGACATCAAAGTCAAGGTATTGGAGTGGCCATCACAAAGCCCTGACCTCAATCCTATAGAAAACTTGTGGCCAGAACTGAAAAGGTGTGTGTGAGCAAACCTGACTCAGTTACATCAGCTCTGTCAGGAGGAATGGGCCAAAATTCACCCAACTTTTTGTGGGAAGCTTGTGGAAGGCTGCTCGAAACATTTGACCCAAGTTAAACAATTTAAAGGCAATGCTACCAAATACTAATTGAGTTTATGTAAACTTCTGACCCACTGGGAATGTGATGAAAGAAATAAAAGCTGAAATAAATCATTCTCTCTGCTATTATTCTGAAATTTCACATTCTTAAAATACAGTGGTTATCCTAACTGACCTAAAACATGTAATTTTTACTTGGATTAAATGTCAGGAATTGTGAAAAACTGAGTTTAAATGTATTTGGCTAAGGTGTATGTAAACCCCAGGCTGCAACTGTATATATCAAATTGATAGCTGGTTAGTATTCCGTTGTATCGAAAATGTATTGGACAGTCTGCACTGTTTGATTTTCCAACTTGAATTATTGAAAAGGTAATTACATTGTTGTCAGCGGTCTAATATGGCTTTGTGAAATGTTAGGCTTAATTTGAGAAAATGACGACCAAATAGGCCTACCAATAAACATTAGCTAAAGCAAAGCTATGTCCGAACGCCGACCTTGTGTGGGGCTCAGAGAAACTGCTTTATGCCAGTGTGTTTGGATTGATCATGTCACTACATATACACTACATGACCAAAAGTATGTGGACAACATTCGAAAATTATGGGCATTAATATGGAGTTGGTCCCCCCTTTGCTATAACAGCCTCCACTCTTCTAGGGAAGGCTTTCCACTAGATGTTGGAACATTGCTGCAGGGACTTGCTTCCATTCAGCAATGAGCATTACTGATGTCGGCACTGATGTTGGGCGATTAGACCTGGCTCGCAGTCAGCGTTCCAATTAATTTCAAAGGTCTTCGATGGGGTTGAGATCAGGGCCCTGTGCAGGCCAGTCAAGTACTTCCACACCGATCTCGACAAACAATTTTTACAAATATTTTTTTATATTTTTTTTACCCAAATTTCGATCTTGTCTCATTGCTGCAATGGGCTCGGGAAGCTAATGCGTCCTCGGAAATGTGACTCGCCAAACCGCGCTTCTTAACACCCGCCTGCTTAACCAGGAAGCCAGCCGCACCATTGTGTCGGAGGAAACACTGTTCACCTGACGCCCGGACCACCACAAGGAGTCACTAGAGCACGATGAGCCAAGTAAAGCCCGCCCCGGCCAAACCATCTCCTAACCCAGACGACGCTGGGCCAATTGTGCACAGCCCTATGGGTCTCCAGGTCACGACCCGTTGTGATACAGCCCAGGATCGAACCCGGGTCTGTAGTGACGCCTGTAGTACTGCGATGCAGTACTGCTGCGCCACTCGGGAGGCCCTCGACAAACCATTTCTGTATGGATCTCGCTTTGTGCACGAGGGCATTGTCATGCTGAAACAGGAAAGGGCCTTCCCCAAACTGTTGCCACAAAGTTGGAAGCACAGAATCGTCTAGAATGTCATTGTATGCTGTAGCGTTATAATTTCCCTTCACTGGAACTAAAGGGCCGAGCCCGAACAATGAAAAACAGACACAGACCATTATTCCTCCTCCACCAAACTTTACAGTTGGCACTATGCATTCGGGCAGGTATTCTCCTGGCATCCCCCGAACCCAGATTCGTCCATTGGACTGCCAGATGAAGCATGATTTATTACTCCAGAGAACGAGTTTCAACTGCTCCAGAGTCCAAAGGCTGCGAGTTTACATCTCTCCAGCCGACGCTTGGCATTGCGTATGGTGATCCTAGGCTTGTGTGTGGCTGCTCGGCGGTTGAGCTGTTGTTGCTCCTAGACGTTTCATCTTCACAATAACAGCCCTTACAGTTGACCAGGGCAGCTCTAGCAGGGCAGAAATTTGACGAACGGACTTATTGGAAAGGTGGCATCCTATGACAGTGGCACGTTGAAAGTCACAGAGCTCTTCAGTAAGGCCGTTCTACTGCCGATGTTTGTCTATGGAGATTGCATGGCCGTGTGCATGATTTTATACACCTGTCAGCAACGGGTGTGGCTGAAATAGCTGAATCCACTCATTTGAAGTTGTGTCCACATACTTTTGTATATACGGTAATGTGAATTTTCTCAGCATTTTCTGCCTTTGTTTTGTAATTTCCCTGGATCACAGATGGAGATACTAACATCCACACCAGAGAACCTGAGCCTGAGGTAATCCAAGCAGACACTGAACTCATCGCAGAGAGGAGCGACAACCTGACTATCAGCTGCAACCACGAACACAACGGGACCGTGTATGATGTCACAGTCGAGAAGCTAGACCATGGTAGCGCCAGTGGCGTGGGCATCATGGCGAAGTGTCGGCTGGAGAATGGTGGTCTGTTTGGAGTAGACTACACACACAGGGGGATAGTGAACTGTTCAGATAGACTGGACACACGTCTGCAGCTCAATGATGTGGGCGAGGAAGATGGAGGGTTATATAGATGTCTCTTCAATACGGACGCTGGGGTACAGACCACCACTGTGCTGCTGACTGTACTTAGCCCAGGTAAGAGGTCAGAGTTAAAACATTACCAGACTAATTGTAACCAGCGAAGGTAATTTCAGACATCTTAATTACTAATACACAGTGGTGTAAAAAGTACTCAGTCATACTTGAATAAAAATACTCGTAAAAGTAAAGATACCTTAAAAGAAAGAAAGTGAAAGTCACCCAGTAAAATACTACTTGAGTAAAAGTCTAAAAATATTTGGTTTTAAATAGACTTAGTATCAAAAGTAAGTGGATTTGCTAAAATATACTTAAGTATCCAAAGTAAAGGTAAAAACCATTTCAAACTTTATTTTTTTTGATGGATAGCTAGGGGCACACTCCAACACTCAGACATAATTTACAAACAAAGCATTTGTGTTTAATGAGTCCGCCAGATCAGAGGCAGTAGGGATGACCAGGGATGTTCATTTGATAAGTGTGTGAATTGGACCATTTTCCTGTCAACATGTAACAAGTACTTTTGGTTGACAGGGAAAATGTATGGAGTAAAAATTACATTATTTTCTTTAGGAATGTAGTGAAGAAAAAGTAAAATAGTAAAGTAATGTACAGATACTTAAGTAGTACTTTAAAGTATTTTTACCACTGTGTGATGGCTATGAGAGTGTAATGAAATTAGAATATCCAGACAGGTAACTGTGGCAAAGTCATGTATAACTTTAAAAACCATCAACAGTTTGATCTGCACCATTCGGAGATGAACTGAAAGCCAGTTCAGTTCCCTGAAGTGATTAGGACCAATGTGCATCCTAGGGCTGAGCTTGAGTATAATAATACCTAATACAGTGAAGTACAGTATTTCAGTGCACTGAGACCTTGAAAGCCTGGGTAGACCAGTCCCTTGTGAAAGCAACCTCATATTTCCATGACAATGATGATCTACACTGAACAAGAATATAATCGCAACATGTAAAGTGCTGCTCCCATGTTCATAAACTGGAATAAACTGGAATAAACTGGAATAAAAGATACCAAATGCACAAAAATATTATTTCTCAAAACTGTTTTCTTTAGAAATTTGTTTACATACCTGTTAGTGAGCATTTTATCCAGATAATTAATCCATCTGACAGGTGGGGCATATCGAGAATCTGATTAAATAGCATGATCATTACACAGGTGCACCTTGTGCTAGGGACAAAAGGCCACTCTAAAATGGCAAGTTTTGTCACGCAGATGTCTCAAGATTTGAGGGAGTGTGCAATTGGTGTGCTGACTGCAGGAATGTCCACCAGAGCTGTTGCCAGAGAATTGAACATTAATTTCTCTACCATAAGCCACCTCCAATGCCTCACAACCGCAGGCCACGTGTATGGCATTGTGTGGGCGAGTAGTTTGCTGATGTCAACGTTGTGAACAGAGTGCCCCATGGTGTCGGTGGCGTTATGGTATGGGCAGGCATAAGCTAAGGACAACAAACACAATTGTATTTATCAATGGCATTTTGAATGCACAGAACATTTTTTTTTAAGTATCTGTGACCAATCTGTATTCCAAGCCATGTGAAATCCATAGATTAGGGCCTAATGAATTTATTTCAATTTACTGATTTCCTCATATGAACTGTAATTCAGAAAAATCTTGGAAATTGTTGCATGTTGCGTTTATATTTTTGTTCAGCATAGATCAAGATGCAGCATAGAGACAAGGTGTTAATTAGGCTGTGTATACACATGCAACTCTGCTAACAATGACATCATACACACAGTGAGTGACATAGTGACACAGGATGTGGCGAAGGCCGTTAGCGGTTTGGTACAGGTGCAAAACTGAATTACTCATATTCTCTAGATGAGTGGTGTGTTTAAGGAGAGAGGGAGGTGTTTAGATAAGTGGTAAGCAAACTATTTCTACCCAGATGTTTCTACCCAGTCTTTAAGACACAACGGGTAAAGAAATTACACACATCAGTCAGGACCTACCATTTTGGAAACACAGGTTAACATACAACTGTCTAATGTCCTCTTTTCTCCCTCCCTTTCTCCCTCCATTCTCTTTCCTCCCTCCTTCTCTCCTTTCTCCCTCCATTCTCAGTTGAATTCAGCCTGTCTGAGTATCTAATCTACATTGGAGGGGGAGTGTCAGGACTCCTGCTGCTGCTCTCTGTCATTGTAATACTGGTTGTGTGGCAAAGGTAGTTGACTTTCTACACTCTTTCTTCACGCAGGGACAATATACAGTTATATTTACTCTTAGCCTAGGTAAACTTATTCAGTGGACACACATGGATGAACACTTTATTTGCAGAAGGCCCCTTTGTACCGATTGCCCCTTTACACTGTCACACTTTATTTGGATGTGATCTGTATGTGATAAATGTAAAAGTTCCACATATTCTTACTGGTAAAATAACTCTCACAGACCATGCATTAGTCATCCCAGTTAGAGGTAAATAGGCTACTGGAGATAGGTACTCATTTGTTAGAGAATAAACTTTTTGCTGTGAAATTCCATTTCCCCAACCTTCCTTCACTCCCTCCGTCCCTCCCCTGCACCATATTTCTGAAAGGCGGGCCACCGCTCACACTGAGTTTTACTCAGAGAGTGCACTTTCATTTTGCTTTCTTAACGAGAAGTGTAGGTGCTGCACTTCCAGTAGAGTGTGGGCTTTAGGAGTGTATAGTATGTGTGTGTGGGAGGGGGGGATATATGATGAGTTAACTAATACATCCTGGCTCCTCAGAGTTCACTCATAAAAATGCACAGTCCATCTTCTGTGTTATTTCATAGTTTTGATGTCTTCACTATTATTCTACAGTGTAGAACATAGTAAAAATAAAGAAAAACCTTTGAATGAGTAGGTGTTCTAAAACTTTTGACCGGTAGTGTAAATATGGTTGTATGCTTCTGGACCAAAATAACCAGCTATTCTACCTGTCTCTCTGCCTGTCTGTCTCTCTGACTCTCTATCTGTCTCTCTGTCTGTCTCTTCAGAAAGAAGAAGATGAGAGCGAAGTACATAACCAAAATGCATCCAGCTCAGAGACAGGTAAGAATATAACATTATATCTTGTCATTTCCTAATCATGTGGATACTAATAAAATAGCACTATATCTTGTTTCCATGTATCAGTCAGTGCTTTTCCATAAATGTGGCACATCTCTAACATATCTCTAATACAGCTCTAATGTCTAATGTCTTTGTAGTTCTGCAACGACTATGAGAACGTTCCTGTGTATGACAGGATGAGGAAGGGGACCAATCAGAGAGGAGATAGCCCAGTGTACGGCAACATACGTTCACACACTAAAAGGAAGAGATAGGGAGAAGTACTGTGTTACAGACCCGTCTGACCCCTATCATGCTTTAACAGTGGCACAGCCACAGTCTCCCCATTGCAACATTCATGAATATGATATTCAACCGCTTATAGTGGTCAAAGACTGTGGGACAGAATCATTCATATAACTGCAAAGTAGGCCTACTTATGTATCAGTCTGACTTACACTTTGTTTGCTCTCAATATATGCAACTCTGTGTAAGRCCTTGAAACATTGACAGTTTGTTTAGATATACATTTGCCACTAATAATATGTAAAACACTAATTTTGTATAATATATTGTTGAATGCTTTACATGTAGTAATACCGCCCCATAACAAACTGTTATTAAAAGCCTCCCAGCTCCATTCAAATCCTTAGTTGTCCCTAACTCAATCGTGTGACAATGAGCAAACCAATCATGCTGTTCCATCCCCTGGGAATGCTGTGTTTTCCTGTTGTAGTTACGTAGATTGGGTCCTGTAGGTTCTTATGGAATGCTGTAATGTTATGTTATCATGGAATCGTTCACATGTTAATTCAGCAAAATGATGATAGTCAATGGAAACATACTGTACTATTGTATTTTGTCGATATCTAAGCCATAGATGAAATATTTCTTCTCTTTCTAGCTGTAGAATCTAGATGAATGCTGTGATTAGAAATTCTTCTGACACTGTTGGACAAAAATGCAATTCTATTCCTAGCTGAGAATAAAATGGAGGTCTTGGGAATGAAAGATGTCAGGGCTCTCAGCAAGAAGAGGAAGAGGAGGATGCAAAAAATGAAAGAATAATGGACAATTTACATTCGGAATACAGGGTTTTAGTCTTGTTAATTTATTAAGCCTACTTGTCTGCGTCGGTACAATAGGTGCTGATACTGTGTTTCTCTGTGACTTTAATGACCCCATGTGGACTAAATAAAACCTACTCTACTGTGACATGAGTTGGTCTCTTCTGGGAGTGTTTGGCCGGGATTCAATCAAAGGTGTGTTGTAAACAAGGGCATTGCACTTTACTTTTGAAGGTCATTTACGCATGTGCCAACATCCGCTTGTGCCAACATCCGCTTGTGCCAACATCCGCTTGTGCCAACATCCGCTTGTGCCCGACATCCGCTTGTGCCAACATCCGCTTGTGCCAACATCCGCTTGTGCCAACATCCGCTTGTGCCAACATCCGCTTGTGCCAACATCCGCAGCGCTTGCCGTGAATGTGATCTCCACGAATGTCTGGAACATTGACTTTTAAAGCATATTGCAATGTGCTTCTATACAATGCGCTTTTGTTTGAATCCCTGCCATAGCAACTAAATTTAGCCCTGTTGCATGTTGGTTAAATCGGCACAGAAATGTATTGTCATAAAAAATAAAATAAAAATAAACATCTTTATACCTTGACAACATGTACATTCAATTTATTCTCTTTCATCAAAAAAACATTACATATATACATTTAGTGAGTGAACAATGTAATCCCACACTCAATGTATTAAAAAGTGCTATTAACAAATATTATGACAAAGTAACAAAACACAAAAGCATGTAGTGTGTGACTATTTAGACACAAACATCAAACTAACATTGAGGTGGTACTGTAGGAACATTACCATTGTATAACGTACAGTGGTGTTAAGTAATTTAAGTAAAAATACTTTAAAGTACTACTTAAGTCTGTTTTTTGGGGGGTAACTTTACRTTTACTTCACTACAGTCCTTAAGAAAATACAGTACTCTTTAATCCATACTAGTGACCTGACACCCAAAAGTACTCGTTATATTTTGAATGCTTAGCAGGACAGGAAAATGGTCCATTTCACACACTTATCAAGAGAACATCTCTACTGCCTCTTATCTGGCGGACTCACTAAACACACATGCTTAGTTTGTAAATTATGTTGGAGTGTTGGAGTGTGCCCCTGGCTATCCATACATTTAAAAAACAAGAAAATTATGCAGTCTGGTTTGCTTAATATAAGGAATTTGAAATGATTTATACTTTTACTTTTTATATTATGTACATTTTAGCAATTACATTTACTCTTGATACTTAAGTATATTTAAAACCAAATACTTTTGGACTTTTACTAAAGTAGAATTTTACTGGGTGACTTTCACTTTTGAGAAATGTTCTATTAAGATATCTTTACTTTTACTCAAGTATGACTATGGGCACTTTTCCCACCACTGGTAATGTAGTACCATTGAAGACATAAAACGTCTATTTCTATACTATATTCAAACAAGATGTGGCTGACATAAACAGTGTGAGAAAGACATGTAAAGTGGAAAACAACAAATAATTAATGTCAAAGAACTACCTGGTACTACTTTCTCTCATTACCACAGTTGTATAAATACTCCAAACAAACTACAACTACTTTCTCTCCCTACCACAACTGTATAAACACTCATCACAAACAAAATGGAACTACTTTCTCCCTTTACAGTTGTGTAAAATAGTAGAGATGGATTAATTACATTAAACACAGGTATGCAGTAGTGAGTTTCACCCAGTTATCATTGTATCAGATAGATACTGAGAACCTTTTGTAGAAGGGCACTTTCTTTGTTAATCCAACCCATGTTCAGGTTAAATTGATTCACTTATAATATACAGTAATTAAACAAACAGCAAATTGTGTGTAACTGTGAGATCTAAACATATGATATTCATGGATATTATTTTATACTGTGCCCTGGATGTTTCTGGGATTCCATATAAACATATCTACCTCTATGAAAATAAATATTCAAACTTTGACCAAAATAATTCACACACCAAAGAAAGGAAGTAGCTCAAAAGGATAACAGTGTTTCGACTGATTTGCTCATCCATATACCTCAATAAACTGATTGTCTTTTCTTGTGAACATTGACTTTGTGTTCTTACGATCTGTGAATTTGTGGACACTATCATTTCTCAGATAATGACAGACGACAAGTCTTTTTTTGTTTAAATGGACAAGACTATTTTCAGAATGTCTTGCACCTAAGAGGAGCTGAGGGCGTAGATATAGTAGAATAATGACAGACACGGACCCGGGCCAGAGATTAAGCCTGTGGGTGTCTGGTACAGTAGTGTCACACTCTGCATGCGTCAGAAGGCACTTCGTACTGTGGCTGGAGGACAGAGAGGTCTGGGAAACATCAATAGTCAGACCAAGCATGGTCACTGTCTGAGTGCTCCACAGGGTCAGCCTTAAATAGGCTATAGTCTATACTGTAGGTCTAGTCAAGTTGGACTTGCTTGTTCACAAGGGTCAGCCTTAAATAGGCTATAGTCTATACTGTAGGTCCTAGTCAAGTTGGACTTGCTTGTTCACAAGGGTCAGCCTTAAATAGGCTATAGTCTATACTGTAGGTCCTAGTCAAGTTGGACTTAGATATAGCCTACAGGTGCTAGTCAGATTTGTTAATATTTTCATTGTATGGTTTTGTTCATGCGTTTGGAAGTTGGGATGATTTGTATAGATTTTTTTAAATATGTTGCCTGCAGCGTCTATCTCAGACCTGTACTTGTGAACAGGCAAATCATTTTGAATGGAGGGATGTGGTGCTTGTTGCAGGTAAACTAAAAAGCCCACAAATATTTCAGAACGTTACGAGTTTTCCCTAATGAATGGGACCCAGCAGATGTCAGAACATCATTGTGGGGAAAATTAAAGGATGAAAAACACGTTCCAATTTTTTGGACCTTCAGTCACAAGACATTAACAACTTACAAACAACCCTTTTCAGCATTGCTTTGCAATCTGCATAAACTTTTGACATTTCAGAATGTATGATATGCAGTTTGAAAAAAAGGCTAACCAACAAGGGACTTTACAGTGAAAGGATCCAAAGTACTTGCAAACACTATGACACATACAGTATGTCTCCCTTTTGAAAACTACAAGAGAAATATTTTTGGTGCAATTGTTTTAGCCTATGTTGTCTCACAACGGGTACAAAAAAGTCTAGAATAATATATATATATATGTACCGCTCTACAATTAACACTCGTCATAATTTATTAACATACAATGCCATATTATACATGTTCCTATACATATTTCTACAGCCTTCTAAAGTGTTGGAATGTCCAGGTTTGTCCTGTAAGTGCTTGTCATTGGAGCATCCCCTGGTTGCACTTTGAGCCGTAGCCACTGGAGGGGGAAAGTGCCTCTTCCTGGTGCTGAGAGGACTGCTCTTCTTCTGTCTGTTCAGAGAGGAAGCTGGGGAAGGTCTGTGCTCGGGGGATCATCGTCAGGCTAGTACCTGGAAACAACAGGAGAAGACAGTGGTGAGGAAAAGGATAGTCTCTCTGGCTATAGTCCATACTAGGTCATTCAGTGCCTTCAGAAATTATTCATACCCCTTATTCCACATTTTGTTGTGTTAGAGCCTTAATTCAAAATGGATTAAATCATTTTTTTTTGTCTCACCCATCTACACATAACACACCATAATGACAAAGTGAAAACATATTTTTACAAATTTATTGAAAATAAAATATAGAAATATCTAATTTATGCATTTATTCACACCCCTGAGTCAATACATGTTAGATTCACCTTTGGCAGGAATTACAGCTGTGAGTCTTTCTGTATAAGTCTCTAAGAGCTTTGCACACCTGGATTGTATAATATTTGCAATATTATTATTTTAAAAATTCTTCAAGCTCTGTCAAGTTGGTTGTTGATCATTGCTAGATAGCCATTTTTAAGTCTTGCCATAGATTTTCAAGCTGATTTAAGTCAAAACTGTGATTAGGCCACTCAGAACATTCAATGTCATCTTGGTAAACAGCTCCAGTGTAGATTTGGCCTTCTGTTTTGGATTATTGTCATGCTGAAAGGTGAATTCATTTTCCAGTGTCTGGTGGAAAGCAGACGGAAGCAGGTTTACCTCTAGGATTTTGCCTGTGCTTAGCTCTATTCTGTTTATTTTTTTATCCTGAAAAACTCCCCAGTCCTTAACTATCACAAGCATACCCATAACATGATGCAGCCGCTACTATGCTTGAAAATATGGAGAGTTGTACTCAGTAATGTGTTGTATTGGATTTTTCCCAAACATAACACTTTCTATTCAGGGAAAAAAGTGAATTGCTTTGCCACATTTTTTACAGTATTACTTTAGTGACATGTTGCAAACAGGATGCATGTTTTGGAATATTTTTATTCTGTAAAGACTTCCTTCTTTTCACTCTGTCAATTAGGTTAGTATTGTGGAGCACCAACAATGTTGCTGTTCCATCTTCAGTTTTCTCCTTTCACAATCATTAAACTCTGTAACTGTTTTAGAGTCACCATTGGCCTCATGGTGAAATCCCTGAGTGGTTTCCTTCCTCTTTGGCAACTGAGTTAGGAAGGACGCCTGTATCCTTGTAGTGACTGGGTGTATTGATACACCATCCAAAGTGTAATTCATAACTTCACCACACCCAAAGAGATATTCAATGTCTGGTTTAAAAATCTACCAATAGGTGCCTTTCTTTGCGAGGCGTTGGAAAACTTCCCTGGTCTTTGTGGTTGAATCTGTGTTTTAAATTCTTTCTGAAGGCGCACTGTACATTGTATTCCCTCCCATTTGACTTTTTAATTTAATTWAAAAAAGATTAAATTGAGATTTATTGGTCACTGACCTACACACAATACCCCATAATGTCAAAGTGGAATTATGTTTTATTTATTTTTTTTGCAAATGAATTACAAATGAGAAGCTGAAATGTCTTGAGTCAATAAGTATTTAACCCCTTTGATATAGCAAGCCTAAATAATAGCAACCCTAAAACATTTGCATAACAAGTCACAGAATAGGTTGCATGCACTCTCTGTATGCAATAATAGTGTTTAACTTGCCCCACACATACAATTACCTGGAAGGTCCCTTAGTTGAGCAGTGAATTTCAAACACAGATTCAACCACAAAGACCAGGGAGGTTTTCCAATGCCTCGCAAAGAAGGGCACCTTTTGGTAGATGGGTGAAAAAAGAAGACGTTCAACATCCCTTTGAGCATGGTGAAGTTATTGATTACACTTTGGATGGGGTATCAATACACCTTGTCACTACAAAGATACAGGCATCCTTCCTAACTCAGTTGCCGGAGAGGAAAGAAATCGCTCAAGGATTTCACCATGAGGCCAATGGTGACTTTGAAACAGTTAGTTTAATGGCCGTGATAGGAGAAACAGCATTGTAGTTACTCTACAATACTAACCTAAATGACAGAGTGAAAAGAAGGAAGCCTGTACAGAAGAAAATATATATAAAAAAATGATCCGGTTTGAAACAAGGCACTAAAGTAATACTGCAAAAAAAATGTGGCAATGCAATTACCTTTCTGTCCTGAATACAAAGTGTTATGTTTGGGGCAAATATAATACAACACATTACTGAGTACCACTCTCCATATTTTCAAGCATAGTAGTGGCTGTATCATGTTATGGGTATGCTTGTAATCGTTAAGGACTGGGGAGTTTTTCAGTATAAAAAAATAAACAGAATGGAGCTAAACACAGGCAAAATCCTAAAGGATAACCTGGTTCAGTCTGCTTTCCTCAATACACTGGGAGATTAATAAACCTTTCAACAGGACAATAACCTAAAACACTTGGCCAAATCTACACTAGAGTAGCTTACCAAGAAGACAGTTAATGTTCCTGAGTGGCTGAGTTGCAGTTTTGACTTAAATCTACTTTWAAAAAAAATCTATGGCAAAACCTGAAAATGGTTATTTAGCAATGATGAACAAAAGCTCTTAGAGACGTACCAAGAAAGACTCATAGCTGTAATCGCTGCCGAAGGTGCTTCTACAAAGTATTGACTCAGGGGTGTGAATCCTTATGTAAATTGGATATTTCTGTATTTCATTATCAATACATTTGCTAAAATGTCTACAAGCATGTTTTCACTTTGTAATTATGGGGCATTGTGGGTAGATGGGTGAGAAAAACATATCTAATTGATTTTGAATTCGGGCTATAACACAACAAAACATTTTATATGTCAAGGGGTATGAATGCCTTCTGAAGGCACTTCATTCTACGTAGTATGCTGTGGGTATTGGAAGAGTGTGTCTTGTTTCACCCAACTTGAAACATAGAAGGTGTTGGTCTCATATCGCTTTGACAATCTGAGAGCGTCTGTTGAAAACATATGTTCACAACAACAATTCAGTGTTTGCTTTGTTGTACTGCACAGCACTAAACGTTTAGCTTGTTTCTCTGCAAAAAAAAACACCTCTCTTCTTAATCCAAATTATTTATCCAATTTGCCTCCGACATCCTGTTTTCAGATATGTTTGGAAATGGGTGTAAATGGATACTTTGGGGGGGAGGTTCACTGAGACTCCGGTCATTAATAATGGATGGGAGTCAGCTGGTCTAGGAAATGTGTGGCGGTAAGATGAGGACACAGTACAGTGCAGAGGACTGCTGATTGGGTGTTGCTGACCAGGAAGGAAGTGGATATCAATCAATATTTCATGAGGTCCAGAAGAACCCTTTAGACTATATGCTGCAATCAACTGTACCTCCAACACCTCTGGCCGTTTATTAACTATGTTCATCCAATCTAATAGACCAAGCAAATCAAATTATACATCAATACACTGTGCAAGCTTTCCTAGAGATTAATTGAAACTTAACTCATGAATTGCAAATGATCGGTTATGTTCTATGGTACAGGTGTGTCAATTTTAATATCAAAGACAGTAATTCCTTGCTTTATTCCTTGCCAGGTGTGAGCCCCCTCCAGTGTGCCCCTGTGTCTGTAGCTGGATCCTATCAGGGGTGCGTGCGTTGGTGTGTGGTTACTGGTCTGTGCCACTCTGTGCCACCCTGCCTCTTCAGTGTGGTGCCAGGCTAGCCGTGCCACCACACTGTCTGTCAATGACTCCTCCACATAAACCATGTTCCAGTCACCTTGGCAAGCGCTGCCAAACTGCAGATAACATGGCGTGGGAGAAGGGGCAGAGACAGAGAGGGAGAGAGGAGGATTGTTTGATTACATGTGAAAGAAAATGTGTATGAGAATGGAGAGAGCGAAAGAAAGAGAGATTAGAAATGTGAGTCTGAGAGCGAGTGAGCAACGAGGAAGGAGAAACAAATAGTGAGAGAGACCAGTGTGAGTGGGTGATGTGAAGCCAATCACAGCAGTGTGTCTCAGAGAGAACATGTGAAGTGAGTCACACATAGACTTTGAAAATAATGCACTGGCGAAAATCTATTCTCCAGAAAACAGAAGTGGAATTATCTGATTCAGAATGTCCCTAGTACAGATCCTCCAACATTCGCTCACTCTACCACTTTGGAAAATCACTGAGACCGTAACGAGGGAAAAAGGGAACATTTCTCTTTTTGTCTCCGTATTACATTTGTGAAACAGCCGGGGTGCAGCCAACCACAGCCCTCTCATCTATCTCTGCCAAGACAATTTTTTTCTCTACCCACCACAATGTAGGCTGGAAATGGAGTCTTCCAGTCCAGCTCTGAGTGAGAAAACACATCAGAAATAAACATCTGCTGGGCCTTAAACAGGTGTGTGTGTGTGTGTGTGTGGTGTGTGTGTGTGTGTGTGTGTGTGTGTGTGTGTGTGTGTGTGTGTGTGTGTGTGTGTGTGTGTGTGTGTGTGTGTGTGTGGTGTGTGTGTGTGTGTGTTGTGTGTGTGTGTGGTGTGTTTGTTGTTGACAAGACCCCTGTCGAGATCCAAGCTCTGGACGCAGACCCCTGTCTGGACCGTAGTAGATACACAGGCTATGGACCGCAGCAGCCCCCCACCTCTTCTGCTCTGAGAGACAGAGAGAGCCACAGAGAGCGAGAGCCACAGAGAGAGAACCACAGAGAGAGCCACAGAGCGCCACCGAGTGAGAGCCACCGAGAGAGAGCCACAGAGAGAGAGAACCACAGAGAGCCAAAGAGAGAGGAGATTACCTTGTCTTACTGTCACCAACAGAGCAAGGTCGACAGGAACAACTTAACATTCTTTGGGAATACAACATCAACTTTCAGAAAACCAAAGTCTTGATTTTCCAGAAAAAGGCCAGGAATCAGAGCAGCAGACACTCCTTCAAACGAGGAAATACCATGGTTAACATGCCCTGGGAATAAAAAATCAGTGCCTCTGTTGGATTTGGTCTGGCAGAGAATGCAATAAAAGAAAAAGCCCGCAAAGCATTTTACTCCATAAAAATACAATTCTAAAAAATAAATACTCCTATCCAAATCTGGTGCAAAATATTCAATAGTGTAATTTTACTAATTGCACTATATGGAAGCGAGGTTTGGGGTCCAACCTATAATTATGATTATAAGCATTGGGAGAAAAACTCAATAGAAAATCTACATACAGAATTCTGCAGAATTGTCCCAAATATCCAAAAGAAAGTACCAAATAATGCATACAGAGTGGAACTCGGAAGATTCCCTTTAATTGTAAATATAAAGAATTTGGCATCATTTGAAATTAAGCCCCAAAACATCCTTAGAATTCAAAAGACTGGAAACCAAAGAGCTGAACCGTGAAAAGAGTCCCCTATGTCAACTGTTAAAAACACTAAACAACCCTATTATTCAAACATACAGAGATATCAATAAAATTGTTAGAGAAATGAAAACCTCCTATTTGACAAATTGGGAAAAGAAAAGAAAAACACACAATYAACTAAATTGCTATTTGGCCTCAAAAGAGAATACAAATTGGAAGAATATGTCTACTGTCAGAGATACAAAACAGAGACAGATCCCAACCAAATACAGCCTCAGCGACCACCAATTGGCTATAGAAAAAGGGAGACACAAAACGACATGGCTACCTAAAGAGGAGCGTCTATGTGGTCACTGCACGACAGGGGAGGTAGAGACAGAGATCCACCATTTCCTCTACTGTGATAAATACTCCCAAATAAGATAATCTTTTTAACTTCTTGGAACTATAGGGGGTGCTGTTCCGCATTAGCATATTTGGGTCTCCAAATTAAACTGCCTCGTGCTAAATTCTTGATCGTACAATATGCATATTATTGTTATTATTGGATAGAAAACACTTTCTAGTTTCTATAGCCGTTGAAATTTTGTCTCTGAGTGGTACAGAACAATTTCTACAGCACTTTTCATGACAGGGGTCAGATTTCAGAAATTTTTACCCCTGATCTGGAGTCTGTTTTTAAGGCGACAGTGAATGCTATGAAGAAACCGACACTGCCTACGTCTTCCTCTGYGTGTCTGTACGTCATCACGTTTTGAATGGAGTCGATTGCACAATCACAGCCACTATAAAACAAGAAAACGTGGAAGTACCACTCTCTTTTCTTCGCGCGTCACAGCAGGGATGGAACTCGACTTGCCTCATCCAAATCGTTGTTTACCAGTAAATATTTGTCTGGTCATGTTTTTACTCGTTATAGTTGTTAAAACATCATAATGTAGTTAATTTGAACCGTTTTATAGCAATTTATATCCGTTTAGTGCGATTCTGAGGAATTTCTTTGTCGTGCACTTTTAAGCTTTGGGAACGTTTCGGGGTCTTCGTCGTTGTTAGTGTGACATTTCGAAGGACAGAGGACATCTATCGACCAAAAGAAGTTTCTAACATAGAAAGGATACATTGCCCAAGAATCTGATGGAAGAACAGCTCAAAGTAAGCAATATTTAATATGATAAATCGTTGTTTCTGTCGAAATATTTTAAACGCATATTTCGCCATTTTGTTTGGTATAGCTTCACTTGGCGCCCTGTATTGAAAAAGTAAGGATAATTTTAAAAATGTAAGTCAGCGGTTCGCATTAAGAACTAATTTGTCTTTCGATTCCTGTCAACCCTGTATTTTTTAGTCAAGTATAATTAGCTTTCGATTAAACTAGATCACTCCGAACAGCTGACGTCCCTCATTTTGATGCTTGAGTTGTGACTATTTCATTGTATAACACGGTTTTGTATTGGCTAATATGCACATTTTCGAACAAACTGTATATGTATGTTGTAAATGATGATTACAGGAGTGTCATCGGAAGAATTCTGAGAAGGTTAGTGAAAAAATTAATATAATTTTGGCGGTGATTACGTTATAGCGCTCTTTGGCTGGAATCGATGCTCTGGTAACGTTTTCACATGTGGTATGCTAACTTATCGAATTTTTGTGTTTTCGCTGTAAAACGCTTAGAAAATCTGAAATATTGTCTGGAATCACAAGATCTGGGTCTTTCCATTGCTATGCTTTGTCTATTCTTATGAAATGTTTTATTAAGAGTAAATTGGTCATACACGTTGCTCTCTATCGTAATTCTAGTCGTCTTGTGATGGTCGGTGAATTGTAAACTGTGATTTCTACTGAAATTATGCACTTTTTTTTCTAACAAACCTATCCTATACCATAAATATGTTATCAGAACTGTCATCTGAAGAGGTTTTTTTTGGTTAGTGGCTATCAATATCTTAGTTTTAGCCGAATTGGTGATAGCACCTGAAGTAGTAAGGAAACTGATGGAGTTAGAAAAGTGGTGTATTTGCTAACGTGGTTTAGCTAATAGATTTACATATTTTGTCTTCCCTGTAAACATTTTAAAAATCTGAAATTGGTGGCTTTATTCACAAGATCTGTATCTTTCATCTGGTGTCTTGGACTTGTGATTTAATGATATTTAGATGCTACTATCTACTTGTGAAGCTATGCTAGCTATGCTAATCAGTGTGTGGGGGGGTGGGGGGTGATCCCGGACCCGGGGTAGAGGCTCGTTAGAGGTTAAAGAAAATATCTCAATCAATTCCCATCTTCTGCGCAATTACTAATGACGAAGCTGGGAAATATTCTGGGTGAGGGAGAAACTGAAAATATCACATGTACAGTTGAAGTCGGAAGTTTACATACACTTAGGTTGGAGTCATTAAAACTCCACAAATTTCTTGTTAACTTCTTAGCGCTAGGGGTCAGAATAAAAAAAAAATAACGTGCCCAAAGTAAACGGACATTTTCTCTGGCCCAGATCGTAGAATATGCATATAATTTACAGATTAGGATAGAAAACACTCCAAAATGTCCAAAACTGTCAAAATATTGTCTGTGAGTATAACAATACTTATTCTGCAAGCGAAAACCTGAGAAAATGTAACCCGGAAGTGATATTTAAAAAAAAGAATCTGTGTTCCCTGGCCCGTCTAACCTCCATTTAAAGGGGTATCAACCAGATTCCTTTTCCAATGGCTTCCTCAGGCTGTGACCAGGCTTTAGACATAGTTTCAGGCTTTTATTTTGAGAAATTAGCGAGTTTTTTCAAAAGTAGTCAGGTGTCCTCTGAATATTTCCTACGCGCGAGAGAGGGGCACCCCATTTTCCAGTTTGTCTCTTAATGAATAGGTTATGGTCCGGGTGAAATATTATCGATTATGTTTGTTAAAAACAACCTGAGGATTGATTATAAAAAACATTTGACATGTTTCTACGACCATTACGGATACCTTTTGGAATTTGTCGAACGGAACACGGCTTTGATTTTCTGAACATAATGCGCAACCCAAATGGCGTTTTTTTGTGATAAAAGTAATATTTATCGAACAAAAATAACATTTGTTGTGTAACTGGGAGTCTCGTGATTGGAAACATCCGAAGATTATCAAAGGTAAGCGATTAATTTCATTCCTTTTCTGACTTTTGTGACCAAGCTAACCAAGCTAATATAAGGCTAGCTGTTGTAGCATTGAAAGCTACACTCACAAAAGCTTGGATTTCTTTCGCTGTAAAGTATATTTTCAAAATCTGACACGATAGGTGGATTAACAACAAGCTAAGCTGTGTTTTGGTATATTTCACTTGTGATTGCATGATTATAAATATTTTTTGTAATATTTTTTAATCTGATACGTTTGGAAATTTTCTTCTTCCTTTCAGGACCGGAACGAGGCTGTATTTTTCTCAGCATAACGCGCAACCCAAATGGCGTTTTTTTGTTATAAAAGTAATATTTATCGAACAAAAATAACATTTATTGTGTAACTGGGAGTCTCGTGAGTGCAAACATCCGAAGATTATCTAAGGTAAGCGATTCATTTTATTGCTTTTCTGACTTTRGTGACCATGCTAATTTGGGGATAGCTGTTGTAGCATTGAAAGCTACACTCACAAAACTTGGATTGCTTTCGCTGTAAAGCATATTTTCAAAATCTGACACAATAGGTGGATTAACAACAAGCTAAGCTGTGTTTTGGTATATTTCACTTGTGATTGCATGATTAAAAATATTTTTAGTAATTTTTGCATTTGGCGCCCTGCAATTCTAGCGGTTGTTTAGGAAAGGGATCCCTTAAAAGGGATCCGTAGCGCAGAGAAGTTAACAAACTATAGTTTTGGCAAGTCGGTGAGGACATCTACTTTGTGCATGACACAACTAATTTTTCCAACAATTGTTTACAAACAGATTATTTCACTTATAATTCCTTGTATCACAATTCCAGTGGGTCAGAAGTATACATACACTAAGTTGACTGTGCCTTTAAACAGCTTGGAAAATCCCAGAAAATTATGTCATAGCTTTAGAAGCTTCTGACATAATTTGAGTCAATTGGAGGTGTACCTGTGGATGTATTTCAAGGCCTACCTTCAAACTCGGTGCCTCTTTGCTTGACATCATGGGCAAATTAAAAGAAATCAGCCAAGACCTCAGAAAAAAAATTGTAGACCTCCACAAGTCTGGTTCATCCTTGGGAGCAATTTCCAAAAGCCTGAAGGTACCACGTTCATCTGTACAAACAATAGTACGCAAGTATAAACACCATGGGACCACGCAGCCATCATACCACTCAGGAGAGACGAACGTACTTTGGTGCGAAAAGTGCAAATCAATCCCAGAATAACAGCAAAGGACCTTGTGAAGATGCTGGAGGAAACAGGTACAAGAGTATCTATATCCACAGTAAAACGAGTCCTATATCGACATGTGTCAGAGGAAACACCGTGCACCTGGCTACCTTGGTTAGTGCACACTGCGCCTGGCCCGCCACAGGAGTCGCTGGTGCACGATGAGACAAGGATATCCCTACCGGCCAAACCCTCCCTAACCCGGACGACGCTAGGCCAATTGTGCATCGCCCCACGGACCTCCCGGTCGTGGCCGGCTGCGACAGAGCCTGGGCGTGACCAGAGAGAGTCTCTGGTGGCACAGCTAGCGCTGCGATGCATGCGCCACCCGGGAGGCCCTAAAAGTGGACACAAATTTGACCCCAATAACTACCGTGGGACATGCATTAACAGAAACCTTGGGAAAATCCTCTGCATTAAAAAACAATGTAAATGTACAATGTACTGAGCAAATGTCAAATTGGCTTTTTACCAAATTATCATACGACAGACCACGTATTCACCCTGCACACCCTAATTGACAAACAAACAAACCAAAACAAAGGCAAAGTCTTTTCATGCCTTGTTGATTTCAAAAAAGCCTTCGACTCAATTTGGCAAGAGGGTCTGTTATACAAATTGATGGAAAGTGGTGTTGGGGGAAAAACATATGACATTATAAAATCCATGTACACAAACAACAAGTGTGCGGTTAAAATAGGCAAAAACACACACACATTTCTTCCCACAGGGCCCTGGGGTGAGACAGGGATCCAGCTTAAGCTCCACGAATTGGCGAGAGCACTAGAACAGTCTGCAGCACCCGGCCTCACCCTTCCCGAATCTGAAGTCAAATGTATACGGTTTGCTGATGATCTGGTGCTTCTGTCCCCAACCAAGGAGGGCCTACAGCAGCACCTAGATCTTCTGCACAGATTCTGCCAGACCTGGGCCCTGACAGTAAATCTCAGTAAAACCAAAATAA